>NW_017258006.1:20513-31962 GCF_001594055.1 Mycetomoellerius zeteki | reverse complement strand
ATGGAGTTACTGGGGAACTTACTGATTTCGCGCATGCGCACTCCATTTTTGCCAACATAAAATCAGGAGAGTTGCGCTACTGTATATACTGTGGTCATACCGACGTTTGTGGATCTACAAGGATTCGTCGTCGGCAAAAAATTTATCGTCAAGGAAGTGGCGATGCTGAGAAGAGGAGCCATTCTCACTCACTATATTTTTTCATGTCCTATGCCATGGAATTTTCTGACAAGATCCGACAAATCTTGCGCTTCCTGGTTGAGTGCTTATCACCATGGATTGCGGTGGGACGATAGGATAATCCCGTACAGCATGGCGAAACATCTGATTAAAGAGGCTGTGATAGAAGAGGATGAAGCTTTCGTATATGTAAAGGGGCTTGAAAAACGGCGTTGGCTAGCTGATATACTCGACAGCGATGATGTAATCGTAGAAACTCTGGATGCGCATTACAAAGATGTGGAATCGCTACGTAATCTAGATGACTGTAATACTATACGATGTGGAAGACATGCTAACAATTGTTCTTTGCAAAATGTATTTAAGATATTCAACTGGTGGTCTCGACGCCAGAAAGAATTGTAAGACTTTTTTAAATAAATGTATCACATTAATACGTTTTATTTCTGTTACCCGTATCACCCATAGTAGTAATATGACTGATATAAGTAGATGCTTATTAAAAAGGAACTGATAGATGTTTGATAGCTGTTTATATTAGTTCGATTGCGGTTTATTGCAGTTTATAGCGGATCGATGTCTGTTTTACAGCTGTTTACTGTGTACAGATAGCAGTTCGACTGTGTACTGATAGCAGTTCGATAGCTGTTTGAAAGCTATTTATAGCTGTTTATAGCTGTTCAATATCGGTTGGATACCTGTTCGATAACGGTTCGATAGCCGTTCGATAGCTGTTTGAAAGCTGTTTGATTATGTACCGATAGCGGTTCGATAGCAGTTTGAAAGCTGTTTGACTATGTACCGATAGTGGTTCGATAGCAGTTCGATAGATATACGTTTAATCGCGCTTCAATAATATGTGAAGAGCTGCAATAAATAAAATGATTAGGTGGAATCTTGGACGCGAGATATACTTTAGCCTGAAACAATATACTTTTGACTGATACATTATATTTTTTACTGCTGATATGAAATATTGATCTCATTATAGCAGAAAAAATGCTGAAGTTTCTTCGTGGAATTTTTTGAACGCAACGTCTTCTCGTATACTTTTGTCTGAGACATACACTTTTGACCGATGCATTGCATTTTTAGCTGTACTTGGACTGAGGATTCTTTTTCAAAATGATATCATATTGTCACGTACATCTTTACTATAAAATCTCGCACAGCCTCCGCGGACTGTCAGTCAGTCAGCCAGTACATACCAAATAAATTTAAATATGGCTAATATCGTGAATTTGTTATATAGCGTGAATAATATTAATACGTTGGCGCATTTACTAGCGATTAAGACCGACGAACTGATGGGGTGTGTCTAAAATTTACAAGCTGTGGCGGCAACCGCATCGAGTCGGCCAGGGTTGGGATCAGCGCTTGCAGTCACATTCGATTTGTGTGACAATCAGTTGCAGTTGGAAGAACGTAAGTATTTTTACACTACACAAGTATTTTAAATGTTCATATATCAGCAAGTCTATCATAAGTTCATCACAAGTGTTAAATTTATTCAAAATATATTCTGAATCAATTGAACCAAAATTCGATTTATTTATTATATAGAATCGATGATAGAGAACCATATGTGTTTAACAAAGATATCTTTTTTCTTAAGAACAATTCTTCCTTTGCTTGATTCAAGTATCATATTTACATGTAATAAAAGGTTACGATTACATCTTAACGAAAAAATTATATTTGTTATTATTACTTCTTATTTTTCCAAATAATATGTTGATCTGCTTGTTGAAAATTATGATGTCGCTATTCACTCATTATTATTTTCATATTTTTTTTCTTTTTCAGACACGGTACAGCTGACGTCATCAATCAATTGAATGAAGTGTTGGACATGTTGATCGACACGGTGCAAGGTGTGGAGAGGGACGTGTGGAGGACAGATCGAAGGATGAGACGGCGAGAGAGGCGAGCGAGGAGGCAAGATTAGGAGGAAGTCGAAATAATTATGGGAGAGAGAGAGCGAGAGAGCGAGAGAGAGAGAGAGGAGTAATTTTGTGTGTGTGTGTGTGTGTGTGTGTGTGTGTGTGTGTGCGTGTGTGTGTGCGCGTGTGTGCGCGTGTGTGTGCGCGTGTGTGCGCGTGTGTGTGCGTGTGCGTGTGCATGTGTATGTGTAGTATTACAGATATAGTATAATAGTATTATAATAGTAGTAGATAGTAATAGTATTATAGATATAGTGTTATAGATATAGTATAGTATAGTAATAAATAGTATTATAAACATATGCATTAAATCTTTATCATTTTTTTCTTATACCTCATCATCCTTTCTTCCTGCCGTATCATGTTACGCGCGCCGACACTCGACACCGTCGCGCTACGTATCATCGCGCCCGTATTAAGCGAATCTGCGATAGATTTAAGATCTTTGCGAGCAAGTAGTTGCGGAAAGCGTCAAAAGGGAGAAAATATGAAGCTGCATATGGTAAAACCAGTAAGTATGGTAAATATATAATTGCTTAGATAAATATATCTCTGTCTTCACATTATATCTTTCCTTCTTTCCTTCCTTCTTCACGTTACATCGAGCGCGACACATCGCGCTGTTCCTAAATATTAGATACGCGCAAATGTAAAGTTATAAAATAATATAATGAAATAAATAAATGAAATAAATAGAATAAAAAGTAAATGAAATAATTAAAATAAAAATAAAAATAAAAAACAAAAATAAAAATAAAAACTAAAAATAACTTTGCGTTCGGGAAGAAAAATACGGCTGCATAAGAAGAAGATACCACATAAGAGCGAGAGAGATGGTGAGTATACACGGTGAGTATACGTGGTAAGTATAGTGGGGACCGCGCTCAGCGGTGGCGGCGGCGGCCCGCGCGCGATGGCGGCTGCGGACCACGCCCGGAGGCAGCCGGAGGGACCGCGATAGAATTTTCCACACCTTGTGACGTCATCCCCCTCCCCGTGACATCAACCCCTCACCTTGTGACGTCATCCTTCTCCTCTCCACCGTGACGTCAGCCCCCTCGCCTAGTGACGTCACCCTCTCCCCTCTCCGCGGACCCTCCGCGCCGCGGGGACCCCCTGCCCCTCACCCCTCCCCTCGGAGGACCTGGGTTAGAATCGGTGTTATCACCCTACTAAGGTTAGCTGTTACTCTTATTAAATACAATGAGGAAGAAAAATAAAAACAGATCAAGAGACTCGATGGATGGGACTTCAATTTCTCCCGATAATAAAAAAATAAAATTGGGAAAGAAGGGTGGGAGAGACTCGTCCTCTCCTCCTGGGATTGGGCCTACTTGTGGGGGTGGTTCTGGGGGGAGAGAGTTGCCCCCTCGGAGGATGTCACCCAGGGATTCGAGGATTATTTCTCCTAAAATTAATCAGAATGTATCCTCGAGGAGGGAATATATTGAATCACAAGCAAATAACAGATATAGCAAAAACTTCTGTGCTCCTTATCAAGTTTTTATGGAAACTTTGAGCGATAATATCCTCTCAGTTGGTAATTTACACCCTTTATCAATAGCCAGAAAAATTTTAACTAATTTCAACAATTTAAAAATAAGCAGTATCAAAAAATTGGGATCAAATAATATAATAATAACATTTGAGAATTACAAAGATGCAAATAAATTTATAGAAGGTAAAAAAGAGCTTCCTAATGATTGGTTTATTTATATACCTCACTTCAAAATATTTAGAATGGGAATTATAAAAGGTGTTGACCCCTCTATTTCATTGGAAGAAATTAAAACAGGAATCTCTTGGTTAAATAATCCTTTTGAAATTATAAAATGGAGAGATTGAAGTTCCGTTCTAAACAATCTAATTCATTGAAAGATTCGGAAACCATAAAAATTACTTTTAATTCGGGTTTCCTGCCTGAATTTATGAGCATATGGAACATCAGAATTAAAATATATCTTTTTATTAACAGAGTGAGAAAATGCCTGAATTGCTCTAGATGGGGTCACTCTTCGCGAGTATGTAAGGCCAGAACAACCTGTCCATCTTGTGGAGAGAATCAATTTACAAAATGTGTGAAACTGTTACGGCGAACGCTATTCTTTTGACTTAAATTGTCCTGTTTTTAAAAAACTTAATCTTATTAACACAGTTTGTGCATATGCTAATATAGATAGAAAAATGGCAATTAAATTTATCAAACAATAAAATTTAAAAACTAATAAAGAAGTTTTTAAAACATACATTGGCATATGCTAGACAAGAAATTACAGAAGAAAATAATATAATTTATGAAAGTAATCAAAATTTATATCGTGATTCTGAATTGGACTTTGATTTGGTTCCAAATTTAGATAATATTAAAAAGAAACGTACTCAGAACATTTTGAAAAGCAATATTTACAATAATAAAACTTCAATTGAATCTCAGTCATCTCACGTTAATATCTGTGGTGAAAGTTTGCTCAACGATCAATTAAAAAAAATTGATAAAAATAATTTTAATATAAATGATATTTTGGTTGAATCGGATATGGCGACGATGTCTCCCCAGGATGCAGTCCTGACTCAGATCTACTTGTTGCTATTTGAGTCTAATCTTCCAAGAACCTTAAAACTTAAAAATATAGCAAAAATAGCTTTAAATTATTTGTCAAATAAATAAATTACAATTAATTGTACTTCCTCAACTTCAATCTTCTTACACTTATATAAAAATCTAAGTCTAATAGTTATATCTCTCTCTTATATCTTTTAGTTTAAGGTTATAAATATATTTTACTATGGTTAAATGTTTACAATGGAACTGCAGAGATTTTTCCTCTAAAATTAAGGAATTCTCCAATTGAATTTGTAATTTCGACATATGTTGTCTACAAGAAACATGGCTTAAACCTGAAACTGTAAAGGCCTTCGCAGGCTATACAGTTTTCAGAAATGATCGAAGAAATTTAAATGGTATTTATGAGGGCAATGGCGGCGGAACCGCAATCATTTACAAATCCAATTGGGATCTAATTACTTTCAAAATTGATTGATAATTCTATAGATATTGGTGTAAAAATTTTATGTGTATTAATTAATAGACTAAGTATAAAAAAGTTATTATATATTCTTTATACAAACCTCCAAAATATAACATCTTGTTTGCAAATATATGTACCGACTCGAAGAGTTGCTTGGACGCACTATTACATAAGAAATTTGAATATTACAAATTAGACCCATTACTTAGGAAACTTACAAATAAAAATATTGATGCATAAAACATCCTTTTTGAATGGTCATATCCGTTTCACTTGGTGTCCTGCACATGTAGGTATCAAGGATAATGAAAAAGCAGATGAATTAGCAAAATCAGCATCAAGAACGGGAGAATTTATTGATAATAAAATAAATTACAAACAATGTATTTCAAGTATGAAAAACCAATATGAAGACATTAATGATTCATTTCTGAATACTTTAAACCAAAACGCAGGATTATTTTATAAAAATTTATCTAATATAGACTTAAAATCTTTCAAAAATATAAGATTAATAGATACGATTTTTGTATTGCTATTAGGTTGGTCACAGGATATTCATACACAAATAATTTTTTATTTAAAAGAAATTTAAAGAACAGTCAGGAATGTGACTGTGGATTTGAAACTCAAGATATTGATCATATTTTTTGGGCATGTCCCAAATTAATGAATTCAGAATTGAGCTAACAAAAATGTTAATAAAATTAAAAATTTTTCCTCCATTTTCAATTACTAGTGTTATCGCATCCGTTAATATTAAAGCAATAAAAATTTTAATAAAATTTATCAAAAATAATAAATTAAAATTATAAAATTTGTAAATTTTAAATTACAAAGTTAATTGAACGGTCGATTTTCTGAGGAGATCTCATTTCCTTAGACTATCCAATCATCCTAACATCGGAAACACGGAATCTTTAAACTTTGAGGGTTCAAAGTTTCGACAAGATATCCAATATAACCTTAAATTAAAAGCTTATTCAAAAAACAAAGTGAGGTCTCTGCTCCCCGAGGAGACTATTCATTGGATCGACAGATCTGGCATTTCTGCATGATACTGTGACTCTATGCTTGAGTCGGAAAACCAAATAAGGGGAAACCAGAAGAAGAAGAAGAAGAAGAAGAAGAAGACGAAACGAGGTGAGACCAAACGAGACCGAAACCGAGACCAAAATATGATGGTGAGACCGAGATCGAGACATAGATTTGGAGAGTCTCGGTCTCGTCCCGAGAATCTCGTCTCGTCTCGTTTTTTATGTTTTCTGGCCATATTTCTCATATGTAAATATGTAAATATTTATATACATGAGAAAATATTATTAATAATCTACAGGGTGGGCCATCTAACGTTTTCAATTTCATTTAGCTGTAAAAATAAAACGCATTGGTATTTAAAAAAATTTTTTTTTGTATTCAAAAGAGTGCACTTTGACATTTAAGAATGGAACACAATTTCATTTAAATGACTTCCACGACTGGCCTTACAGTAGCCCATACGATGAACCCAATTTTGAAGTACTTTTTCGATTGTATGAGCTTGAATTTCATGAATGGCAACTTCAATCTCGTGTTTCAAGGCATCAATTGTCTCTGGATGATTAGCGTAACATTTATCTTTAACGGCACCCCACAAAAAATAATCCAATGGAGTCAAGTCACAGCTTCTAGGCGGCCAATTGACATCAGCATTTCGGCTGATTATTCGATTTTCGAAAACACCGCGCAAAAGATCGATTGTAACGTTGGCTGTGTGGCTCGTAGCGTTGATGGTTGTTCACTAACACTCTGAGCAACAGTGGCAATGTTTTCAGCTGTCCGCACTGTAGGAGCACGAGAACGTGTTGTTTTATCCAACAACGATCCAGTTTCACGAACTCGCTTCACAAATTGATTCACATACTGACTTGAAGGCACGTTTTGTTTACCAAAAATTTTTTGTAATTTTCTTACAGTTTCAGTAGAAGACTCACTATTTTGGAAATATGTTTTCAATATTTCCCACTTTTGTTCAAGCGAAAAGCGACTCATTTTGTAAATGTCAAACATAAAACTAACTTTCTCTCATAACACGGATGATGTAAGTGTTGCCAAAATCAAAGTAATCGGTAGTTGAAATTGAAAACGTTAGATGGCCCACCCTGTATTATGTATAAATAAATAAACAGTGCGTAAGTGATTATAGTACCTGTATATATAATAATTTTTTGGGACTTATGTTAGATTAAAAAATGAAATATTTCCTCGTATATATCGTTGGATGTAAATTTTTTAAATGTCGATGCAGGCCGGTTCTATTTCCTCCAGTCATTTCGATTTTCTTTTTTCCGGATTTGCATAATTTACAAGTACCGAATTTCTCTTTGGTATTTGTAGAAAATTTGTAGTATTCTTTTACTGTCTTGCACCTCTTTAACGGAATATGTTCGTCCTCGCTGAGTTGTTCTTCCCCTTCCGATATATAATCTTCATCGCTGCTCATAATGATGATAAACAAACCATACGCAACTGAAGATTACATAACTTAATCTAACCTGTTACATTGGGATGAAAATGCGAGGAATCACGCGAGAAACAGCGAAAGACACTAACCAATGCAGCACAAATGACGATAAATAAATGAAAAATTAGGCATTCTAGCGAGGTTCGCACGGCTCTCCTCTTAGTACGATATTCACGCCGCGCGGCGTACGAGATCATGAAACGAGACCGAGACGAAATCGAGACGAGACCGTGTTGATATCAATTGAGACGAGACCGAGATCTGATTATCAAGACTTTTCCGAGACGAGATCGAAATCAATCCAAATCACGTCTCGTCTCGGAAAAATGAAATACTACCATTACGTAGCAAATTAAGACATAGGGCGAGCGTGAAAATTTGCTGTTCCGTCTATTCCGTTAATTTTGATAACATTTTGATTGTTTAATAGAATATTATTTGAGAATTATTTACTTTTTAGCGAATTAGTTTAATTTCGGGGATAAATAATAATCCATGAATCTTACAATTTTCTGCTGTCGGAATGTTTGCATCAGATGTTCGCATCGGATGTTCGCATCGGAGCCCAATGAGATGGTGATGTTCGTCATTCGGTTAAAAGAACGCGCACAGACTCTAAGATTTTTATAAAGCGGAAACTATTTAACGAAAGCCTTATGAAACCTTGTATACATGACGAAACCGTATGCTGACAAATATAACAAAATATAAAACGAATAAATGACTGACAAAATAAGAGAGTATGATAAAATAAATGACAAAAATAAGAGAGCGAATCTCGCTGTGTCACGGTTTATATAGGACTCCTTTGGAAGGAGATTCTGTGGTAGGATGTGTCTAATTGGGAAATTGGGGAATCAGATTCGTAGGATTTTGATATGATAATAGTTTTGACTACACTCTAAAAAATAGCGGTGTGAAATTTCACCACATCCATGTGGTTAAATAATTTGGTGTGAATTTTAACACCAAAATATGGTGAATCTTTCACACGACAAACGCGGTGTCAAATTTTGATGCTGCATTGTTTGTTTTCACACCGTGCAGAGCGTGATTGCGCACACGTGACTTCAAAGAACCAATCGCTACAGCGTTTGAGATTACATTAGTTCGTGTCCTTTGTCTGACGTTCGCGCCAAACCGCCCAGACATCTTTAACGTCAAGAGAATACGGAAAACGCTAGGAAAGTGTGTGGATTTTCATCATCCTCGGTATTTTCGTGTCAAGTTAACAACGATATTCTCGATAATCAGTGTGTTCGCAGAGCAGTGTCGGAAAAGCGTTTGATATAATCGATTGTAATAATGCTTATTAAGGTTAAACACCTTAAGGTTAAAAAATTTGTCCGCTTAGATACGAGTGATACAGTGGAAGAATGCATTGTTAGAGGTAATGAATGTTTAAAGTTGAACATAAATCTATGTTAAACAGTGAAACGCAGCGTGGTAATTAGACAAACGTACGAATTTTCTAATTATGGAACATTTCATTTCTTTTATCTCTTAGCTGCAATGGCGAAGTTATTGATATAACACCGTTTTCTGTGTGAAAATTAACACCGTTTTCAGTGTGGAAATTCACACCGTAACAATGCGAACTATTCACACCGAACAGTGTTGATTTCACACCAACATGGTGAGAATTATATAGACACCCATATTGGTGTCAAATTCTACACCATCGGTGTTAAAATGACACCGACATTTTTTAGAGTTTAGTCATTGGGAAATTGTCCTCAAGCTCTGCCGTTGTGTAGATGTTTTGATTCGCTCTTATTCTTATTAAAATTGGAGTTACACGCAATCGTTCATTTTTCTGCAGTCCATTGCGTGTAACTCCAATTTTTCGCTCGTGCTGAAGTAGTGTAAGCATCTGGAAAAAACGTATATAAATTATTATTATTATCATTTATTAGTATAAAGGACTGTTATAATTTTTTTATGTATACTTACCGATCGCAGAAAAATTTCTTGTTCTTTTTTCTGTTGAGTTGCGAGCTCACGAGATGGGATAGATTTTTTATCCACGCAAAGTGACCGAGACTGTCGTCGCGTGGATCTTGTAGATACAGCACGTTGACGTGTTTCTCCTTTTTGTCGCAGGTGAGCCGTAGAGGAAGGATCTGTTTATTTTCGATGCCGTACAAGTTGATCGACACCGCGTTCAATCGTTCGAATTTTTGAATGTCCTTTAACGTCATCGGAAACTCGATGACCCGTGAGATTTAGCACTGTTGTATAATGCGGATACGATGACACTCGTTCCATATACTTTGCAGTCGGGTACAGAGCGGCGACCACTGACCACGCGAAGCATGCATTGTCCGTCGTACGCACACCGCTCGTTTCGTTGCTATTTCCCGGGGCACTTCGACATGACATCCCGCGCGCGTGGGATTTAATTTATTCACGTTAACAGATAAATTCAATATACGTGATAGCGCCCGCCCGCTGTCGCGTTCCTGGAACTCTTCGAGCGATGACAACGTGGGCTCGATGACTGTCGCTCGTACCACTCGCGCCAATCAGTGTATCGGTATATTTCAATGTTCTTAGTGTTTATACTTTTATTAGCGCGTTTATCGTTCGCCACAAACTCACCGTTGAACGCAGTGTTCACCTTCACACTAACGTGTCTTTCTACAGCGTCTCGAACTTGCTCGAGCACTATTTCTCTCGCGTCTTCCAAAAACCGCCGCGGCTCGATGTAATTAGAATTTATCACAGCGCCCGTCAATATACGGCTTTCAAACGCGGTGTCGATCTCTCGCCAGACGAGAGATCTTTCGTCGCCACTCGCGTACTCACCACTCGCGTACCTGCCACCAACGTGTACGAAACGTCGCTCTAATTGTACCTTTGCACCCGCGAGTCGCGCGATCCTTGCCACCACGGATTGTCTGTGTTCAACGGCGAGACGCGGACGCTTGGCACGACAAAGTTCTTCGAGTCGCTCGATGCACTCGTTGCATCGTTGCAGCCACGCGAGACACTCCACCAGTAGTGACCTGACCGCATTGCTCCAACAGTTCGCGTTCCACTCGCTCGTGGTTTTCCATGTCTTTTTTTACAGTCTTTAGATCACACATGGAGCACTTAATAGTTTTTTCAATGTGTGCGTTGGACACACGTTGCACGGAAATACAGTATACATCGGCACTCTGCAATTCGTACAAAACCAACCGGCTAGCGCATCAATATAATTGATGTCGTGCTTCCTGACGAGATACAGTCCCACAACGTCAGTATCAGCCAAAAGGACCATGCATGCTGCGCATACAATTAAAGGACCACCCGTTGTATAGTAACACTGGATCATGCAATGTTTAGTACGGCTGTTCAATGCACGGATTTCCGGAGATGGCACAAATTTTTCTACACGATCCGTATCGTACTCGGTCATATCGCTAGCACAACCACTATCGTCGGATAGCACTTCTTCATCAGAATCTTCGTTCATTATCTCCTCAAAGTTTACTTCTATTTCTATTATACTATAAACACTTTGTTTATAATATTTTCAAGTTGTCGCGGGTATGCGTTCCTAATATTCTCGACTATGTCGACTATGTTCTCAATGATGGTTAGCCGCACTTTTCACGCTGCTCTTATTGAGATCGATTCGACAGTCTCCCAAGACACCAACTGAGGTGTCGAGCACTTTTGACCTATTATATATTTCGTTACGTCTAGTGGATCCCGCGATTTCTCCGTTTCGTGAAAATTTCGGTAAAAATAATCGTTAGGACAAGCGTGACAATATTCAAGAAACGTATCATTAGAAACCTTCCCAA
>NW_017258006.1:18101-19748 GCF_001594055.1 Mycetomoellerius zeteki | reverse complement strand
CCGGGTACACCCCGCGCCCCGCATTCCCCTCTAGCCCCATTAGAATGGTTAGAACCCGCCTATTATATCTACTAAAGGTGTCATTATTAAATTTATGACCCTTTCTTAAGATTTTGCATAGGACTATTATCATTAGACGTACGTGATATTGGCGTGAGATGATTCAACATCTTACCTTCTCTCGAGTATCGCATCCGCGCTATGACTCATAGCGAGAATCGGTTCTAGATCCGGCTTTAGCACCTTGACGCGATTTGATAATGATTATTTGATGATTTCTTTCTCCACGCTCGAAAGGAGATTGAACGCTTAATTATCGCGGGTTACTTAATTTTAAATAAACATAGTTTTCTACTGGAAAAGTTTGAAAGTTTCTTCGGTTTGTGTTATCGATTGAATTTGTTCATATCTTACTTTATAATCGAACGGTCGCGAAACGAAGAAATCGTGGAGTCCACTGAACGCAACAGTTCTACCCCTGATAAATAACATTATTTTTATTTGTACTTCGTAGTTTAGTTAATAATATAATCTTATTACGTCAATTTTGTATTCAAGAATTTCAGGGAATAGTGTCTCTTACCATAAATGAATACGAAATCAAGGAAAAATGTCTTCGACATTCACCCTGGCTCGATTCGATATCGAAACGATCTCGATTTTTAAATTAACGAAATTTAAATGTTGATATCAAGTTTCCAATATCGTTTGGAAGATCAATTCAAGATTTTAAATTAATCGAAATTGGAGTCAAAAATCTGTCGAAATCAATAACAATTTCGAAAATTTTTGCGACTTTTATTTTCGACATCGAAACGACGTTTTTTCGAGGAACTATTTCTGACTGGGGTCATACATCCATAATCTATGAGGTACCTACTTACAAAGCAATATGTAACATAGAGTAATTCAAATTAATCCTATTGCCATAACTTTCAAAATTTCTATACATTTTTCACAAAATTATACTGTCGGTGGAAAGAAAAGACGTTTTCTCATCAGCCATTATACGTATCATTTTGTTTCACTTCACCACACGAAACAACACGACGTCATAAAACAATATAGCATATTCACCCGACTTGTGTCGACTGACACAATAATTGAACTACATTGCGCTGAGATTAAAATTACAGTTGTAAGGTATTATACCTGGTACTGCAAAACCAAACTGAAAAATAGTAACAAATCCTTATAATGTAATAAATAATGTAATACTTACAATATATAATTCTAGTTCTAGTTGTAAAATCTCGAATCTTGTCGTAACAACCAGAAATTCTTTCTGATTGTTATGACAAGATCCGATATTTTGATTTAAATAAAATGCATTTAATTATATGACGCGCGCGCACGCGTCTTGTTCATACCAAACCATAATCAAACAAAATTTCTCATGCATAGGTATTACTGCGAGAATAGAAGGTATGTTATATACCTGCGTAAGAATTATTGAAAAGGACAAAACTACGGAATACATCTGAAAAAAAGTATGCTATCATTATATTTAATGAAAATAGTAGTATAGTAATGGGGATTCTGGCCCACTCGTAGGTGCTAGAGCGGGGGAGCGGGGCGCGGGGGTACTCGGGGAGTGAAGGGAGGGGATAGCGCGGGGAAGGCCGAGCATGGTGACGTGATCAGTGG
>NW_017258006.1:17794-18001 GCF_001594055.1 Mycetomoellerius zeteki | reverse complement strand
GTATTATTTAATATGACAAAGAAGCGTCGATATTTTTCTCATATATTCAACAAAGAAAACCATTGATTTGATTTAATTATTATTCTGTTAGTGACTAATTATTTATTTATTGTATTTAATTTCTACATGTATTATTTAATATGGCAAAGAAGCGTCGATATTTTATCTACATGTCGCGGCGCGTTTAAGAGAAGCGCCGATCGGCTG
>NW_017258006.1:16778-17647 GCF_001594055.1 Mycetomoellerius zeteki | reverse complement strand
GAGCTGATGCGTGTTGAAGATGCCGCTGTCGCGTATAGCGTTCTCGGGCGCGATATTGGAGAATCGCGTATACTTGGCGTCAACCGTGTCGATGAGTCTGGCTAATCGTTCAAACGTTACGTCGATACACCCATCAAACTCGAACATACGGCGTAGCGTCGTTTCGGTCATCATCATGTATACGGATGAAGAATCGAGATATACGAGCGTAACGTTGTTTAGCGTGCACACTTTGACCGTTAACGGTCCAACGCTTATGAAATTATCTTTGTACTCGTTTCGAAGCAGCTTGTAAATATTCCATCGATGCTCGTAGAGACCCTTCCACGTTTCGAGAGACAGCGACAGTTCGTGTCCGCGATGACCTCCCAGGACGATCTCCACGTAACTCGGTGGACCAACGTTGATGCCAATTTCCAAAAATTTGTGGCCCGTAGCCGTCAGGTTTTAACGCCTGCTCAGCAAGCGCATCGCGCGACGGTCCATGCTGTGTACACGCACCGGCAGGAATGGTGTCCCTCGGCGTTCGGCGCGCGAAAAATACTACAAATTTATAAATGCATGCAAAGCTATTACAATGAGTCTCAAAATTACACGTAATTATGCACAAAAATTTTTTACAGTATTAAGAATTTTTATGCATAATTACATCATTTTATGCATAATAAAAATATTATGAATATTGGCGAACGGGAGACACCAGGGGATCTCACTCGCGCTAATAACAAATGTGTGAGACAGCGAAAGGACACCGCGAACCGACATCACGTCCAATTACGCTTTCTCTCTCAATCGTGCGTCTTACGCTAAGGACGGAATATCGGAGCGCCCCCCATTACTTTCTCCCTTCGCGCTCCTCGCCTCCTCCG
>NW_017258006.1:13593-15072 GCF_001594055.1 Mycetomoellerius zeteki | reverse complement strand
GCGCTCGTATTAAAATCAACTCGTGACGAGCGTTGATCACCACGTGTCTGTAATCCTCGCAGAATCCCAATAGTATGTAGAGCGATACGCAGAAATTAAAGAATCCGGCCGCAGTAGTCTGCGCATCCCAGCCGGCATTCCGCAGAATCACGCTTTTGTCGGACGACACCGTTACATAGTTTTTAAGCGTGCTAGTTATGCCCACGTTTCTGTTACGATCAATCTCCACACCGTTGAGTTCGTAACGAATCTCATCGAAGAGGAACGCGATTGTTCCCCAATACCACGTTAGCACCCTCGACCACTCTGTTCTTCGTCAGTTTTCCCTCGACGTATAGAAAGCTTCCGTACGGCAGTGTGTACAGATCCTGTTGTTGTATGGGTATTCTTATCTCATCGCTGTACCCGAACGTCGTGTTGGCGAACGGGTTGTACGTGTGAGTCTCGATCTTGACGATGCGATCGTCGAAGATCGGCTCGTCCTTGACGTTTAGGATATCAGTCATCTCAAAAGTTGCGCACCGCGAATCCCAAAGACTTTAAAAATTTAACGTTCGATGCGTTGAGCTTCTTCTTCTTCCTGATGCAGTTGGATGAGCGAGTGTTATCAAGCTGTGACCGGTCTTGTAAAGAATGCGTTATCTCTCTGCGTGCGCTCCGTTCCGTTCAGCACGAGCATCTCACGCTCGCGTTATCGACATCGCACGTGCAATCTGACGGTGATCTCTTCTCCTCGAAAATCGAGCAATCGTCCGTTCTGGTCGACGACGCGTATCGTTAGATCCGTAATGCTCCGTGCGATGATCGGCAGGTAAATGAACTGCGCAAGGGCCTTTCCGATATTTTATATCCCGGTGACACGTTCGGTGAAAATTCGTGTATCGTGTGCACACTTTTACCGTTGCTGTACGCGCCCGCGGTTACGTTACACTCTACGCGGATAACGTTTACGTTCATTATGTTGATCGACACGTCCGATTCGTGCCATCTTCGCGGTCGCAGTATACTCTTCAACGAGAATCCCAGCAGCGATCCAATGCTGTTGGATTTGCCAAAGTTTATTCTGTAGGCGCATCTAATTCCACAAAAATCATTAGACCGAGCTCGTAATCACCATCGCTCAAATCTATGGTGGGAAAATAGTTTGCTGCGAGAACGCTGCTTTTCCCGCTCAGCGTAAGCGTCAGCGATATGACGGAAAAAGCGTTGCACGAATACTGAAATTTCACGGCACCTCAAAGCTATTTAAATTCACGTGTGTCGACCATTCGTAGAAACCGCAGACACATCTGTCCCCAGAAGTTCTGATCGTACGTCTGATAGGACGTGCGATTGTACTCTATCGTCGTAACACCGTTCCCGAAATATCGCACCAGTTCCTTGAGTGGTCGAAGATTACCAAAACTGTCAAAGTACATGACGGGATCGTTCCTCTTCGCGTACGCTACCCAGTGAGTACCGGGTCCCGTCGCATCGTCC
>NW_017258006.1:11061-12790 GCF_001594055.1 Mycetomoellerius zeteki | reverse complement strand
CGCCGACATTCGCTACAGTCCCTTATCTTCGATGCGACCGTTGATGTGCGTTCGCTGTTACGGCTGATTGTAGTGCTCGTCGCAGCGACGATAGGTTCGAGCCTCCGAATCCGCCTTCACGTGTTCAGGAAGCTTGTCCCACACGTGGTTGATATAGTCGCCGTAACAGTACAATCTTCAGTATATACTGCAACTGCTCGGCGCTCAAGTCTCGAATATCGAAAGGATGACACAGCGCGAGATACATTTTGATACTGCGCCATTCGCGAGTTGGCGCACCTTTAAATAGGCGGTCGAGAACGCGTAGCCCGTAGTGCGAACATGAAATTCGTGCGGAAACCGCTGACGATACGCGTCACGAACTGCGACGCGAAATCGCGAATGATGGGAGGCAGCGTGAAGAAGCGCAAGCACGGCGAAATACTGCCGAGTACTATACGTGCGATCATTTGCGGCCCGTCGAATTGCGGTAAAACCAACGTTCTCATAAGTTTGCTCGAGAGCCCGAACGGTGTATGTTTCGAGAATGTGTACGTCTACTCGAAATCGTTGCAACAGCCAAAGTATCGATATCTTGAATATTTGTTGACGTCTATCGACGAAATCGGTTACTTTACGTTCTCCAACAACAGCGACGTCGTTCCACCGAGCGAGGCGCATCCAAATTCTATTTTTATCTTTGATGACGTGGCATGCGACAAGCAGGATACGGTGAGAGAATACTTCTCGATGGGCCGTCACGCGGACGTCGACTGCTTCTATCTCTGTCAGACATACGCGAGGATACCTAAACATTTGATACGCGACAACGCGAACCTGCTGATTCTGTTCAAGCAGGACGGTATCAACTTGAAACACGTTTACAACGATCACGTGAATACCGACATGTCGTACGATGAATTTTGCTTATTGTGCCGCGACTGTTGGCGACAAAAGTGTGGATTCCTAGTGATAGACAAGAACAGTGCGCTTAAAGATGGGAGATACAGAAAAGGATTTAACGAATTCGCGATACCGTAACTCGGTCAGTCGTTGTCGATACTTCGCCAGAGACGAACATGGCTGATGTGCGCGAGCGTGAAAAAATCGCGAGGGAGATCGAGAGGACGAGCGAGTCGATCCGCAAGAAACATCGCGCTCTGAAGATCGGTAGAATCAAGGAGAGAGCATAGCGTTGGACAGGCATTTTAAACCTATTGTCAAACCGCTGCGACAGATCGTTGACAACCCTGGCATGCGCGCGATAAAGAGAGAGTCACGCGACGATGACGCAGCATCTGCCCCCAAGCGTGAGAGGAAGGAGGAAGAGGAAGAAGAGAGCGAGACGTTCGAGCGTTCCGAGACTCTGCGTAAATCCGATGATAGGTCGCACGAACATATACAGCCGATAACCTCCACCCCGTGTACGACGATCGTACCACCGATAGAGTCGTTCGAGAACGTTTTCGAAACGACGGACGACTCGTTCGCAACGAAGGTTCAACATCGGTTGCAAACGTCGGAAGGCCGAGAGGCGTTGCGAGCCAGCTTGGGCTCGCTGGGACGAAAATACATCGAGGCTGTCATGAGTGGAGCGCGAGGAAAAGGGAATGGTATAGATCGCGTGTATGGCGTTTATCTACACAAGGACGGACTTATGTTTGGCAATAAACGTTTCGACGTGGATGACGCGAACAACATAATTATCGACGGCGTACGATACGCCGGTACACCCGGTCTTTACGAGTTG
>NW_017258006.1:9723-10209 GCF_001594055.1 Mycetomoellerius zeteki | reverse complement strand
TGGTGGATCGTCTACGGTTGCTCGACGCTTCGCACCGAGCGGACAACAACGCTCACGACAACGAAATACTGTCGATCCTCGAGGAACTTCGCGAAGCTGGTCTTATTTTAAATTAAATCGCGTATTAACGAAACGAGCCAGTCGAGTGGTGTCAGCGAGAAACACTATATTTTTTCATGTATCCTGTGTATTACGCATCGAATCATGAACAAGAGATCCGGTGAGGAGAAAAAAGTTAGCTCCGAGAGACGTCGTCTCGTCGAGTAATCGCACCGTTCCGGTGAGAAGAAATTTTTCGCGAAGGCGCGTCATAGTCCGAGGATACGACAATCTGTGGCAGACTGATATCGTCTAGATGCGTCCGTATTCGAGCTACAACAGAGGCCGTCACTACATACTCACTGTCATAGATGTATTGAGCAAGTACACGTGGGCCGTATCGCTCAAGAGCAAGGGTGGAAGCGAGACGGCTGACGCTATCGCTGA
>NW_017258006.1:6928-7845 GCF_001594055.1 Mycetomoellerius zeteki | reverse complement strand
CGCTCTGGCCGGCCGAATCCGCGAAACAAACGCATCGTTGTAATCGTCCGTGCGCCGCCCGAAACTGCGACCGGGCTTATTTCAACAACTATTTCTTTTCTTGTAAATATATATATGTACAGTTAGCTTATTTGTATTCTTGTTACGCGTGTTTGTCATATCATTAAATATATTATTTTAAGTGTATCCGCTACCGTTTCATTATTTAAAGTACACCGCAACCGTTGCATCTTCCCCTTGCGGTTCGAACCTCTTTAAGCCCTGGACCGCAAATTTCCGACGAGCTACGTCCGAGCATAAAGTTAGGTTGTTACAAATGTATAAACTATTTTTTAATATCCCTTTCATCTTTGTTTGGAGTATGTAAAATACATAATTTTTTAACAACGTACAGAGATAGAATAAGTATATACACTACGCAAAAAAATTAAAGGATCACTTAGTCCATCCCCAAAAATAGGTAAAAATTCAGAAGAGTGTAACTTCGTAAAAAATAATCATAACGAAATTTTTAAAAAAGCATTTTAAAGCATGAAATCTCTACTTTCGAAATCGGTAATTGATATTTCGATTTGATTGATTTTTTACGTAGCTATACGAGCAGAAATGGGTATCCGTCAAATCTGAAAATTTTGTACAAATTTTATAAAAGTCTATGGCATGAACTAAAAATCACACACAAATACGGTTTTAAACAGTCCAAAAAGTGAATCTTTACCTTCAATTTGCTTTTTTATTGAGCGTTATACGATTTTTTTTCGACGAGTTATTCGACATTGAAGCAAAAATAACCCTTTTTATTGAATGTCGAATAACTCGTCGAAAAAAAATCGTACAACGTTCAATAAAAAAGCAAATTGAAGGTAAAGATTCACTCTTTCGAATGTTTAAAACCGCATTTGTGTGCGATTTTTAGT
>NW_017258006.1:4796-5955 GCF_001594055.1 Mycetomoellerius zeteki | reverse complement strand
AGAAGTGGACATCCGTCAAATCTGAAAATTTTGTACAAATTTTACAAAAGTTTATGGCATAAACTAAAAATCGCACACAAATGCGGTTTTAAACATTCGAAAAAGTGAATCTTTACCTTCAATTTGCTTTTTTATTGAGCGTTGTACGATTTTTTTCGACGAATTATTCGACATTCAATAAAAAGGGTCATTTTTGCTTCAATGTCAACTCTTTCAACTGTTTAAAACCGCATTTGTGTGCGATTTTTAGTTCATGCCATAGACTTTTGTAAAATTTGTACAAAATTTTCAGATTTGACGGATATCTGTTCGTATAGCTACGTAAAAAATCAATCAAATCGAAATATCAATTACTGATTTCGAAAGTAGAAATTTCATGCTTTAAAATGCTTTTTTAAAAATTTCGTTATAATTATTTTTTACGAAGTTACACTCTTCTGAATTTTTACCTATTTTTGGGGGTGGACTAAGTTATCCTTTAATTTTTTTGCGTAGTGTATAATACAATATTTAAAAATACATATACACTGTACGAAAATATAAAAATGTTAAAAAAAACATACATGAAGTGTAAATTATAATGATAGTAATACATAAAAAATAATATTAATACATAAAAATAATATTAATGCGTATATAAATATATAAAATGTACATGAAGTATTATACATTAAAATAATACTTAAAAATAATTGTGTAGGTATGTGAATAAAATGGTTAACACAAGGGATAGTGAATATGTGTATTAATATGGGTATATATAAGAGAAATATAAACTTGAAGAGACAAACGCTCGCTTGCTTTTCTTAGCGTGTCGCCGGACGGACTGACTCTACGCTCGCGCCGCGCCCTCTTGCCTACATGTCGCCTCTACTAAGTTCGCTACTCGCTCACGCACGACTTGAAAAGCGCCAAATCGCATCGCATCCCACAATAGTAATACATATAAATGTAAAATATATGTGATACATGAAATGTAAATTACAATGATAGTAATACATGATAGCAATATACTACAATACATATAAAACGTATGATACATATATTACAAAGATGTCCGCTAATGCCCCCATGGTAACGTCTCCGTCGAGTCCAGTACGACGTATCGCTTATCGTCGTATGGACTCAGAGCGATTTTCGTTTCGGATATGGTGTACAC
>NW_017258006.1:0-2781 GCF_001594055.1 Mycetomoellerius zeteki | reverse complement strand
TTTGCGCAGTTCGACGGCGATCATATTTTCAGAAAAAACGCTACGGCTATGGAAATTCAGTTTCGCGATCATTGTCTCCGCGCCGTACCGCCGTCCCATTTTGTTAATAATTTCACGTCGACGTGATTGCGTACATTCTCCATGGTCTTACCGAATACCGCGTTGTTCATTAATTTGTACAAATTTTTTTCGAAATCATTTTTCGCGCGCGTTCTAAATTGCGTATTCAGTTCGATGTAATCACGGAGCCAGGTGGATTGAGTGAATTGCAGTACCCTATGTATCTTCGTTACGCGAAGACCGTGACGACTACATTGCTGCAGGTTGCGGTAGTGGATGACGTAACGCTGCTTATCGTACAGCGTCGCGAGCAGTTTATCCTCGCGCTTGCCGGGCGGCTTATCGTGCGTCGGGCAAAAAGGCAGGTCTGTGTGTCGATCGTGCAGATGTTGTGGATATTCGAGATCGACTTCGAGAATGTAACCGCTGGGCGAATCCGGAGCGATCGCGCTCACGTCGAAGTTAGCAGCGTCTTCGACCCATTGAAATTCGGCGTATGACAATGGTTGACACATCGCCCACTCGTACAGATTGTTCACGTCGTAGTACATTAAGTACGACGATGGTTTCAATGAGTCGTACGAACGCATGTACTTGTTATTGGCCTGCGCGTATCTGCCTGAACATTGATTGAGGCCACCGCGTATACCGCGCTTGATGAACATGACCATATCAATGTCGGTGAGCAACTCGAATTTTATACGCGTATGTTTTAACATGGCATCCCATGTGAAACCAGGTAATGTATAGTAATGTGCATGATCAAGATCATAACTCTCTACACAACTTTCGCGGAAATTTTCAAAAATGTCGGCTAATAACAAGACATCGGTTTTTAAGTACAGATCGCTGCACTCGCCGAGCGTTCGCACAGAGAATCGCTGCCAGACGTTCGCAGCGTGAACGTAATCGCTCTCGGATACGGTATCGTCCGTCAACGAACTGTAAAATGATTCGCGCGGTGGTAAGCGCGTCATCCAATTTTTCAACGCAGTCAACGTACTCGTACGGAAATACACCTTTACGAGTCAGTAATTCAAATTCTTCGTCTGATAATTTTGGAAATTCGGAACGTACAATTTTTAATTTATCTTTGTCGAGATATGACGCCAATTTATCAAGACTCGCACTCAAAAATTTGAAAGAATCGATGAATCTTAATTTTACGCAATTATTATTAAAATTCTTTTCATTTTTTTCTTTTGTACTATCTACATGTTTTGTGAAGGAAATATACTTTTCTTTGGTTATCGGTAGAACATCTACTTGCCCATCATACGCGGTAGCGATTTCTTTTATAATAAAATGCGCGTCGTATCCCGATAAATTATGAAACACAACAGGAATATAGAATGAATTTTTATAATTAAAATTACAATTTGCATGCGCTGGACCACTTATCTATCGGTAAGATGACAATGATCACGGACTCGCGTATCATCCTGTGCTAACGGCTTCTTACAGATGTGACACCGCGTCGCGCTACGGTACGCCTCCCATTGCTGTTTAGACAACGTTTGCATTGGTACATTGGCGGATACCAAATTTTTAACGCGATGCGCCAAGTCTTGGAGTTGGCGCGCGAACCACGCTATACAATCTTCATCGCGACGGAAGTGATATGACGACAACGAGTTGTCATATGAGCAGTGCACGTAGTATCCGATGCTAAACGCTTCTAGTATACTGCTGATACGCGTACGACGATGCGTCTTCCTTGGAATCCGTCTTCCGCAGCACGCACTCCAAGTCAGCATACACGATGAACGGCACTCGTTCTTGGTAATTATAATTGTCGAATTCGAGAAATTTGTCGTCTTCGCTCGGCAGTCGAATGGCACAGTCGTTGATTTTTTGACAATCCACTTCGTGCGTCAGTAACTTTGCGCTCGAGCTGAAGTAATGAAGACACCTGCAAATAAAAAATTATTTTTTCTACCGTTTTTTAAAATGTTTTTTTATCAATTTTTTTATCACGCTTACCGGTCACAGAAAAATTTCTTATTCTTGTTCCCAGTAATTTGTAATCTTACAAGGCGAGACAAATTCTTGATCCACGCAAAGTGGTCTAGGTTGTCGTCGCGTGGATCTTGTAGGTACAGGAGATTTATGTGTTTCTCCTTCTTGTCACCGGTGAGCCGCAGAGGAAGGATCTGTTTATTCTCGATGCCATATACGTTGATCGACACCATGTTCAAACGTTCGAATTTCGGAATGTCTTTTAAAGTCATCGGAAACTCGATACCTGCGAGGTTCAACACCGACGTGTAATGCGGATACGATGATTTCCGATCCACTTTTCTTTCTGCCGGGTATAGAGCGGCGACCACCGACCACGCGAAGCACGCATTGTTCATAGATTTCACGTTGATCACCACTTTTTTAAGCATAATTTCCTGCGGTACGTCTATGTGGCATCCCGCGCGCGTAGGATTCAGTTTGTTCACGTTAACAGTCAAGTTGTGGATTCGCGATAGCGCCCACCCGCTGTCGCGTTCTTGGAACTCTTCGAGTGACGTCAACGTGGGCTCCATGACGCGTGACACGTACCACTCGCGCAAATCGGTGCATCGATATAGTTCACTTTTCTTAGTGTTTATACTTTTATTAGCGCGTTTATCGTTCGTCGCAAATTCACCGTTGAACGCGGTGTTCACCTTCACACTACCGTGTCTCCATACAGCGTCTCGCACTCGAGCACTACATCGCCAGCGTCTTCTA
>NW_017258005.1:5050-8612 GCF_001594055.1 Mycetomoellerius zeteki | reverse complement strand
TCAATATTCAAATACTTTCTGAAATATATAATTATATTCCGAAGATCTTTTTTCGTTAAACATTTGTCAGAATTTACATAATGCGTCAAGATTTTGCTTAAATTGAAATGAAATGAGCAAAAAATAACATTTTTAGTCATTTTTAACAATATTAAGTGAAACGAGCTGAGAAATATTTGAACACAAATAAGTGAGAAGAACGTTATTTTCAATCAAAGTGGGTTTTAATGTTCAGTAATATTCATATATACAAGCGACTATACAAATACAATTATACAAATACAATTTTTACAATAAAATGGAAAGTTGTTTTGAAATTATGTCTACGGAAGCAGTCATAACATGATAAAAGTAAATGATACAATCATGTCCTAAAATTCATTTGTAAACTCATGAATTGTACTTTCAGACTCGATAAACTTTATTTATAAACAAGGTTTTGTTTTGCTGTAAAAAATATTGCAAACATTAATAAATGTTATTTTTTGCCCATCTCAATTTACTCAAAATCCTGATGTATGTTACGCAAATCTTACCAATGGCATCGTGTTCATCAAGAAAAAAATCTTCGGGATGTGTACATGGTACTTCAGAGAAAAAGAAAAGTGACTTTTCGAACGGTGTATGAGCGTATGCAAACGACTGATAACGCTAAACAATAAATGTACAAGATTACGAACTCAATACGACATACTATTCCTTTAAACACTAAAGGAACTTTTTATACTAAAGGAAACTTTTCAAATCAATTTAATAATTAATTACAATTAAAATCGGACATTAAAATTGATCTCTTCGCCATATAAATTTAAAATTGAATTCTTATTTATGCATCCATGTGGGTCTAATGTCATCCTAAATATTAAACATTGCGCGTTGATTTAACGATTCCGTAAAAGAGTGTACAATTATTACTTAATAAGTAACTTAATAAGATACTTAATAAGTTAAAGCAAAGTAAACTTTGTCCTACTAGAAAGAAACTGTTTTCTCTTTCTAGGAAGAACTTAATTGGAGCAGTGCATGGACTCACAAGCAGAGTTCGCAAGTAATGCGTTACTTGCATGGGCATCCACTGGAGTGAGCAAGGGAGAGGGACATTTGCCACCACCCCCAGGTCGAGAGACGCGTGTTGAATAAAAGCGCGTGTGGGTGTAGTTAAAATTTAAAAATACAAAGATACAAAAATCCTGGTGAAAATATTTCACTGAAATATGAAATTATTCTACGTTTTGGAATTTCAGCGAAATTGCTGAAAATTTGCTGAAATTTCACTGAAAGTGAATTTTCCAATTAATTGTAAATAGTATTGAAAAATCGTTGAAATTTCTTTGAAATTTTCACTGGAATTTGTTTGAATTTTACTAAAATTTTGCTGAAAATGAATTTTTCAACTAAAAATCATTAAAATTAAACCGAAATTTTTCTAAAATGCTGAAATTTTACTGAAAGATGTTCAACAACGTGAAATAACTTCAGCGAAATTTTTCTATAAGGGTACAAAAAAAATAAGAAATAAAATACCCCAGAAAACGAAAAATCTTTCTCGACATTCACCTACTTTGTCGTGGTGAGAATGATTTTAACTAAAAAGTAAAAGGTATACACTGTTACGTAGACGCCACGATTCTTTTCTTTCGAAAGACGACTCCACGCCGCGGCTGATGATGGCATTTATGAGATTCGAGTGCAATCTTCTGTTAAGAATTTGAAAGAATTAGAAGGCCTAAACAGCTTCCACGAAAACTCATAAATGCCACTCGAGAAGGAAAGAACAACAATGTTGATGCGAGTCTGGAAACGCTAGGCTTACGAAATCCATATATCTGCGTCATATCCTAGCTGCCATCCGAGGCAGACTAACAATTATATATTAGATAAAAACGCGGGGCTAGAAGCGGTATGATTACAAAATATGCCCATATAAGGAAATAGCAAACACCTAAGCCGCCATCCGAGGATGACTAACAATTCCATATTAGGTAAAGATAAAGCCGGTGCCACGTCGCGCCAAAACGCTCCAAAGGAACCCCCCCATATTAATGTTATCTGGGGCCAGACTTAAGATTGACAACGGTTACCCTGCACGCGTACATCCTAAGAAAACTAAATAAACGTCACAAATAATGGTTTACCCAGCTATATTTTTCGCGGCATAATAGAACATGACATCCACTCGGAGCAATTTTCCCTCAGACTCGAGAAAATCATAAATTACCTCCCCTTCAACGCACTCGAGATCAACCACGATAGGACCTAAGAAAAAACGTAAATCAGAGCTTGACATTGCAACTTAACAATTGTCCTGGACAAAGGAAAAAACGCCCCTTTTTGAAGTATAAATAGGGGCCCGCGAGAGAACGCGTCGTCAATAGTCATAAGTTCGTCAGTAGTGAGATGTGAGAAGACGTTAGTGAGAAACAAATCAGCCAGTAAAGTCAAAAGTCAATAGTCAGAAGTCCGTCAGTAATGAGACGTAGAACACAGTAATGAGAAGCAATTCGACCGACCGACTTGGCCGTTTGCGATACTTGGGCTCCGTACTTTTGGGCGTAGCCTCCATATTTGGTGCCACCCTCTTCAAAGCCTAAGTACTCGGTCTTCTGCGCCAAATTGTTGGCTTCATCCTCCTCCTAGGAGCACAAGGCGCACAGGAGACCCAGCTTAGCAACACCTTAATCTGTTCACCTATCAGTAAGTTTTAAATTATCTTGTTTTCTGTTTGCTTTTTTTTCTTGCGTTCACAAAATATATAACTCCAATTATAGTGCGCGTTAGAGATTCCGCGAGAGCCACCCGCTCACGGGGTCGCAATCC
Organism: Mycetomoellerius zeteki; assembly: GCF_001594055.1. Lineage (NCBI taxonomy): Eukaryota > Metazoa > Arthropoda > Insecta > Hymenoptera > Formicidae > Mycetomoellerius > Mycetomoellerius zeteki. Next base: position 5,795 of record NW_017258005.1, on the reverse strand, counting down.
GATCTTGCGCAGAAGTCCGCGGGCCCGCCAAGCCGAATCCGAGCTAGCTTCGATACCGCTATAATAAACGTAGAAACCGAAATTTCCTACTCCCCTGTCCCTCCTGATGACGATCTTCCGCTGGACCTATCGATCCCTTCCGCCCCTGATCCAATAATCCTCGATATCCTTCAGTATTCTCATCCTCCCATATCGGAATAATTCCTTCCCCCTGACCCTCTTCTCGAACAACCAATCTCACCCCCTTCCCTAGATCAACTCCCAACCCCTCCTATTCATCTCCTTTTGGTCCTACCCCCGAGGAATGGAATCAGCTGTTCAGATTTTATTCCGCGGCTCATAACGAAGCCGACTAAATAATCACTGTATATATCCCCGGTAACCCCACTCCTTTTACAGTTCTCTACCAACACCTCCAACCTTTATGTTCCTGCACCGTTTTCCTCACCAGTGCCCTGTAACCCCATCCCTCTCCTATTCTACTACAAATAATACAAAAAATACACTCACCCGATTGCACACTCTGTATTTATTTTATTTTATTCGGGTTCGCTTTTGTAAACCGCAACATACACACACATACACACATATACACATTAGATAAGTTTAGCAATAATTTTTACAGCCAATTCATATATTATTTATAACTTTTTCTCTCTATTATTATGATTTTATAATAAATTTATATTAATTTCAAAATGAACATCCTTGCCCAATAGGGCATTTATTTGCATCCCCTCGTATC
>NW_017258005.1:1981-3699 GCF_001594055.1 Mycetomoellerius zeteki | reverse complement strand
GATCAAAAATTTAATTGCCGGCTCTTGAATTAGATTTTTTTTGTTTTCTATTGTAATACTTGTTTAATTTAAGTGAAACTTAGGGAGAAGTACCTATGTTATAAAAAAGATATTTTGCAGTAACTTTTCCATTGTTTTTTTTGCCAGAAATACATAAATGGAACGCACTGACAACTTATCTCGTGTGCCAACGAGACCCGGTCTCACCTACATATAACTACGGATTTTCAATATTAAAAGTGAATCTTGAAATACATTTTTAATGATGACATTAATGTTTAAAAACAATATTTAATTTAAATTCGCTAATTGTTGTGTTTAGCTCCCGACAATTGTTTTTCCCAAATTCAGTCGTTTTTTGTGCAGAAACGCGTCGAATGAGTTTAATTTTATCAATATCGTGCGTGAGGAAGCAAACTTCAAAACTTTCCCGAAAAGTAACAATTGGTTACTTTTTCAAATAACGGTAACGGTAACACGTTACTTCTTAAAATTAACAACTAGTAACGGTAACCAGTTATTTTTCACCAGAAGTAACTGTTGTAACGGTAACGTGTTATTTCCTTAAGGTAACGTTTCTAATTCGGCTCACTAGTTAATTCGCATTATTACCTTCCGATAGAGAAGAGAATTGCAGGCGATACGTATCCTGATACATGCCAACATGCAACGGTTGCATGAAAGAGTGGTGTAATAACATAGTGGCGATGACATTGGTAATATTCAGGAAGGTGATGTAGATCATCACCTCGTTGGTCTCAATCTTATACTTCGCGTTAGGATCACTAATGAAGTATTTGATGAACGAATTTTGCCAAAGTTGGTAACATTACGCGTATTACGCTATATTAAAAACGTTTTTGAGATCTACTTATCTAAGTATAGTTTTCGGAAGTAATAATTTTGCCAATGAATCAATGACAATTGCTATATACTTTAAAGTCAAGTAGCGAAATTAATTCAGTGACATATTTTAGAATACTATTTTCGTCGCTTTCTGTTATACTTACGTTGTTCTTCTATACTTTTAACTGTATTATTAAGAAAAATTAACTCAACGGCGGTTTTACAACGTACAGTAGATGATTACTTGTGAAGAAATTTACACTGAAGAGGATCCGAATCAAGGATCGAAACGTTTGTGAGTGATGTAGATTATATTATAATAACAGATAATAAAGTATATACACACCTTAACCTTCTGTGTCGACTCATATTAGCATGTTTCAACATTTATTTCATCCCTTTCTTAATTTTACTAAATATTTTCTTATTAATAATAATGCTAGTAACAGCACTATCTTAATGACGATAAAACTCTAGTATTATATCATAAATATACGTAGATAAATGGTTATTTTAAATCGAAAATATAAAAATAAATAAATTCAAATTTTGTATAAATCGTTTGCCTATTTATTATGAATATTTTTATAAAAATACCGTCACGAATGTGTATATATAATGTAATTCTCTAACTATTGCATGGTTGTTTTAAAAATCATTTCCAGGTATTGGGCATTATATTGTAATTGGTCTAGAAGATTTGGAATTCTCACCCTCCTGTAAAAAAACTGTTGGTATTTGATGGATAGTTTAATATTTCTTTGCGGATAGATATTATGAATTTTATGTGGAATCAGTATACATTAAGTTCGCTTTCAGTTATAAAGATTGTTTCTCTTTGTATCGGACACTAACTAGCGTACCATAAGGTA
>NW_017258005.1:0-1777 GCF_001594055.1 Mycetomoellerius zeteki | reverse complement strand
ATATTTTTAATTGTGATACTATATAATAATATTTTTATTATATTTTGTACAGCATTTTTAATTGTATCTTGTTGAATATACCAGAATTACTCGTTAATTGGATAAATTTTTCTTATTAACAATACCCGCAAAATATCTTATTGATTAAACATGTCTTTCTGTTAATTATTGGGGCATTTCGTTTTATGCATAATGTATTGTTTCTCCTTGTCGTTCATCAAGTGTAAACATGGATAAATGATGCATCATGCGCATTATTTTGTTCTAATTCATTGCAAGAAATAACACGACGACAAATACAATACAGTATTTCGCCCGACTTGTCTCAACTGACACAATAAATGAACTGCTAGAGTGCGCTGAGATTAAAATTAATCATAATTCTGATGATGCATTTGTCTATTCAATAGCGAAGATACCAATCAAACTGCAAAATATTAAACAAATCATTATGTAATATATAATATATTATACTACTTATGATATATGTAGTTCTAGTTCTAGTCGTAAAATCTCGAATCTTGTCATAACAACCAGAAATTCTTTCTAATTGTTGTGACAAGATCCGACATTTTGATTCAAGTATAATGCATGTATTTATATACGTGTGCACGCGTCTTATCAAACCACAATCGAATCATAATCAAACAAAATTTCTCATGCATTACTGCGAGAATAGATGGTTTGTTATGTACCTGCGTCGTAAGAACTATTGTAGCAGACAAAATTGTGGAATACATCTGAAAGAAGGTATGCTATCATTATACTTAATTAAAATGATTTTGTTAACCTTTTCGCTCAGAAAGTGAATGATCCACTGGAATATTGCCATTGATCGGGATCACGCCAAAAGTATACTAATTAGGGGAGAGTGGGATAGTGGCGATCACTTAAGAAATTTTATTAATATTTTCATTTAAAATTGATTTTTTATCAAATTTGTTGCAGAGACATATAGTACAGAATTATAGCTTTAAAGAAGATCATTAAAATAATTATTAGACATATTTTTATTTATCGATATAAAAAGGTATAACAGTTTTGATCGGTATAGCCTATCTGTAAGGAGTCAAGGCGATCAGACGGTCGTGATAATCGGGGTGAGATCATGTCGATTAGGGTAATATACCGGTTACTCCGGTATATACGCCGCATCTATTAAAAACTTAATTTAGTAAGTATTATTTACTATGTTTAAAGTAAACGAACTGTGAGCTCAAGTGTACGAAAGTATTTTATGGAGTAAACTTCTTTATTTTCATCATTTCAAAAATCTATAGATTCAAGTTAGCCTCAAATGACCTTCAGGGATCAATTTGACCCAATGAATAAATATTTACGTAAGGTGCCCAAACGATGGCTAAAACCTCTTGAATGTTGTTCAGAATCATGACCTGGGTAACATTTTTCAAGATCAAGTTCATTGGAGGTTGTTTCGCTTATTTTCATTTCTACGTAAAAATCGCGACGATACTGAAACTTTCAAGCATCGAAAAGTACTTCATGAAAAAATATTTTATTACAGTGTAGTAGGTATATAGGGCCGGTTCTAACCCATCGGTCTAGAGGGGAATGCGGGGTGCGGGGGGTACTCGCCTGCGAGGGTAACGGAGCGCGGGGATTCTTCGGAGGTGGGGGTATGACGTCACTAGGCGTGCGATAACGGGGCGCGGGGAAGGTCCCAGAGTCGCCGGTACCGCTGTTTACCTAGGACCCCTTTTTTCATTTTTACGATATGGTTTTTTCAGCACCGTCACCCCCGTACCCACCCAAAAAA
>NW_017258004.1:0-706 GCF_001594055.1 Mycetomoellerius zeteki | reverse complement strand
TTATCGCGATACAAAACTGTATGTAGAAAGTGTAATAAAAAAACCTAAATACAAAAAATCGTGTCATCGTAGAATGTTAATAAAACGCGATAACAATCGAAAATGTTAGATAACAAAAAAATCGCAAGAAAAGTGACATAGGTGTGAGAGAAAACGCGTTAATGGGGGTTGGAAAGGGTAAAACACTTCACGTTCCATCGCTCTTATCGCACGGATGTGGTATCTGTACCATATCGCAAGGAGACAAAACGGGAAAAACATAGATAACTGTGTAAAAATACAAAAATCTTACGGGAAGTATCAGAGAACGCACTGATAGCTCGGAAAGATAATGGTTTTTCTTATTTCCGAATACTTCTTATCACATCCTTTAAGGATGTGGGATGTCTTTTTAAAAAAAACTGTACAAAAAATAACAAAATACAATCATAAGTAATAAGGTACAGGTTGGATGTCGAATGAGTTTCTTCGAGAGTTTCTTCGATATGACGCGCACAAGCGCCGACGACTTTATTAGATTTAGCGTAATCAGATTTTTTCAAAAGGACATGTCACGACAAGTCATAACACGTCACATGTTTCGCGGTGACATCATCAATATATTTATAAAAAACATTTATAAAATAATTCTACATATTAAAAAAATTATCCGCGTCCGCGCGCAAAAGAGAGGCGCGGAATCACGAATATATTAACATACACGTTT
>NW_017258003.1:3536-24124 GCF_001594055.1 Mycetomoellerius zeteki | reverse complement strand
CACACACACACACACACACACACAACACGCTCGACTACTTTAGTTTCTTTTACACCTAACCTTCTCAATAGTTCTACAATCTCGAATACCTCCACCCCTCTCCTTGCTTCACAAATAAGTCTGAATCCTATTCATAGGATAATAAGTATATCCTAGTATATCCATTTTCATACACCCAAATGCTTTCCCTTCACAGAATTACTCTTCCTTAACAACTATTAGAAAAAAATGGTTCATGAACTTATCTTCCGTCGAAATTCCACTTAATATACAATGTTTTTTACAGTTAGGAGAAAACTTTGCTCTTCCTCTCAATAAGAAAAACAAGATTATTTTCGAATGTATAAAGAGCGTGGAAAGTAGCACACACAGAATGCCCATCGATAGAAGGATTGAAGTTGTGAACCATTCCATTCCAATCCTAAATAATATCATTTCTTCTCCTATTTTCACATCTCCTATTGACAAACAGCTCCTAAAATTAGAATCCGACACTTGTAAATTTTTATCGACACACTCTAATATTATTTTTACTCACGCTGACAAAGGTAATGTTACAGTAGCCATGGACAAAGACACATATATCAATAAAATGACCACATTACTGAAGGACTCAAATACATATACAACTATCAAGAAAGATCCCACTAAAAAACTTACGACATCGCTAAGATCTATGCTTACTAGATGGAAGAGAAACGAGTTTATTAACGATTCTAAATATAGAGAGTTATACTGTAGCGATGGATTACTCCCGAGAGTCTATGGATAGCCGAAGATTCACAAACCCGGGTGTCCTCTCAGAATTATCGTTTCGTCGATTGACAGCCTCCTATACGCATTATCCACATTCTTACATAATATTTTGCTCAAGACTATCCCTAAGGCAGTTATATTAAAAATAGCTTTCAATTAGTCGATAAATTAAAAAGAATAGACATTAAAGAGGATCAAAAATTAATTTCCTTAGATGTTATCTCTCTTTTTACGAATGTTCCATCTGACATAGCTGTAGATTGTGTAAGTGAATATTGGGGTTTCATTTCCAAGGGATGTTCATTGCCTAAAAACGAGTTTTTGGAAGCAATACAATTTATCTTAGATTCCACATTCTTTACATTTAATAACAAAATTTATAAGCAGAGCTTCGGCACTCCCATGGGCTCTCCCTTATCACCTATGATCGCGGATTTAGTAATGAGGAGATTGGAGACGGTGTCACTGATGTCGTTAAATGTTGACATACCGTTTTTCTACAGATACGTCGATGACATTTGTACTGCAGTCCGTCCTTCAAATATCGATATTTTACTGGAAAAGTTTAATTCATTCCATCCACGTCTTCAATTCACTTTAGAACTGGGTGGAGAGAAATTAGAATTTTTAGATACTACAATAATTATCAGCAATAGAAATTTGTTTTTGATTGGTACCGTAAGCCCACTTTTTCAGAAAGATTTTTAAATTTTCACTCTAATCACCCAATTGCACAAAAGAAAGGCACAATTTTTTCGTTAATCGACAGAGCTTTTTTACTTTCTGACTTCACATTTCACAAGAAAAATTTAACTTTTATTATTAACATTTTACTAGAGAACGATTATCCATTGACGTTTATTTTCAACACTGTTAATCAACGTATAAAAAATCTACTTAAAACTAAAAATAAATGTGTATTACATGAAGATTTGGTTGACAATGTCTGTACTAATGAATCTGCATCGTGGCTTACGGTACCATTTATTCCTTTTCACACAGAGAAATTTAAACGACTCAACAGTAACGACATCAGGGTGTCATTTCGTAGTCCTAATAAGATAGGAAAATACATTAAGGTTCAGAAGGATAAATGCCCCCCTACATCAAAAAGAAATGTAGTTTATAAGATCTCGTGCAACAATTGCGATGCATCATACGTGGGCCAGACAGGCAGACAATTAAAAACCAGAATTACGGAGCATCGTAACCATATCAAATATAATACATCTACTCGATCAGTCATAACGGAGCATAGATTACAGTATGACCATGACTTCCAATGGGACAACGTAAGAGTTTTAGATGAAGAACCTTGCTACAGGAAACGCCTAACTTCCGAGATGCTCAACATCAAAAAGCAGACCGTTAGTTTAAATTTACAAACTGACACGGAAGGTCTCCACAAGGCATATACTCCTATTATAAATAAACTTTGACTCTTTGTTACTAACATTCCGTCTCCTCTCTCAGTATGTGTTGATCTGTATCGTCGACCGAATGTGTAAGAAAGTACATTATAATTATCGCACAATGTTCGCTTTATACCGACATACCATATACAGCCGTTTTCTATGGAAAAATTTCAAAGTAATTTACACATGCCTTTTGGTAAGTTATTATTGTTTGAATTTATACGTTTATATTGTAATGTGACTTTATATTGCATCTTACAATGTGAGAACTTCTTAACTGATATATGGTTATATAACTCTATGTTCCAATTGTTAATCATGTATAGATGCTGCGGCGTGATCTTGTTATTAATACAATGTTTAACAAATCCGATACGTAAATAACTCGCAATAATCTTTCTGCGATAGCCGAAACTTGTAATGCGTTTCTCAATTTATTTAATTATTATAAATGTTATATTATATTTTATATTCAGACATTTTATAATTTGACTCAATCTTTCATGCTTCACCAATTTTCGGACTAATTTTTGCGTATTGACTCTTACTTCGCCCTTTATTTATTGTTTTTATTCTTATATTATTGTTAAATCAATTAATTAACGTGTAATGCGCGTCCGCGGAGCCCTCTGAAACGAATTACGTCAGTATGACGCAATATCACGCGACGACACACGCGTGGACACGTCCGTTCAGCTCGGACGGCCAAGAGCGACTGGTGGCGTCGTCGTCCTTCCCGAGCGAATCGGCCACCTTGGCATCTTCGTCCCCTCCAACTGTCTCCGGCCAATTGCGAAATTGACGCGGCCGGATCGCCTTTCTCTTTGGGAGGAAGGGATTCAGTGCCGCGCTTACTTAGAATCTGTCCTTTTCTTTCTTCGGAAATTTCCGTTTGTGAAATTATATCGAGTTCTCTCTCGATCAGCTGTTTGAGCTGTGCTATATATATTATTTAATTCGGAGATTCCAAATAAGCGCTTCTTCAAGATATTTACTCTCTTTAACTTAACTTAAAATTAATATTACATAAATTCAACCTGTATTAAATACAAAATAAAATATATTATTAGAGAATTAAATCAAACATGAGAATTACTTTGCGACTTATACGTACGCTTGTTTCTCTTACTTTATATGACATTTCTATGTCTTTTATTAAACTATTCTCATTTCTCATATTTGATATATCTGAGTAAACACCTTTTTAGATATAACCTAAAATTTTAATATTTCTTTTTCTTTCAGGTACTTGGCAATTTCCCTGGTGATTCGTCAATGACTCAAGCTCACATGAATGAATCGAACAACGGTTAACTTATTTCTACGGTATAATATGGTAAGTATAAAATATAAATATAATAAATAAAATAAAACTTTCTCACCTAACTTTCTCATTTTCGTTCCGCACGAATTCTAATCTCTTGTGAATACCCGCGCGAAGCTATTTTTCTCATTTAACCGCTTTCGCATCCAGAGAGCTCAATAAGAGTCTCTTTCGTCTCGCTAATCGACTTTTCACGAGATTACTTAATTTAACACGTCCCGAAGACGCGTTTAAATTCCTTTAAGGAATTAATTATCTGAAATAGACAATAGGTGTATTTAACACCTTCTTCGATCTTTATCGAAGATTTAAGTCACATTACGGATATTTATGATCTCGTAATGGAAATTAACCAACTCATGAGCTTTTATAGCTCGTAATGAGTTGCTTTCAGCGCAACACGTTGTTATTAGGTTCTTTATGTAATAATTATAAATTTATATATGTTAAAAAATCAAATAAGTCTAAATGACTGTTTCTAATGTATTTATGTTGAATAAATGAGTTTTTGAACCTTTTTGTATTTTGATTATTATTTCGTGTGTTGACGCTTTTAAACATGTTAAAATTATATTTTATTAATTGAGCTCCTGACGGCTCTATTTAGCTCTAATGAAGCTGCGGCTAATTTTAGTCTGTTGTACTGCGTTTACGCAATTAATATAAATTATCCTGACTTTGGAATAAATAATAGAATAGAAGAGTGAGCTAATCTCTTATTAGAATGAGCTTGTACTATTGCTCCAAGTTATTTATTATAATTATTGGCATCTTTGGCCTCTGAAATTCAGAATATATTATTATGTGATATTAATATTAATTATATGAAAGGATATCTTTGTAAAATGTTTATTTATAAACAATCTTATCTCTAAAATACTTATATATTATTGTGTTATTTACAATGTTTGTGTGTGTCATTTTATTATATGCGGGGTGATTTTAGTTGTGTGAGAGGGCTCTTCTCGGCGTCTTCTCCCTTTTGCGTTTTCTCCGGCTGGTCCTCGTCTGCTGTCTGGCCACCGGGCTTCCCCGTTATCTGGATCCTTTCAGCTTGGCTCTGTGGAGTTAGTTATTTAATTTTTATACATGTAAAATTGAGGCGATTCGCATCGACCTCAGCGAATCTGAGTGGCGGTTGCAAGGTTAGGTTGTGACCGGCCCGAGTGTGTAATTACGTTCGATTTGCTTACTACTTGTTGAATATTCAATGAAGAATACGGTCGCCACTTCGTTTGACCTTCCAACGAAGAAGGAAGAGCTGTTCCGTTGCCAGCGGTGGATGTCCTCTGCGATGTAGCGTCTGGGATCCTCTCTCACCCTGTTGGAACTTTGGCTAGGAATTCCGCAATGAATCGATATACTCACACGATTAATAGTAATGTTATTTAATGAATAAAATGAAAGTACATCGTTTTCGCGCACTCGGAACACGTAGAAACGTGACGCACCTTTCCGGACGCTATTTCTCGTAAAATATAAAAAATCGAGGAACAATTATTATACAGGGGTCGTCTTTTATTATTGATAATTAAAAGAATTAACGTGTAACGCGCGTCCGCGGAGTCCCCTTTTTCGAATTACATCAGAGTGATGCAATATCACGCGACGACGCGCGTGCACGTCCGTACAAGATGGACGGCCAAGAGCGATTGGTGGCGTGTTCCTTCTTCTCGAGGGAATCGGCCACCTTGGCATCCTCATCCCCTCCAACTAGTCTCCGACCAATCGGAAAAATCGTCCTTTTAACGGTCGGATCTCCTCCTTCTTCGGCAGGGAATCAATGCCGTGCTTATTTAGAATCTCCATTTTCTTTTATTAGGAAAATTCCATTTATGAAGCTATTACCGGTTTTTACCTCGATCAGCTGTTCCAGCTGTTATATATATATCAATTAACTCGGAGATTCCAAATAAGCACTTATTCAAGACATTTACTCTCTTTAAATTAACTTAATATTAATCTTACATAATTCTGACCTGTATTAAATATAAAATAAAATAAATTATTAATAAATTCAATCAAACATGAGACGATATTGGCGACTTATACGTACGCTCGTATCACTTATTCTTTATGACATTTCTATGTCTTCTACTAAATTATATATTTGTCTCATGTTTGATACGTCTGAGTAAATATCTTTCTTAAGATTAAATTAAAACTTAACTTTTCTTTTTCTTTTACAGGTACTTTGAAATTTTGCCTGGTGATCTGTCAATGACTCAAGCTCACATAGATTGTACGGATAGATACTACAGCTAACTTATGTCTACGAAATAATACTGTAAGTATAATAAACATATATATTAATATTCTTGAGGCTTTCACGGGATACTGATACTGAGTATCAGGCTGCTCCTCGCCCTGATGAAGTGAACTGCAAGGTTCACGAAACGTTGGCATTCCAAGAATGGATCTAAACACGGAAAAAATCCGCGAAACGCAAGATTGTCACAAACATATATATTAAATAAAACATAAAATTTTCAATTAATCTTTTCATTTTATTTCCGCAGGAATTCTAATTTTCAGCGAATACCTGTGCGAAGCTTTTCTTATCTTTTTAACCGCTTTCGCATCTAGAGAGCTCGCTAAGAGTCTCTTTCGTATCGCTTAACTATCTATCGCGAGATTATTAATCTTTAAACGTCTTAAGGACGTGAATAAATTCCTTAATGGAATTTTTTTTAGTGCCTCTAATAGGCAACAGGTGTATTTAACACCTTCTTCGACTTTTTGTCGAAGACCTATGTCTCACTACGGGTATTAATGATCTCGTAGTGGAATTTAATTTAACTCATGAGCTTTTATAGCTCTTATTGAGTTTTAAGCGTAACACGTTTGTAATCGGTTCTTTATGTAATTATTGTATTTTTATTTATGTTGAAAATCAAAATTTTCTAATTTTTCTAATTTTGCAATTTGTTCTGACTTTATTTATTAAAGTTTCTAATTTTTTGTTACTTTCTTTATTTCTAAATTCTGGCTCTTTTTGTATTATATTCATTTTATTTGACTCGACTTTATCATTATATATCTTTTTTGGAATTAAAATTTTTTCTTTTGGCACTGAATTTATATCTTCTGAATTTACTTTTGTTTTTTCTGAATATGAATTATTCTCTTGAGAATTTACTTTAACGTTATCAAAATGTTTTTTAGGTGCATTTATTTTTACTGGCTCTAACATGACTTTTAATATTTTGTTTGTATTTTGTTTCAGGATTTCTTCAGGATATGGACCTGGTAAGGCTAAAGGATCTTTGGAATTTGGATACTGTACCTCTCCTCGCCAATTCGGACTTGTAGGATTTACGGGTAAGTTCTCTCCTCGCCTTTCTTGACTTTCGACTATTATGAAATTTTTATATTGATCTTGCCAATCATACCTTATAGGTTTTTTATTCATTATTGTATCTGAAAAATTTATTTGATTATTATTTTTGTTTTCATTTTCACTGTTTAATTCTATTGCTTTTACTTTATTATTTGAATTTAACTTTACATTTCTCTTATTATTGCAATTTGATTTTACTGATTTTACTTTATAAATTTTTGAACAATGAGTCTTTAATTTTTTATTAACAGGTGAATCATTTAATTCATTTACTGAAATTGTTATTACTTTAATATTATCTTTTTTATCAATTTTTTGATTATCTTTAATACTTGTATCTTTAACTTCCTGAACGTTTTTATTTTTATTCTCCTTGAGTTGTATAGATTCTAGAAATTTTAATTTTCTCTTTAATTTTGAAATTTGTTCACGTTTGTCTACGTTACTTTCTGTATCAGATATTGTATCATCGGAATATATTACATTTAAATTTCTTATATTTATTTCCCTGTGCTCTTCGCGGTAATTAGATTGTCTGTGATGTTTAAGTTGCCTACTATATACGTTCCGTCATCTAAGAGATATGCGTTAGGTCTTACAATGTCCTCCACCCTATACGATCCTTCATAAACTAGATGAATTTTTCGCGTAGTCCTACGACTAGCATCGGATCGACGATGGATTTTTTTCCAGACAAAATCGCCTATTTGATAAATTTGTGCAGTTTCTTTCTTATTAAATTGAATTTTACGTTTATTCGCGGCTCTTTCAAGGTTTCTACTCGCGATTTCTATTTTTTCGATTCTATCATATTGTTCATATTGTTCTGGTCTAAGCACGGGATCTATTTCTAAATTTATTTCTCCATCCATGTGGAATTTATCAGGTGGGAAACCTGTAGATGAATGCGCTGTGGCGTTAATTACTACTTCTGTTCTAAGTATTATTTGGTCCCAATTTGTATGTCTTTCGCTCGCGTATGTACGTATGACGCGGCCTAATTCACGCATTACCCTTTCGACTGGGTTGCTTTGTGGATTATACGGAGTTGTTTTTCTTATTGCAAATTCATTATCATAGGCAAAATCATGCCATCTATTCGTTAAAAATTGACCTCCGTTATCAGTTAATATTTCTTCTGGTAACCCTACAGTGGGGAAATAATCTTCAGTTAAAATTGTTGTTATTGTATCAAGACTTTGGTTTTGCATGGGATATAACTTTGTATATTTTGAAAATTAATCCATTAGTAAGAGTATATATTTAAATTTATTATTTGATTGTGGCAAAGGGCCAAATATATCCATTGAAACTACTTTTCCTGGTGCATCCAGCAGTTCATGATATTGTTCTCCTACCGTTGCCCTTGTATAGTACTTCGTAGCCTGACAAATTTCGCAAGACGCTACTACGTCCCTAGCTATTCTATTTAAATTTTCTATCCAAAAGTATTGTTTTGCAAAGCTAATTATTTTATCTGTTCCAAAATGTAAGAGTAACTCGTGGATCTTGTAAACTAATTTACAGCTTATTTCTGGTGGTATCATTATTCTTTCATAAAATTCGTCCCCATAAAATCTGATAAGACCATCTCTAATATAGTAGTGTTCTTGGTCATTCGCTGCGGTATCTAATAACCACGCATCATTTTGTTGAGCTTCACGAATCATATCGATCCACTCGGTAGTATTTAAACCATCATTAGGATCATTAATTAATGCAATTGTTTTTTCATCTGAAATATTTTTATGTAATCTAGATAACTTGTCTGCATGCGTATTTTGCTTACCGGGTATATGTACTATTTCTAAATCGAATTCTTGGAAAAATTCAAACCAACGTGCTATTCTACCGTTGTTTGTTATACATGTGGATAAAAATTAGGTTGTCAAATATGAAATGAAACAAAATTTTAATAAAATAAAACTCTATTTTTTTCAAATAAAAACTTTATATTTTTAATCAAAGTATACACTCAGATTATCGACACTTTTGCCATTTCAACGGTAGCTCGTTTATCCCTTTGCTGTAGAAGCCTGACTCACGGGAGTCGATGAACTGTTGAAAGGCCGTTTTCACAGCCTCTGCGGAATTGAATTTTTTTCCCGACAAGAAGTTGTCCAAATTTTGAAAGAAGTGGTAGTCAGTGGGTGCAAGGTCTGGCGAGTATGGTGGGTGACAGAGGATTTCTAACTTCAACTGCTGTAGCTTTGCCACGGTCATTCGTGCGGTGTGAGATCGAGCGTTGTCGTGCAAGAGGATGGGAGCCGATCGATTGACCAATCTCGGCTGTTTAATCGCAAGATTTCGCATCATATCGTCTAGTTGCTTGCAGTAGACATCAACCGTGATCGATGTGCCAGGTTCCATGAAGCTATGGTGGATGACACCTGAGCCAGATCACCAAACAGTCACCATCAGCTTCTTCTGGTGGATGTTCCGTTTGGGGCAGTGATTTGGTGGTTCAGCTCGGTCCAACCACTGCGATGAACGCCTACGATTGTCGTACATGATCCATTTTTTATCGCAGGTAACAATTTGATTGAGAAATGGTTCGGTTTTGTTGCGGAATAAAAGAGAAAGGCATGTCTTGAGTCGTCGTTCTTTTTGCGCATCGTTCAATTCGTGAAGCATCCACTTGTCCAGCTTTTTCACTTTGCCGATTTGCGCCAAATGAGTCAGGATTGTTTGCTTTGATACATCGATAATTAATGCTAATTCACGTGCACTTTGGCTGGGATCCGCTTCCACGGTGGCTTTCAGGACATCATTATCCACCCGAGTCTCAGGTCGACCACGTGGTTCATTGTACAGAACGAAATCTTTTAAACCAACGAGCTACCGTCGCGTTCGTAGCCATTTGGGAACACACTGTTGATATTGTCGACTGCCTGCCGATATTGTGGCTCCACGGTGGAACTCATATTTCATCAAAAACGAATTTCGCTGTTTTTCATGACTTCGTTAAAACGTCTATTGACAAAAAACTATTTAATATTTTTTAAATATTAAAAATGATTCTAACAGAAGAAAAATGAATCTTTTAAACAACAACAAGTTTATATCAACAGATGGCATCAGAGTGAAGTTATACGAGATTGAAATCAAGGATATGAAGTTTGCTCCATTTCATACAACCTAATAAGTTGATAATGCTTTAGCAGATAAGAGAGGTCTCAGAGATGTGGTACGAGGAACCCCTGGATTTGGTCCTTATTATTTATCCTTTTAATTCGAGGGTGTAAGTGGAGGCTTCTTTGGAAACCTTTCTTTTGAGGCTTCGTCTAACAGATTAGAGAACGAACCTCCATTTACGAATCCTGGTTGTCCCATCATACCTCGTGCTATTGTATTGAGTACGGATGGTCGTTCAGTTGGAAACATTATGTGATCTCTTAAGGTTTCCAGGTCTTCATCTGAATATATTCCGCTCGTGGCGAGTGATCCTGGGTGAGTGATATATTTCCAAGTTGGTCTAGTCGCTGGTTTCAGAACAACGGGTGGTAAGCTCTCTACTGGTCGGGGCGTAAACCTGTACCATGCATCTCCTAGAAGGTACATGGCGGGTACTAGTGAATTGCAAGTGACTTGTCTCATCAGGATATGGGTTTGCGGAGTTAGAAACTCCGTTTCGTTATTTCTAATTATAGGTAACTGATCGTAACATTCTTGAGTTGAGGCGAGTTTGACTTTAACGGGCACGCATTTTACTATGTGTATTACTTCTCCGGCTAGTAAGGCCATATAGCCGGGCCCTTGCATTATGTGATAAGCGAAAGCATCTGGCGAATGAGTGGCGCGGGCTAGGGCGTTCTTTAATATTTTCTGTTCGAGTTACATTGTTGTTGAAGTACATTCCGGTATAATTGACTTATTTGGGTGCGTATGTGTTTTTCTACATATACAAATTTAGAGTTCATGTAGGTAAAAATGTCAAGGTTTTCTGGCTTATGTACTTTGCTGAAAACTTTATTATCGGATACTGTTTCGAAAATTAATAACTTTGGATGTTCGGTTCGTATCAGAACATGCCCGTACATTGTTTCCACCCCCTTTTTCATTAAGGCAAAAACGGTATCTTGTGAATTCAAAGTGTAGACTATATGAGGTTGTACGCCTGTATTGTCTGTCAATATTTCCGCAAATCCAGTGTAAAATGCGCCGTAATTAGATATTCCGCAGGAATCTTGTGCAGGTAGAGCATTCCAATAAGTATTTCCTCCTTCAACATCCACGCAATGGGTGGCGGCAAATTCGCAAGTTACACCTGATCGCAGAATCACTTGATTGGTATTTAATCGTACTGTGGCTTGGTAATCTAATAGTGTAAATGTTAAGGTTGCTAATACAATGACATCGGTCCATGTTCCATAGGGGTCGCAATATGTGCTTCCGCTACATGATCCGTCATTATCCACTTGTCCTGCTAAGGTGGCTGCTCTAGAATCTGTTTGATTTGACTTTAGTCCAGTTATGTGAATATGTCCCAATTGAAAGTATCCCATAATGTGCATTATTAAATAGAACTTTTTTATTAAATATAACTTTGTTAATTGTGTGTTCCTATCGTCGTCTACTTTACATCATTGAGACAATATGAGATTGTAGAATTGCGAAAAGTGAGATGTGATCTCTTTGATAGTTTTATATATGGACCGCATTTTAAGAATTCAACTAATTTTTCACTGGACAATATAATTTGACCGAATTTTCTGGTATTGTATGTAAGAGTGTTTATTTTACATTGAAAATGACCCGATCGGTGTCGAAACGTTTGTATATATACGTTTATTAAAGCTCTTACATTAATAATTGGTTCGTTGCCCTTCTTTTATTCTGTATCTTTTCACATGCCTCGCGAGATGTTTCTTGTATATACGAGTATTTATCATTGTGTACATCCATGGTATGGGAGAACATTCCACATTTTTTACAGCTCTATCGATCTCTACTTTACATTAGATTATTTTTGTGGATTTGAATTCATTAATTTGAACGAGTTGTATAAATTTTAGGGTCTTATTAACATTTTGTGGTGGTATATCACACTCCTCGATATTAAGTAAGGACATTGTATTAGGTGTACAAAAAAGTTCAGAGCTTTTTTTTGTAAAATTCAATCTTTATTCAAAAACAAACGAAAAAATATTAATCAGCGAAATATTCTCCGTTTGCATCAACGACCTTTTGCCATATTTCGGGTAGCTTGCGAATTCCTTGACGATAGAAACTCACCGGCTTCGAAGCGATAAAGTCATCAATGCATTTTCGTATTTCTTCTAATCTCACGAAATGTGTATCAGCCAAATGATGCTGCAGCGACCGAGGTAGTAATCGAGGTAGTAATCGGAAGGCGCCATGTCTGGGCTATACGCCGCGTGCGGAAGAAGTTCCCAGCCTAACGCAAAGATATGGTCCTGAGTCGCTTTCGCAATTGTGGTCGAGCATTGTCATGAAGCAAGATCACTTTACGACGTCCTTGGCCAGTAAATGGCCTCTTTTCTTCTAATGCATCGCTCAAATTGGTCAATTGTTGTTGGTAGCGGTCTGCCGTGATTGTTTCACCCGGTTGTAACAACTCGTAGTACAACACACCTTTCCAATCCCACCAGATACAGAGCAAAACCTTCTTGGCGTGGATATTGGGCTTTGGCGTCGATGTCGAAGGTTGACCAGGATCAACCCATGATTTTCTACGTTTAGGGTTATCATAAAGAATCCACTTTTCATCGCCTGTAATGATTTTGTGCAGAAAATCTTTTTTCCGGAACTTTGAAAGCAAAGTGAGTGCAGTGTCACGCCGTCGATTTTTGTTGTCTTCGGACAATTCATGCGGAACCCATCTGCCTTCCTTCTGAACCTTTCCCATCGTACGTAATCGTACGGAAATGGCTTGCTGCGTAACGCTAAGCTGTTCTGCAAGCTCCTTTTCAGTTTGCGCAGAGTTTATATCCAGCAGTGCTTGCAATTCGTCCGTTTCAATCTTTTCAGGGCGTCCAGCACGCGATTCATCTTTAAGACTGAAATCTCCTTGGCGAAACTTTTGATACCATCTTTTACATGTAGCATGACTTACAGCGTTCTCTCCATATGCAGCACAAATCATTGCAGTGGCTTCAGCAGCATTTTTCTTCAGATGAAACGCGAAGTGGACGGAAAATCGAATATGCTCTTTTGTTATTGCCATCGTGAACACTACTGATTTTTGAGTTTATATGCATCAAATGCCAAACCATGACATTTTAGAAGGCCAAATGTTAACGCTTTAAAACCGCAAAAGGGCGGGAAGATATATGTATAAAATTTAAATTGTTATTTCGGTTGTATGAAATCTAAAGCTCAGAACTTTTTTGTACACCTAATAGTTATGTTTGCTAACGGTGATCCGCAATCGTAGCCTATTATCCCGTAGGTTTCTTGGGTCCAAATTATTAATAATACTATTGTCGTAATTCGTCCAACCATCCGGGGATCCATCTGAAATTTTATTGGGTTATTATTATTAATTGGCTTGATTATTGAGAGTTGATTTTATGTAAGAGGACCGCAATCTATTGGGATGTACTCGACTGTTTTTCTTTATTCTAATCTTTATGTTGTTCCGATTTAATATTTCCAACACCTCGTGAGGTCCAGTATATTGGTCCTCGAATTTCCCTGGTTTTGGCCCCTTTAATAGGAATACATGATCTCCTGGTTGAAATAGTTGCGGGTTAGCCTTCTATCATAACATTTTTTAGATTTTATTTTGGCTGCTACTACGTTTTCACGGGCATTTCCTTGAATAGTATGGAGCTGCGTAACTAAATTTATCAAACATTCGTCATAGCTTGCCAGTTTGTCTTCGGGACCTAGTAACTCATTTGATGGAATTCTTGCTATTTTGCCGAATACCAGTTCGTACGGAGTATATTTGGTAGCCTCGTGGATGCTGGTGTTGTAAGTAAACATCGCGAGGCTGATCCATCTGTCCCATTGCTTTTGCGTATCTGCGTATTGTTTTAAGTATTCCCCCAGTGCGTGATGTGATCTTTCTAGTGATCCATTTGATTGAGGGTGAAAAGCAGTTGTGCGAAATTTGCGGATTCTAAATATTTTCGCGATCTTTTTCATTAAATTGATCTGTTAGTATAGCCTTAGGTGATCCTAGTACGCAAATAAATCTGTCCACGAAAGCTTCTGCTATTGTTTCAGAAGTTTGATCTGGCAAAGGTATCCCCATGCAGAATTTGGTTAACTGATCTTGTAGTGTTAAAATGTATTCGTTACCTCTTTCGGTTCTAGGCAGAGGTCCTACGACATCCATGGCAACTTTATCAAAGGACGATCCTGGTGTGTCCGTAATCATCATAGGTTGTTTAGTTTTTACTCGTACTAACTTTTTCAGTTGACATTGCAAGCATTGTTGAATATATCGCTGAACATCAGATTTTAGATTTTCCCAGTAATATTTGTGTTTTATTCTATGGTATGTTTTTGTAACACCTCGATGTCCTCCAGTAGGTGAACAGTGCATTTCGTCAATTATGGTAGAGCGCAGGTCCTTAGGAGAATATTTGATTAATCCATTGCATATAATTAGTTTAGTCGCGGAGTCAATAAAGGTTACTTGTAACAAGGATTTTATATCACTCCATGGTACGTTGTTAACAGAATCTGTTTTTGCAATACTAATTGTTTCTAATTTCAGTTTATCGATGATACTGCGTAGACCCTTTATTACTGTGGTGATTTGGTTTAAAGTCATCGTTGGACCTTCTCGTTGTCCTTCGCTAACAGGGAGAACTATGTGATAGTATCTTTTATGCTTTACTACCTTTGCTTCTCCAAGGATAAGAGGTGTCAAATTCAGAATTTCATTACGTTCAAATAATTTTTGCGAACCTGAGTCTAATGGTTTCCCGTTGGTATCAACAAAGTATGCAATATTATCCCTGCGTAAAAATAATAAATCGCGACTGTCGATTATGGTATTTTTGAATGTTTGAATGTGGGTAATGGTAGGTTTTGTTTTTGAGGTTTTGTCTCTGTTGATTTTTGGCTCTTGATCTTCGTCTTCGCTGCTTGCGTCGTCCTCAGTATCGCTTTCCTTGTCTGATGGGGCGTTTTTGTCTTTTAATTCCTGGATTTTATCTTCCTTTCCTTGTGGTCCTTCTTATAAATTTCTCTTTCTTGTTTGACTTCGGGTTTGCATTTCGTCGTGTATAGGAGGGTCATGAATCAATGCCCTCTCAGTGATTTGTACACTCGGCGGATCACGAGGTCCTTCGTGTGTAAATGGCATTAAATCAGTGTTTCCATCAGAATAGTTATCGGATATTAGCTCTTCAATTTCTTCGTCGTCGGAGAGATGTAGTTTGAAGCTCTCATCTTCTTCCTCTTCATCAGATTCTTCTAGCATCTTGGAAATTGTTTCTGAATCCTTCGGATTGTTAGGGTTTAGATTGTTGTTTCGATTAATTACATTACAATTTGCTTCTTCAAAATCTACAGGATTTCTGGATAAGGCATCGGCGTTTACGTTGGTTTTACCCGCTTTATATACAACGTCGTAGTCATATTCTGCGAGCTTTAATCTCCAGCGGAGTATTCTCATATTAGCATCTTGTGCATTCTTAAACCAAAGTAACGGTTTATGATCTGTGACCAATGTAAATTTTCTCCCGTATAAGTATGGTCGGAAATGTTTCACACAATATACTATTGCTAACGCTTCCTTTTCATACGTATCGTATCTAATTTCGTTGTCAGTCAAGGTTCGTGAGGCGTATGCTATTGGTTGGTCTTTATTTATTTTTCCTTGGGACAATATGCCTCCTACGGCTATCCCAGAAGCATCTGTTGTTAGGATGAAAGGTTTTGAGAAATCAGGGTACTGTAAAACAGGCTCTTCGCATAATCTTTGTTTTAATGTTTCAAATGATTCTTCTTGATCGGAAGTCCACTCGAAACGTATATCGTTTTTTAATAGGTTTGTTAAAGGTTTGGCTAATCTGGAGAAATTCGGAATGAATCTCCTATAATATCCTGCTAATCCGAGAAATTGTTTAATATTCTTTAGCGTTTTGGGTCTAGGGAAATGTTTTACAGATTCTAATTTTTTGGGATCAGGTTTGACCCCGTCTTTACTAATTATGTGTCCCAAATAATTCATTTCTGATTTTAAGAATTCACATTTGTCGGGCTGTAATTTTAAATCGGCCTTGCGGAGTCGTTCGATTAGTGCGTTATATTTTTGCTCATGTTCTTCTAATGTAGCAGCGTAAATAACAATATCGTCCTATGTGACAATCTTGCGTTTCGCGGGTTTTCTCCGTGTTTAGATCCATTCTTGGAATGCCAACGTTTCGTGAACCTTGCAGTTGGCATTCCAAGAATGGATCTAAACACGGAGAAAACCCGCGAAACGCAAGATTGTCACATAGGTAACACCCGTGAAAGCCTCAAGAATATTAACAATATCGTCCATATAAACGAACAGTTCTTTTCCTTGTAGCCCTGTCAAAACCAAATCCATTAATCGCTGGAAGGTAGAGGGAGCGTTTTTTAATCCAAAAGGCATTCGGTCAAAATCGTAGTGACCAAAAGGAGTTGTGAATGCTGTTTTATGACTATCCACAGGGTCCATTTTTATTTGGTGAAATCCAGAAACTATCGCATACTGAGAAATATTACGCTCCGCCTAATTGATTAAGATATCGACAATGTTAGGAAGCGGATAGGCGTCGCCGATGGTTTTATTATTTAAGCTTCGAAAATCCAGAACCATTCTCCAGCGTTTGTTTCCCTTTGAGTCTTCTTTTTTGGGGACTATCCATATAGGCGTGTTATACGGTGACTGAGAAGGTTTTACGATCCCTCCCTCTAGCAGTTCTTCTATCTGCCTGTTTATTTCTTCTTTATGAATTTGCGGGAATCTGTATTGTCGCGTATTTATAGGTCGGTCGTCTGTTGTAGGTATTCGATGTTGTAATGTACTCGTAGCTGTCAACTTTTCTCCAGGGATGTGAAATCTGTCCTGGCTCTCAGTTATGAGTTTCGTTATATTTATTTTTTCCCGGAAATTTAAATGCCCTAACAATTTCATAATTTCTACGAGTCTTTTCCCCGCGGTTTCTTCTGATACCATTAAGTATTCGTGTAATATTTTTAATGTAATATTTTTCATAACTTCGTTTCGAGGTTCCTGTTCAGTTCCTTCCTTGTGGTTTGACTTGCGCCTCCGCATTAATTTTTCTATCATTTGTTGAATTTGTGTAGACGCTAGGATTTTAGAAGATGGCTTATTTCTTTTGGAATTACGAACACTAATATAAGGATGATTGCATCTTTTCTAGAAGTTCATCGATAGTAACGTGAGAGGTTTGATTATTATCATCCGGGGTGATTCCAACCCTCGGGAATTTCATTTTTTCTAAGGACATTAAGGAGTCCTTGACTTTTGATTCCTTTAAATAGGATTGAGTCGTATTGCGCAGTGAGGTTTGATTACTTCCCTCCTCGAAATTGACAAGAGTAGAATTTACCAGAGAGGTACGGAAACTTTTCTCTGGAATTCTAGGATTATATAAGTTTTCAGGAGAGGTTTGGAAACTTCCCTCTCCAAGGATTTTGGATTTTAGGACTTCGAAGGGGATGTAGAAATCTTCCTCTCGACGAATATCCAGAGTAGAATTTTTACTTGGTTTGTTAGTTCCTCTCGTTAATTTATTCTCATCTTTTTCTTTAAATACTTCATTCTTTTCATTTGTTTTTCCGTCGTTCATTCCTCCCGTCCTAGCGACTACGTCTTCATTCGTAGTTTCGTTGTTGGTATCATTTATACTAGCGTCGTTACCAAGGTCGTCAAAATGAGGTTGAGTATCCTTTGGATGACTAAAACGATTTCGCGTATTTGCAATTTCTCTTTGATTATCCCACATATCAGTGCTTGAATTGTCGAATAATTCACTCAGAGGTCTAAGGCGTAAGGTTGGTACTTGAACTTCAACTTCCCTATCTAACGTGCTTACGATGTTTAAATATGCCTTTCCGGAGACATTTTCTACTATAGTGTCTCCTAGATAAATTCCGGGTGTTATTTTCAATTTTGGTACGTAGCTTATTTTTATTTCTGGTTTCCTATTCTCACATAAAATAAAGATTCTGATCGTGGTGGTGTGATGATGGTTTCTGGTGAAAAGAAAGGTATATTAATTCCTGCCACATCTAAATATCCTTTCGCGTAATTTATTTTCGAAGAAGTCTGTTGGAGGAAATCGTTACCTAGTATGCCAGATTGCGAGATTGGAAAATTGTTTGACACGAGGTGAAATGTTACTTCTTGTTTGAAAAGAGTTACGGTTATTTCTCCAAGAGTGTAAACTGGATATTCGTTTATCCCGTTCAATTTTAAAATATTGTTATAATTGACAGTTTTGTTTTTGGGAACAAATTCTTCTTTAATTACATTGGGTCCAGAACCCGTGTCTAACATCAATGTTATTGGCGGAGTGAAATCGCAATTGTTTATTTGAATAGTTGGAGCGTGACTACCATATGTTTATCGAAATTTATTGTTACTTGTCGTATGCTCGACACGTTTTCACCTACTTGGTTTCTTGGGGAGTCGCGGGGTGTAAGATTCGTTCGGACCCCTGCTGTACACCCGATTTCGAGGGACCTTGAAAGTTTCCCTGATTATCGTTTTTCCTATGGTTATTACTAGCAATACGCAATTTACATGATTCAATCAAGTGCCCTGTTTCCTTGCAGTACCGACAGAAAATATTATCTGTAATATTTTGTTGTTGATTTAAATTTAAGCGACAACCTTTGGCGACGTGCCCAAAGTTATTGCATACCTGACAGACAAATTTAGATTTATTATTTTGACCGCTGTCAGCGTTTTGCCTCTTCCAACAACTACTAGCAAGGTGGCCGGGTTTATCGCACCATTGACAATTAACGGGATGTTTATTCACGGAAAAATTGACGTTATTGCTTGAGCGACACGTTTTAGCAATATGTCCAGGTTTTGAACATAATTGACAGTTTTCGATATTTGTTTGTAATACGTTTATGGGTCGAGAGGATCGAGGATCGCGAAATCGACATTTATCGGCACCGTGACCCCGTTTTCGACAGATTTGACAGACCAAAATTTCTGTCCCTAAATCGGGTTTTAGTTGGGAAATTGATGTAAATTTTTTGCAATTAGTAGCTACATGACCTTCCTTATGGCATATTTGACAATTTTCCTTTAAAGTGCTAGCAGAATCACACGGTGTATGATCTGACCTTTCTCTTTGTCCCTGTCGCAAATCTGTCATCTCCTGCAGCTCTCTCTCTATCCTTAGTGCGTCAGCTACAGTCTCTTGTACATCTAGGTTCCTAGTTATTCTCTGTTCTATTTCGGATTTTAGTCCTCTTATAAAACATTTGCACATATCTTTTTCTAGTGAGGCTTTAATGATTGGACCTGCTGTGTCATTTCCAGGGTTTCTACATGTTTCTAATATTTGTTTTCCTAAGATTTTTACTCTATTCGCGTACGTGATTACATCTTCGTTATTTCTTTGGTAAATGCTCCCTAATTCCCCTTGCAACTGATATACATTTTTAGGAGGCCCATAGATTTCAAGTACTGCGTTAATTCGTTATTAAAATTCCTATCTTTGTTGCGGTGCGCCTTCCCCACTATCCTGGTTCTTATAATTTTTGTAAATTGCGATTCTGCCTCAGCGGGCATACACCTCGCCTCTTCACATCCTTCGACAAAATAAGTTAATGGTATATTCTGACCATCGAAGAAAGGGACGGCTTCAACGGCATATTTCAAAGTATCAAACAAATTACCATTTCTCACCGTTCCCTTGGGACCTTCAGGTTTAGGGGTAGCCATAATACTGAACCCTGGGTGTATCGTTTCGTCTATAAGATCGTAGGAAGAGCCGAGATCGAGCACAAGGGGTTTCGAAAAGTTCGTTGAAATATCTTCAGTAATTTCTAATTTATTAAATTCGAGACCACAGAGTCTCCAACAGTGGGTTGAGAGGGTTTGGCAGGAGTAGAAGTGTATATTGTGTCTGGTGTGTTTGATTCAAATTCGACTGAGCAATTCTATAAAGATTTTCCGCCGTAGATTTTTCGGTCATAGGATCCGAGTTCATTACCTCCACCAAAAATCGCACTTTTCATTCCGGACGAGCCCCCAATTTTTAAGGTTACGTCCAACCTCCGAGGTTCTTTATCTCATGGAAAACGAGGAGTTTAGGAGTAGAAAAAAGGGAGTGGGAGGGTGGTAACGCAACCGAAACTGTTTTCCGCGGCTTATCACTCCGTGGACGCGTGCCACGAGTCGGAAGCACTTGTGCAAGTCTTCGGAGCGGGTCAACGCCTATACAGGTGCTATAACGCCGACCGAGACAGTGCCACCGTTGATCCTTTATTTCGGTCAAGGAACTTAATCCCTGTGACCGGGGATAGGACCCGTACGACCCTCGGTTAGATGCAATGAATCGGATGTTAAGTTGTTCAACTTAACATCATTTATTCATCAATTATAAAGTCATACCCGATTATATACTTGAGTAAATATATATATATTTGTATCTATTAGCGTTTGCAACTATGAACTACGTTTTATTTCCATATTTGTTACGAGTTCTAGGCTTCTTACATAATACGAACGTCTGTGTGTGTGCGTGTGTGCGTGCGTGCGTGCGTGCGTGCGTGCGTGCGTGCGTGCGTGCGTGCGTGCGTGCGTGCGTGC
>NW_017258003.1:1032-2427 GCF_001594055.1 Mycetomoellerius zeteki | reverse complement strand
GGGTGCGATGGCATCCGACTGGTGGTCGTCGGGAACGATGCTTTACTGGGTGCATCGTTACAGATTCGTATGTAAAAATCAATCAAGTGGATAAATCCGTGAAATTATTGATACGCGATACAATTTATAAAAGGAGGAAAACCTAGATTATTGTAATGTGTTTCTTTCTCGAGTCAATTCTCAATCGCTAATTAATTAATCAGTAGTGATTAATAATAACAAACTGATAAATTCGTTAGTAAATCGATCAAACGTGTGTGAGTGGATTTGCGTAAATATGATACGTGATACGATTAATGTGACAGACAAAAAATTTATTATTATATTCAGTGTTGGATTTGTGAGAATCTTGTCGGAATTCACAGCTGTGGTATTATTCTGCCTTTTTCCAGCTCGATTACATATGAACATCTCTACAAGATATGAACATCTCTACAAGGTATGTGAAAGAGAGAGAGTGAGAGAGAAAGAGAGAGAGGGAGGGAGGGGGGAGTAAGCGTTAAAAAGAGGTGGGGGGGATACGCGTGTATTATCTTGACACGCGTTTCGTACGTAGCAAGCAGCTGATTGCAATCGGGCGCCCCGCGTCGAACGATGAGTTGCGTCGCCCCTGCCTACCTTCCGTACGCGACCCGTGATTTGCTAACTTTTTTCCCTTGTAATTAAAAAACTAAACTTCGGATAAAATTTTGACTAAGAAAGATATGTCTTAGAATCACGTCAGGAATACATTATTTTAAAGACTAACGCGTTTTCTGAGACACCATGTATAGTGATGCGAACGAATTTATTTTTATTCACATTACACAGATTTTTCTCACTTTATTATATTTTTTTTCGCGATCAGCAACGTTCAAATGTGATCGGCGGCTTAGACATCGCTAGCAGCGGTTTCTGGAAAAAAAAGAGAACAAAAAACTTTTTGATCACTTCGCTTTTTCAGTGGAGAATCAAATGCATTAGCACTAGTCACTCTAAATGCAATACCTTATGGCCTATATTTTTGATGATGTTAATGTTCGCTTCGCTTACTCCTCAATCTCCTCTTCCTCCTTCTCCTTTGCTTCCGCAAGGATATGAAGAAATTCCATCTCGTCGTGCAGGTGGTGGAGCTCTATCATGAATTCGACGCATTCATCTGCATTAACGTGGTTGAGATGAACGGTCTGATTGACGTCCATGTACACGACATCTTCCTCCTCTTCCTCCTCCTCCCAAACATCGATGATGATGACAGGATCCTCGTCCTCCTCCTCGCCTAGGACAACGTCCTCTTCGACGGAGACGTCCTCTTCCTCCTCAATCAATTTTATTTTTTTACACGGAGGATCGTGGTTTTCCATGTCTTTTTTCTTTTTCTTAGTCTCACACACACACACACACACACACACACAC
>NW_017258003.1:0-780 GCF_001594055.1 Mycetomoellerius zeteki | reverse complement strand
GTTTCTTGTAAATATATGTATACGTGTGTAGCTAGCTTATCTGTACATTTGTTACGCGTGATCGTCCCCTTACTAAATATGTTATTATTATTATTATTATAAGTGCATCCGCTACCGTTTCTTTTATTCAAAGCCCACCGCAACCGTTGCATCTTCCCCTTGCCGTTCGAACCTCTTTAAGCCCTGGACCGAAAGTTTCCGACGAGCTACGTCCGAGCTATAAAGTTAGGTTGTTACAAATCTTTTACATACAAATCGATAAATCACTCCCGATTAATCATTCAGCGACTGAAAATTATTGCTTGATAGAAAGAAACACATTGCACACAGTAATTGTATTCAAAAGTTCTCTTTCTTTTGTAAATTGTATCACGTATCAATACCTTCAAGGATTCATCCGATTTTTATAAATGAATCTATTGGCTCACTGCTATTAATCACTGCCGATTAATTATTCGGCAACTAAGAAGTACTCTTCCCTCAAAGAGGGAAATACAAATTGCATGCACATGATAATCACGATCACATTCCATCGCAAATCAATACGGTCACGGATTTACATGCACTTGAACGGAAAATGACGAATTTATTATCCTTATTATGGTTAATCACAATAAAATACTACCGATTAATTATTCGACGAGTTGAAATTACTCGAGCGTGTAATACTACATACACAACACACGTTACTCGATGTCAACAAGTCGCCGGGTAAAGTTGGTACTGGGTGCGTTCGTGAATGCACACACGACGGTGTAGGTTAGGTATCATTTTTATCCT
>NW_017258002.1:0-7157 GCF_001594055.1 Mycetomoellerius zeteki | reverse complement strand
AATGCACGGTGTAAACGTAGCCATTGTGTGGGCTTAAAAGTACTGATAAACTCTCCTTCCGTACAAAGGTGCTCTGTGTCAGACGCAGCTCCATATTACTTTAAGATTCAGTAAGATCTATAAGATGCAGTTTTATTTTTGCAAATATTTATTATTTATACAACATTTTATCAATTATTATAACAGTTGCGAAACAATAAAGGGTTTCTTCGTTAAATTTAATCCGTTTTGCGTCATCATTATGAGAAGCATTAAATTTATTACAAACTGTATAATTTATGAAATTTATCTTCACGTGATATAAACAAAGCGAATAATTACCAGAATTTCCTTCCCTTCGTTTTGATGGTGGTTCCCCAGTCGGAGAACTCTGCTTCGTAGTGCTTTGTACTCCTGATGCATCATCCCTTGTCGAAGGACCTTCTCCAAAACTGTATTTCCATACAAAAAATAGAAAATGTTACATATTGTTTAAAAAGAGAAAATGCAGTGGAATACTTACAAGGACAATTTCACAACTGCCCGGAACCGATTTGATTCTCCATGAAATATGTTGTTAAACACAAAAATTTAAGAGACACGTAATTTTTTTATACGTGCGCTAATTCACGTTTATTTTTTTCCATCTTTTAAACTTTCGACGGTATTCGGTTCGAAATAGAAATACCGTTTTTTTTCAAAGGGCTTTTTTACCCCTTAAACGTGAGTTAGCGCACGTATAAAAAAATACGTGCGCTCTAACTCTCTTAGATTTTCGTGTTTAACAACATGTTTCATGGAGAATCAAATCGATTCCGGACATATGTGAAACTTCCCCTGTTGGTATTTTAATTAAAGCATGCTTATTCTGTTTTTACATCAAAATCGACATTTTTGGAATTTCGAACAGATATTATGACTTCTTTAATATTTACGTTTATAATTTATTTATGCTTTACATTTGTACAAAAATGATTTCTTTAAAATTGAATGATTGAATGTGATACTGTTGAAAACACGTTATATCACGTAACGTAATAAGCAAATATTGTCAAATGTACAGAGTATCTAACAATAAATTAATAGGGTACGTAGAATAAATTAAACAGTTAAATTCTGTACCTTTTTGTAATTTCCGTATTAATTAACGAGAAATTAAAAAATACAAATAAATATAGATTAATAAGTGATCGTTTATAGTCGCATTTTAGCGAGAATAAACAGTACTGTACGTTATACATGGATGCTAAACGCGCAATATTTCAGCGGTCGGCGGTAAAAAATAAATAAAATTACAAAATAAATCAGGTGTCTATTATATAAGACGTAATTATGTTTTTAATAATTTGTAAACTGTAAATTGAAAAAAAATATTATGTATATGGCCTTAATATATATAAGTTTGTAATTTCCTGTATCATCGTTTTGTAAAAAATTTGTAAAATTTGTTGAATTAGTAAAAATTTGAATATTTCGTGAATCGTCGGTTTATAAATAATGTAAAATACAATTTATGAACGATTGCATTTTTTGTAACTTCGTATAAATTATACCTTTATTGGAAGTTAATATTTAATTGCCCGTTTATGTTATTTAATGTAAGAAAGATGAATTACTTATAAGGAGCATGTTCTTCCTGACTCTCTATATGTTCTTCTTGACTCTCTGTATGTTCTTCCTCACTCTCGGGTATTTGCCCACTGATATCTTGTGTCGCTTGTGAATTCCTTTTTTCTTCTATTTCTTCCAGATCTTTTTTTAGCTTTTCTTGTCGATTCCGTTTATAGTAATTTCGTAAACTGTTACGTTAAAAAAAATATTTTGTGATTAATATTAAGACTAGAAACAGGATCGTTTATTTGATTATTTGAATAAATTGACCAAAAACAAAGATACGTCAATTATGTTCAAAGTATTAAATGTAAGTCTAATACATATGAACGTATTTTAAATAAATTATTCATGGAAGATACATAAAGTAATATTTTTCGCAAGTTCGTTACAGGTACCTTGCTAGAAGCTTAATTCAGACCATTACTGGAAGCTGACAGTATAATTAATTACTTAAGTATAAAATAAAAGAAAATCACTTAAGCGTTAAATGCGTCATTATGTGGCACTTTTAATAAATCAAATAATTAATTATTATTTTTAATATTTCGTAGTAATAAATTGGCCAAATTTCTGTAAGGGATTTTATTAAAATGCCAGTAGCACCAGTTAAAAATATGCCTAACTTGAATGCAAAACTGCTATTATTATTTCATAATGCAAAACTGCTATTATTATTTCATATTGATTCTGTTTTAAAAAATTGAATGTAATCGGTGCGTAGACATTTCTAAGATAATTTCATTTAAAATACATGTATATTACTGTAATAATTGTGTATTTATACGTGTGTACCATTGCATTAAATATAAATCTATTATACCTATACAATATTAATATGCTTAGTATTTATTGTGAACAGGTAAGCGTGTTAAACTAAACAGAAATTAATTATTTGTCATTGTAAATATTGCAAACAATTCGAAAATTTTCTATTCAGTTTAATCTGCCCATTTAATGAACTTCGTACGCTTAATACAAAGTATTCTGTACATGCACGCGTGTACACACCTATGAAAACGTTGCATAACTGATATTATGTTAGGTTGTAATTGTTAATCAAGTAGGTAAATTAGTGAAGTCTTTTTCTTTATTTCGCTAACAATGCTTCACAGATATATATTATGTCTGTATAGCGTTTTTGCGAAATAATCTATCCATTGCTGAATTGATGCCCCTGCTAAAACAACATTCAGCAAGTCTTGTATCAGAATGGGGCCGATCCGTCCGCCCCTCCTTCATAACGCTACTAGTAAAATATTAAATATTTATACTTATATGCATGTATCATATAATAATAACTAAGGACACTTTACTAATTACAAATTTGGTAATACCCCAATTAGGTGACCCTCTCCAAATGACTTTGACTTTGACATATGTTGTCAAGGTCATGACTTCGAGTGACCTACAACAAGTTTTAGTCGCTCGTTGTTCGTTAAAATATTATTAACAAAAAAGTTTGAAAAATAACGTTTTATTTCTGCTATATAATATTAAAAACTATTCTAAACTCTTTTTTATTTACGTAATGACTTTTCAGGCGAAGAGACTTTTAGCCTATTTTCCCTCAGCTTCAGGAATGCGCGACATACACGCGAAGCGACTCCTTCCCATCCTCCTCCTGCTTAAGGACACGGGACTTTCCATACAAAGTGAACAAGTGAGTTCCACCCCATTTCGCCAAGTCGCGTCGAGTGGAAATGTGCCTTTAAGCAGTTGGGTGGTGGGATATGGGAGTCGCTTCGCATGGGCAGACGTAGAATATATTTTAAAGCAGGAAACTTTTGTTCTATATAATGAAATGAGACATCATGTTCCAAACTTTTCTTTTTAATAACATTTTAGCGAGTAATGAGCGATGGTTAAAACCTGTTGGTGATTACTCAGGATCATGATTTTATGTCAAAGTCAAGGTCATTGAAAGAAGATCCCCTAATCTGGAGTATTACCACAAATTTTTATATACCATTGCGCCTATATATCAAAGCTTTTATACAGGGTTGGGTATGTTAACTTTTTTTTTTAACTTTAAATTAAGTTAAAGTTAACAGCCTCGAAAATTTAACTTAATTAAAATACAAGTTAATACATAATGAAATTAATTGAATTAAAAGTTAAGTTAAAAGTTAAAAGTTAAATTTGGACGGAACGAACAACCAAAAAAAAAGAAAAAGAAAAAGTTTGACTATTTTACATAATTTTTCGTATTTTTCCTTTCTCACATCATTTATTAAAGAATCTAATTATCCTCTCACATTGTTTCTGAGGATTATTTAAAGGAAATCAATTTAAAAGTTAATAGCTTCTGATAAAATGTAAATAAATTAAGTTAAAAAGTTAAAAGTCTAAAATGTAACTACGTTAAGACAACATTAATTAACTTTTATCTTTTTAACTTAGCACGACCCAATCTTGATTGAAAGTGCATGATTCAATCATAGTATCGTATCTGTTTTCGGATTATTATAAAATTATAGAAGCAAAATATATGTATATAAGGGTGAATCAGAGTCTTCAAACCAGCTTTTTACCAATGAAAAAATTATCGATTGCATATCTAATGATCGACTTAGCGGTATAGATCGAATGTGTGAATATGCATCGTATATTTGCTAATCCGAGTGCGAAAAAGTATTGCATTTAATGCAAATCGGTGGAAAGAAAAAAATGGAGAATAGAATATTATAATATTATATATTTAATTGGAAATAGAAAATTATACAAATTCACATTGACATTTTGTTTTATGTTATATATATGATATTAATCTTTTTAATTCTTCTCATTTCTAAGTACTATTTCCATATGGAATATCCGCGGAATCGCTTTGTCAATATGAGACAATTTGAGATATCCTCAGGATAAAGGGTCCTGTGTGAGATCTTTACTTTTGAAAACTATTGAAATAGTACTTAGAAATACCGTGGCTGGAGAAGGGTTAAGAAGATTTACTATTATTTGTATAACATAAAACAAAACGTCAATGAAGTCTTGTATAATTTCTTATTTCCAATTAAATATATTATAATATTCTGTTTTCTATTTTCTTCTTTCAACCGATTTGCATTAAATAGTTTTTCTTTCTCGGATCAGCAATTCGTACGATGCATATCTGCACGCATGCGATCTATACCGCTAAGTCG
This sequence comes from Mycetomoellerius zeteki, assembly GCF_001594055.1. Lineage (NCBI taxonomy): Eukaryota > Metazoa > Arthropoda > Insecta > Hymenoptera > Formicidae > Mycetomoellerius > Mycetomoellerius zeteki. The sequence continues at coordinate 2,421 of NW_017258002.1, read as the reverse complement.
ATAATTTTCTCATAGGGTAAAAAGCTGGTTCAACGACTCTGATTTATCCTGCGTATATATATATATTTTGTTTTATATATATATATATATGAAACAAAATTGACTTCTGCTCGTTTTGATATGTCTAAAAAATATTTTGTTTCGTACCTATCATGTTTCTCATCCCAGTGTTTCAGCATTTCCATCAGATTGTAAAGGTTTCCCTCTATATCGATTTGACATTCATCGCACTTAGAGCAGGCTGCTACAGTTCCATTTATTTTGTACTTGTCCAATACAGCACATATTCTTGAGTATTCCGCTAGGTCTTTATAGAATTCTTTTTTGGACAAGTGATATATTTCCATATGGTTTTGTATTTTATAAACGTCGTCAAAGAATATAGTTTTTCTTGGACAAAATTTGTAACAACATATTACCGTAAAATTGTTCAGCACTGTCATGTTATATAGCTTTACTAGCCTATCGCGTTCTGCATGAATAGCTGGTTTTAGTAATTCTTTCTTCCTCTTTTCCTCCTTGATTTTTTTATGAAGTTCTTCCAGTTTTTTCTTTACATTTGTGTCTTCTTCTCGTCTTTTTTGTAGTTTTTCTTGTATGATCGTTTTGTCTATTCGTTCTAGAGGCCTGTGGAGTCCGTTAGATTGTTTAACATTGTGGATTAATTTTGGTATTGTATCAGCTACTTAAAACTTAACAAGTTCCGTGCCAATTTTAGGTAACTTGCTATCACTACTTATACAGATTATCGCGCGGTGATTGACATAAAATTATGTATTAGTATGAAATATTAATCCTATTATTATTATGTTAATTACTAACAAATTAATTATTGTTTATGACGAAAACATAAAATAGTAAATTTTTCTTTTAAGTTTAATTCATTCTATTCGAAAAGAGATTCTACGCTTATTACCAATTCTGTTTGCACATAACAGTTGATCACCTGATGCACGCGCATACAAAATTGTGTTTAAATCGTTTACATACGTTATGTTCGTATACAATTGATTTTAATGTTTTTTATATACTATTTTATATACTTTTATATACTAATCCGGTTCATAAAAAGTTATTACGAAATGTCTTCATTGTTGTAACATGGTCAAAATGCCATTAAATACATACTCGTATATATGTATGATAAAATAATAGTTGCAGTGACTGTACTAAACGCTAGTTTTCGCATACGAGTCCTACATGTGTGGCATTTATATAATAGGAATTTACAATTTCGTGAAAATACATATACGTATATTCAATAACATTTTTGTTCGTTCAATATGATTTCTGTTCTCCGAATTATTATAAAATTATTAAAATACGACAAACTAAACGTACAAAATCAACTTTCCATGCTTTTGGACAAATATGAAAAATACTTTTTTTTCGTACCAATGTTTGCTCCAGTGATCACTTAATTCTCCGAGTACGTCAGCAGTGTGTGAATCCAATCCTTTCAAGGGTAACAATTCCGAACACCATGAGCATTCTGCATTTTCAGTGACCTCTATTTTGTAATTATTTAGTATTCTTTGTCCTAGTTCAATTTCTACTGCTTTTGCGAAAAATTTCTCTTTGTCCGTGTGATGCATATTATAATGATTTTGAAAAACGAACGCTTCACCATGAGTGTGATTTTTAACTTTTTTGTTGGGACAATTTTCAATAAGACATTCTCCAACTTCATTATTGCGTTCACGGAAAATTTTAAATTTTTTTGCTAAATCCTCATACCTTTCAGATGTCGTTATTTCTGATTTATTATGCTTTCGGTATAAATGGCATTCTATATGGTGATAATCGCTCATGGGTTCTTCAGCAGTTACATTTAAATTTACCACTATCTTCTGTGCAAAACTGCATTATCCATTCGGGTCGCGTTGGAGCCATTTTCGTTAACGTACCGTTCGCTATTACAAATTGTCTACGACTAACTGCCTACACTCGGAGAAGCGTTTGCTATTTTAAAATTCGTCATAGGAGGTCAAATAAGAATACACGACTCCTTATTAAAAAATGTAAATGTTGATATCTTCAGTTAATATGTGTGTATTTTCAAATATATCATCTTATCTAACCGACAGATCATTTTTAACTGTACAGTTTATTACATATTTAATTATAAATATATAAATTCTAAAATATATTATTATTAAAACAAGCACAGAGGAAGAAATTCTTACTTTGAGATTGTCTTTTTTGAAATATAAATATTGGAATAAGATCCCGGGAAATATTATATATAAAATTATACAAAATTATATAAAATTATATATAATTTTATCCCAGATAGAAACGTGTCTGTCTTGTTGCTGGCATGTTGCTTGCTAAGTATGTGTTGCTACCAGAATTGCAGCAACTGAGTTCTCACTTGTTGCCTTCACGATAGGACAACATTGAGTAGCAACTTGCCAGCAA
>NW_017258001.1:20040-31311 GCF_001594055.1 Mycetomoellerius zeteki | reverse complement strand
AACGGCTGAACTGATCAGATTCTATATATCCTCAATCGATAGGCACCACATGGGGCTCATTCAGCGGACTCAACAGTTGAGTGAGCGCTCGCTGTTATTGGTGTATTCTTTTAGATCATCCAATCATAATTTTAGATCTAGAAGAATACGTCAATAGCAGCGAACGCTCACTCAACTGTTGAGTCCGCTGAATGCAGCCATTGATTGTGTGATAAAAGTACTTTTATTTTTTTTTCTATGTGCCCTATGAGCGGAGATATCCCGACGCAAAGTCCGGATTTGTGAATTTTCATCTCATTTTTAAGAAACGTCGTCGTCGTCGTCATCATCATCGACCGAGAAAAATGTCCATCTCGTTTTTTCGATAATAGATGGCTTTTGACTTAACCAAGCGATGACAGCATTGCACATTTGAACGTGATCAACCACACATGACGGCTGTGATAATCAGCGATGGCAACATTGTCATCACATATATACAATGTGACGCGCGCATGATGCAAAAATACGATGTGATGCACACGCGGCGCAAATTATTAATTAAAATTAAAATGGAAAATAATTAAAATTGAAATAAAATATCGAGATTGTCGTTAAAGATCTAGGTATTTACCGCGTCGAGGAAGAGGGTGTCTAGATGTTCACCGTCGAGGAATTAAGCGTCTAGGTGTTGGTTGTTGAGGAAGTGGGTGTCTAGTTATTCGCTGTCGAGGAAATGGGTGTCTAGGTGATCGCCGTTGAGGAAGTGGATGTCTAGATATTTGCTATTGAGGAAACGGGTGTCTAGGTGATCGCCGTTGAGGAAGTGGATGTCTAAGTGTTTGCTATTGAGGAAACGGGTGTCTAGGTGTTGTCTACATGTTCGTCGTCGAGGAAGTTGGTGTCTAAATGTTCGCCGTCGAGGAAATGAGTGTCTAGGTGTTCACTATCGAGAAAGTGAGTGTCTAGATGTTCACCGTCAAGGAAATGGGTTTCAAGGTGTTCACCTTCAAGGAAGTGGGTGTCTAGGTGTTTGTTTTGGAGGAAGTGGGTGTCTAGGTGTTCGCCTTCGAGGAAGTGGGTTTCAAGGTGTTCACCTTCAAGGAAGTGGGTGTCTAGGTGTTTGTTTTGGAGGAAGTGGATGTCTAGATGTTTGCTATTGAGGAAACGGGTGTCTAGGTGTTCGCCGTCTCTGACAAGCGATTATGACCTCTCAATGCAAATAAATGTTTTAAAATTAGCTTACTACTTGATGTAGTTGGTTGAATAATTCGGTCGCCACTTCGTTTGACTTCTAACGAAGAAGGTAAGCCTCTCCCTTGGACAGCGGTGGACGTCCTCTGCAAGCAGCGTCTCTGGATCGGCTCTCACCCTGTGGAAGCTTGGCTGGGTATCTCGTGATGAACTCACAAACTCACACAATTTCGAATAAAACGAATTTAATGAAATAAATGTTTATACAATGTTAACACTCGGAACACGCTCGCCTTTATGAGAGAACTTAAATCCATGATGACGCAATTTGACGCACTTTCCGACGCGATTTCTGAGAAAATATTATATTTAAATGAATAAAAGTATATGGGGTTTATTCTGATATGAGGAACTATTTAATTAACGTATTAACGCGCGTCCGCGGAGTTCTCTAACGAATTACGCAAGTATGATGCAACGTTCGCGACGACACGCGTGTACATCCTCCCCTTATGGAAACTCAAGAGAGACTGATGGCGTCGTCTTCTTCATCGAGGAAGACGGCCATCGCGACTACTTCGCCCCTTGATATCAGGATCCGGCCAATGAGGGTCGTAGAAGTTGGCCCCTTGATACACTGACCCCTACTTTCCGTTACAAGGAACGGGCAGCCATGCTTGCTTAAAACCTCTGGAAATTTCCATATCACAAATCACCTTTTGTAATTACTTACTCTTTTTTCACCTTGAAGCTTTCATTAATAGAATCTAATTACTTTTCTCTATCAGAGACTCTAAACAAACATTTAATACAAAATATACTTATCTCATAAATAACAGAAATTACGCTCTGTATTGCAAATACAAAATAAAAATGAATTAATGCTTTTATTAATCCTGAGATGCCTTGTCGTGTCAATTGCACGCTTACACTACTTGACTATTTACGATACATGCTTCCTTTCTTTTCAGATTATTATTATAAGTCTCACGTTTGATGATAGGTAAGTATACTTTACATGAATCTTATGACTAATTAAATCTTTTAATTTCAGGTACTCGTTATCTTCCCTGCTGATTGATTTTTAGGTAACCATTGACTTTGGCGTACAAAGAGCTTACTAAACATAGAATAAATCCTTTCTTTAAATCTTTTTTCCGAAAAGTGACAGATAAGTATAAAAAATTAAAATTAATAAAAAGTAATATAATTAACGCTTTCCTCAATCTTCTGAACGCTTATTATTCTACCTCGCGCAAAACTAGTATTTTTAACATTTTCCTACGCGATGTTATTCACATGACTTACCCGTATCTCGCTCTAAGCAGCCTCGGCGTCTACCTGACTTTCTCGCACCTACTTTGGATACGACTAACATCATTTCTTATTGTCTTAAGGACAATAAGAAATAACTACGATTTCTTAAAATGCTCATTTATGAGCTCAAGGTATCTAACATCTCCTTTTGACTCTACGTCAAAAGAAAGTACTCATCGTGAACTGTCAATATGTCACAACGATTATTTAAATAAGATGAGCTAGAATTACCTCGTAATTAGCTCTAAACAACAATGTCAGGTTCCTATCACGTAAGTATTGCCTTTTAGCATAATATAAAATAATTAAACAATCAAAATAATTAATGTAATTGAATTACATCTATGTGACATTGTAAATGATTTTATCTGAACCTGCATTGACTGAATTCTAATTGATTTTTTAATTGAAAAATTTTAGTTTATGAATATGAACCTGTAAGGGATATTGTGTAATATTGTCGCTCTTTGGCGTCTGAAAATAATAATTATAATTAAAGGAAGATAATTTTTTGAGGTAAGTTTTTCTTTTGCGAAGCTTCGCTATTTTATTAACATTTATTATACTTAATCATGCAACGCTTTAAATCTAATATCGTAACTTAATTCTATAATAGTTATATTATAATATAAAATTTAAATAAAGAATATATTTTGTGTGTTTGCGTAAATATTTACATCTCGTGTTTATCGCATTTGGGTAGAATTTAATTATTCTTTGGCGGGCTCTTCGGTGTATCTTCTTCCTTGTTGGTCTCCTCCGTTAGTTGTGGCTTCTCTTGTGCCAGAACTTTGCCCAAAATTAACTGAATCTCAGCCGGCATCTGTCAATAATCATTTAAAAGGTTTCTAAAATTTTTATAAATTGAGGTGACTTGCGTTCGACCTCTTGGCACAAGGAGGCAATTGCACGATACAATAAGGTTATATTTGACTCCAGATAACAAGAGGCAAATGTGGTATTTAGTATTAACCGTTAGAGTAAGACCACCCAAAAGTGCGCATCGCTCAAGAGTTCGCATTGAGCTTTACGACTATTAGATCGTAAGAGCTGTATTTCACACAGAATGTGCCTTTTTGGTTTGCTAATCTGTGTACAAAAAACCTTTGTGATCGTTACAGTGATAAAGGAGATATTTTAAATTTTGTGATTTTGATCATCTTCTTTCTATATTTTTCAAGGCTAAATTGATTGATTTCTATAATAGAATAAATCGTTGCTTTATGAATCCGTACTATTTATATTGTGTTCATGCATGTTTCTGCTTCGTATTTAGTGATATATTCACTTAATATCTGCAATAATTTTTATACATTTATATTAAAAATAATAAGTGACACAATCGCTCAAAAGTACGCACTTGAAAGCAGCTAAAAAGTTCGCACGTGGGCAGCATTAGCAGATGTCGACCGTCGGTAACATAACCTCAGTAGGTTAGGATATGACCGCTCAATGCTAATAAAATAATTTTAATCTCTTACTACTTGATATAGTTGGTTGTTTTATCGGTCGCCACTTCGTTTGACCCCTGCTACGAAGAAGGTAAGCCTCTCCCTTGACCAATGGTGGACGTCCTCTGCAAGCAGCGTCTCTGGATCGGCTCTCACCCTGTGGAAGCTTGGCTGGGAATTTCGCCATGAATTCACAATCACACACAATTAAGAATAATATAAATTTAATAATCAAAACAATATATATATGTATTGTACAGAGTTTACGCGCACACGGACATGATTTCGACGTGACGCACTTTCCGGTCGCGATTTCTTAAAAAATAAAATATTTAGAGGAATAAAAAGTATGTGGGGTACAATTAGAATCACTATCCGATAATGTTAATAAGTGTGCTCTATACATACTTAATTCAAGAAATCAAACTATTAATATAATTAAATAATCTAACTGATTAACCTAATAACGCGCGTCCGCGGAGTTCCCTAACGTATTGCACAATCGTGATGCAACCGTTTGCGACGACATGCGTGAACGTCTTACCGCAATGGACGCTCAAGAGAGACTGATGGCGTCGTCTTCTTCATCGATGAAGGCGGCTATCTTGGCAACTTGGCCTCTTGCTACAAAAATCCAACCAATCACAAAATTCGTTTCTAAAAAGAGGTCGGATCTCCTTCTTTCTTGCTACGCAAGGAATTAGCGCCTTACTCGTTTAGAATTTCCAATTATTTTTTCTTTAAAAATTCTTTTAATAAAATATTATACTTCTACCTGCTTTAAAAAGCTCTAACTACCTAAATTGACATGTCAATGCTCTTTGGAAATTCCAAACGAATAATTAGTGAGAAATTTACTCATTATAAAATCAAACATAATTACGCCCTGTATGGAAAATATAAAATGAAATTAATTAATTAATTCAATCAAATGTGAGACATCTGTGCGACTCATTCGTACGCTCTTACTACTGTTATCTCTAAAATTCATGTGTTTTCTACAAGAAAATATCTTCGTCTCATGTTTGATGACAAGTGAGTAAAGTTCTTCCTTAACGTATTTTTAAAATTAATTTCTTTTTCTTTTTCAGGTACTATAAACTCTTCTCTGTTTAAACCAACTCGGACTCACATAGCTCACTTATGATCTGCGGATAAATATTTTTTCGAAATAAAAGGTAAGTATAAAATGTGAAAATTAAATCTAAAATATATACGACGTTCTCCTTTACGGAGCGTGTTTCTGATCGCTTTTTATTATTATTCACGCGCAGGACACTTATTTCTAACGAATTCCTACGCGAAGCTACAATCGAAGTTTACCCGTATTTGACTCTACGCGGCTCATTTCGAGTCTAAATTTTCTCGCATCTTCGAATAACGCGAAACATTGAAATTTTAAGTGTCACGAAGACAATTAAAATTTCCGTAGATAACTACGGTGCCTCTCAGGCAGGAGATGTCTAATATCTCCCTTGAATTTAATCAAATGACAACTGCGAGCTGTCAACACCTCGCAGTATGATTCTAATTGAATCTTGAGCTTTGATTAGCTCTTAAATAGCCTTAATAAGCTCTAGGCTTTTTTAACAGGTTCGTTGATAATAATTACCGCTTCCTAGCGTGTGAAAATTAATTTGAATAACATAAAAGAAAATTGAGCTCCTAATGGCTCCTTCGAACCTGTGTGTAATTTTTTACTGACTGATTAATGCTTCTTGGCATATTTGATAAAGTTATAAAATTGATATTATTATATTGAGCTCCTATCGGCTCTTAATGACATGTAATTAATGTAAATATATTTTTAAACTGTATGAATGCTTTAGAATATGAAAATTAAATCATTTGACTTCAAATAAAATTTATAAAATTATAGAACTAGCTCTTTTAAGCTATTATGAACCTATGATCGTTATCTTTCGTTATGTATGTAATCTGTTTGCTCTCTGAAAATAATTGTATTTTTAATGGAATATATATTTATTATAAGGAGATTGTTTTTCGAATGGTTATTTATTTTACAATGTAACATCACTTAATTCTATCATGCCTTATGACTATTTGTATTAATAATTTGTATTATTTTACATCTTAAACTTATATAATTATATTTTTAACATTTTCTTTAGCTTGCGGAGTGACTCTATTATTTGTCGGGAGGGCTCTTCGGATTTTCTTCACGTTCCTTTGGCTCCTCCGGCTGTTATCAATCCTTGATCTGGTCTGACGTTTTACCAAGTATGAGTTGCACCTCGGCGGGTGTCTGTGAAATTTAAGTTTCTTTATTTGCAAAAAATTGAGGCGACTAGCATCGACCTCTGTCAATCAGAATGGCGGTTGCAAGCCCAGCTAGCAAGATCACGTGATAATAACGTGAATTTTTAGTCCAAATTACGTTAATTATGACATAAAAGTAACGTCATTCTAACGTATATATCATGTGATTATGTCACATCTTATTAACGTCATTTCATTACGTCAGATAAACGTAAATATAACTAAAAAAGTCTCGACAAAATGACGTCTAATTGACGTGTTAGAGACGTTATTGTGAATTTAATAGAAATTAAGATACATTGCACATAAAGAACAATTGTACCAATGTATTTAGAAAAATAAATATTACAAATGTCCGATCTGATAATGTTTGTTAAAAATACTGGTACAGGAATATACAATATAGTGTAATACATACAGCTTAAACTATATCTGTGATGTATTTATGTAAAATAGGAAATGAAACATAACAATTATTAAATGGAAAAACAAAAGACTTACAATACACATTTGTTATTGGCCACAGTTCTACATCACTAGATATATCATTAATTTTAAAAATATTCAAGTTATCTGAATTAAAAGGGTAAGTATACAGCGAACTCTCTCTCTCTCTCTCTCTCTGTACGAAATAAATTTTTTACCAATAATTGAGGTACTATTATCTTTGTGTGTTACAAAGTTATGTATCTGTATAACCTTACTATTAATTATACAATAGCAATCAGCTTGAGAAAAACTATAAGTTGACAACATAAAATTCTTAAAAATAATTTTTTTGTACTGTTTGCAAAATGATATTAACGGGATTGTCGGTCCGTGATAATGTTCAAGCAGATGACTATAACTTGTAAGTAAATTTTCTTTTTTACTTAAAATCTGCAAGTTTGCTTCATGTAACCTTTTACAAAGCTGGATTAATGGTTGTTTTGCAGACTTAATAAGACGCTTTCCTAAAAAATTTTCAAAAGGAAAAGCTGAGAAATTATCCAGAGGTCCATACATCGCAACATCTTCTGGTAAGTGAATTAAGCAATGAACATTATTAATTAAAAATTCCAAGCCATACAAATGTTCACTGTGTTCAACAAATATTCTTAAAAGTTGTGAAGCTGTCTTATGACCCAATACCGATATATGACGCTTTGAACATAAAATTACTATGGCTGAATGTAGTAACAGAAAATGTTCGTACACAGCTTTATCAACAACATTACACAACAGAACTGGTCCCAAATATAAAAAAAAAGTCCGAAATTCAGTAGCTTTAAACCTAGCTAATTCTCTTAAAGATCTCGGTTTTCTATTTATTTCTTTAGGAATGAAGTTATTCAAAGCGATCATTTTAACGGAAAGAGTTTGTACCGAATTTGCAGACAATCTAACTCTAAAATTTCCATTAGTCCAACATTGCAAAAGTTTACGCATCACGCCTAAGCAGACATTGTGCATATAATCGATTGGGAAAGAAGTCACAAGTCCAATATTAAGCTGAAGTAAAGGAGAGTTACCTATATGATGATCCTCATCTTGTTTTGATTTAAACGTATCATTTCTAAGATCGGCGTTAATATCTCGAAGTATCACTCTTCCATTAAAATAGTCTCCCGATACGATACATTTTTCGCACGCGGAATAACCACTGTGTGATTTAATGCATTTTAGATATGAACGTGCAGGAGCATCATATACAAAAGAATAAACTGTAACTCTTTGAAGAATATCATTGAAATAAAAACCGTTTTTAAGCAATAGAGAAAGCTCTTCTATAAATTCCTCCAAAAAACTAGATAATGGATTCGGCTTCGATGTTCCATAAAAAATACCAATCGGGAAAGGAGTTTTGTCATTTGAATTTTGAATAAGCCCTAAAATTGGCCACAACTGAGTATTGGAACTCTTAAATAATGGCAACCCATCAACGTTAAAAGTTAGATTAATAATTGAATTAAAAAAATTTAAATTTGGAAAGAAGTCACAAGTCCAATATTAAGCTGAAGTAAAGGAGAGTTACCTATATGATGATCCTCATCTTGTTTTGATTTAAACGTATCATTTCTAAGATCGGCGTTAATATCTCGAAGTATCACTCTTCCATTAAAATAGTCTCCCGATACGATACATTTTTCGCACGCGGAATAACCACTGTGTGACTTAATGCATTTTAGATATGAACGTGCAGGAGCATCACATACAAAAGAATGAACTGTAACTCTGTGAAGAGTATCATTGAAATAAAAACCGTTTTTAAGCAATAGAGAAAGCTCTTCTATAAATTCCTCCAAAAAACTAGATAATGGATTCGGCTTCGATGTTCCATAAAAAATACCAATCGGGAAAGGAGTTTTGTCATTTGAATTTTGAATAAGCCCTAAAATTGGCCACAACTGAGTATTGGAACTCTTAAATAATGGCAACCCATCAACGTTAAAAGTTAGATTAATAATTGAATTAAAAAAATTTAAATTATGCGTCAAATGTTGTTCAATGGCACTTTGAAGTCCCATATACACAAATTCTCCTGTTTCCATCATTTTCACATTGATTTTTGAAGGAGTTTTTAGCAGAGTTCTCACATCAAGAGGCAACTCAGGATGTAAAGGTACTAAAATGTGCAACAATGAATTAATGGCCGCATGTGGAACATTTACGTTTGATATAGTCCATTTTCTTAAAGAATTCCGTAAAGAATTGTTAGAAGATTCTTCAAACTTTGAAGAATTATTACCCATTTCTTGTTTGCCACACACATCAGTACATTTAAGATTGACAAAATCAAAATCGGAATTTTCAAAATCAAAAAGATTTTCACTACTTTCGTTCTTCCTCCAAAAAACTAGATAATGGATTCGGCTTCGATGTTCCATAAAAAATACCAATAGGGAAAGGAGTTTTGTCGTTTGAATTTTGAATAAGCCCTAAAATTGGCCACAATTGAGTATTGGAACTCTTAAATAATGGCAACCCATCAACGTTAAAAGTTAGATTAACAATTGAATTAAAAAAATTTAAATGCGTCAAATGTTGTTCAATGGCACTTTGAAGTCCCATATACACAAATTCTCCTGTTTCCATCATTTTCACATTGATTTTTGAAGGAGTTTTTAGCAGAGTTCTCACATCAAGAGGCAACTCAGGATGTAAAGGTACTAAAATGTGCAACAATGAATTAATGGCCGCATGTGGAACATTCACGTTTGATATAGTCCATTTTCTTAAAGAATTCCGTAAAGAATTGTTAGAAGATTCTTCAAACTTTGAAGAATTATTACCCATTTCTTGTTTGCCACACACATCAGTACATTTAAGATTGACAAAATCAAAATCGGAATTTTCAAAATCAAAAAGATTGTCACTACTTTCGTTTCTCTCTCTATTACTAATGACATCTGATAAATCATCACAATCATTACTTGAAAACGTATGAGAAATTCCAGCATTAATTTGTTCATTTGTTACTTGTGTACATTGATCAATTAAAGGTAGTTTTGCTTTAGTTTTGATAGTTTTATAATTAGACTTAACAATTTCATTAATATCATTTGCAACTCTTCGGTACCGTTGTCTTTTATTAATAAACATTTTAGGCATATTGATATCAATATAGTAACAAAACGATAAAATTGAAATAAATTTTTAAAAATCAAACAAAAATCTAATGTTTTAGGATGTTACTAAATATCTATGTAGAATTTCTTTTTCTTTGTATAGCCAAGCGTTGGGGAGAATGCTTCAACCATATCTTAATGTTGTCATTGATATTACTTTCAAGAGTGTTTGGTGATGACAATTGCACCGCACCTGAAATTATAATTACTTTGAAAACATCATAGTCGCCACACACATTACATGATTAATTTAAAATTATATATATAAGTAAAAATTTAACAATAAGGTAAACTGTTGTAATAAATATACTTAATAATAAATATTTAAAAAAAATTTTTCTTAATTATTTTTATTTTGTCGCTGAGATTTGCTAGTTTAATTCTTTTCTTAAGTTACAGATCTCATTTTATTATTATTTTAATTAGTTTTATTTCCAGTCATAATAAATATAAATAAAAACAAAACTTACGTATTATCAATCTGTGTAATCGCAATGCAATAAATGATTTTTTATCTTTTCTTGTACCTAAAAAGCTATATTTTGTAGCGACTTCGTTCGATAAGATGTTGCGAAGAATGGTATTGGTTTTGGTCGTTATATCACGTCCTCCCAGAGTAGATAAATATAAGCTCTGTAAAAATATGTTTTAGTAACAATACAAAATATTCTGGAATTAATTATAAAAATAATTACTAGAGTAGAAAGATTGTCATCGTCTATTAGATATTCTTTAATTCTAATTCAATATCTTCCAAACTTTTAATTGGTATAGTAATGGGCAATTTTGGAAGCTCATAGATTGCAGATTCAAGTCCTTGTTTACTTTTTAAAGATTTGAAAATTTCTTCATTTTGTTTTAAAATTTGCTCATTTTGTTGTTTGATGTATGTGATTAGTTTCAATAAAGTTTTAATATTTGCAGTTTCTGTAAAACAACCGTAAAAGACAAACTACTTTACTTAAACAGAAGAAAAAAAACACGTACCATCATATAATACATACCATTAGTCAACACATCTTCAGTTTCAAAACGAGAAATGTCATAGCAATGAGATCCAGATTGTTGTGAAGTTGAAAGTGTTCCTGTTGCTATAAAATAATTTTTTAAATAAAAAGATTGTTTAAATGTAAATGCAGATCACGGGCTTAGGGTTGTGTGGATTAATTGAAAATATTACAATTTTTTTCTAATAAAAGTAATAAAAAACAATTTTTTATAAAATTACCAGCTAAACATAGTACAATTTTTTATAAAATTACCAGCTAAACACAATATTTACATGTTATATAAATGTAATATTATAGTTTCAAAATCTTTAGTTAAAAGTATTTACAAAATGAGTTGTTTTGATAAATTTCTTCAGATTTTTAAATCAAATAATTATGGAAGTACAGTGAGGGAAAATAAAAAGGCTGATAGACGGACACGCACACGCGCAC
>NW_017258001.1:19285-19965 GCF_001594055.1 Mycetomoellerius zeteki | reverse complement strand
CAGAACGAAATTATAAGGATTCCATGTAGTTAATTACTACGGAATTCTAAACGTGGTAAGTAGGGGAAAGTTATACAAAACCAGGTAGGCAGGTCAAACCGGGCATCTATTCAAACGAGCCTAAAACTTTGCTACATATTCACAATTGAATTCTAAACGTGGTAAGTAGGGGAAAATTATACAAAACCAGGTAGGCAGGTCAAACCGGGCATCTATTCAAATGAGCTACATATTCACTAGAGCTAAAACTTTGCTACATATTCACAACGCTGTTGTGATGCAACTTTTGTGTATTACTGAGCAAAATGACGTTTAATCGACAATGTTGTGAATATCTAACATTTTCTGGCACAAAGTTTGAATAGGTGCCCGATTTTACCCGCCTACTCAGTTTTGTACTACTTTCCCCTATATAAGAAATTTAAATCTACTATTATCACACTTACTACGATGATTATTTTCAAACAGTAATCTCTGGGAAGTAGGTGTGCTTCTTACTTCCGTGTGTGTTGCTAGAAAAAAATAAAATAAAGTAAAATAAAACTATAAAAAAATTCAAACTTACTATTGTCATAGTTGTTTTCTGCTTCCCCAAAAAGATTACGCTTCAAGGATTTTCCACTACCTAGATAAACGAAATTGTAAGTATTAATAACATTTCAATAAGTTTAGTATATACC
>NW_017258001.1:14159-16597 GCF_001594055.1 Mycetomoellerius zeteki | reverse complement strand
GGGAACGATGCGTTTACGGGTGCATCGTTACAAACGGATAGAAAGCTGTTCATAGTAAAGCAGTTAAAGATGGCACACGAATTAATATCTACAGGCTGCAGTATTAGAGCTGCAGCTCGATTCATAGGTGCAAACGAAGCAACATTACGAAAGAGGTTAAAAGTGGTGAGTTTACTTTTATTTAGGTACATACATAGGTCTGTCCATGTATTAAATAGACTGCTAAGTTACTTATGTTAAGTTTTCATGCTATTATATCTCCTTTTCAAGAGACAATGGCATCATTTTTAGGCAGATTCAAATCAACTTTTTCAAGGGAAGAAGAAGAGCTTTGGTGGAACGTTTAAAAATCATAGACAATAAATTTTATGGAATTTCAAGAAAGCAATTAATGACTGTTATATATCAATATGCTGAATAGAACAATATTTCCCATCCGTTTAACCAAGAAAGAAAAATGGCAGGAGACAAATGGATCAGAAACTTCTGTACGAAATATAGATTAACTTTACGACCAGAAAAGTGTTCATTAGGAAGAACCATGGGATTTAACAAGGTTCAATTTGAAAAGTTCCATGAAAATTTAAAAAAGATTTTACAAGAAAATCCTGAACTTGATGCCAGTCACATCTTTAATATGGATGAAAGTAACGTATCAACTGTTCCCAACAAACTTCCAAAAAAGTTGTATCGACTAAAGGTAAACGCTTAGTATCAAAAGTAGTGTCTTAAAAACGTGGAGAGACAGTAACTACAGTTTGCTGTATGAATGCAGCTGGCTACTACGTTCCACCTAGCCTTATCTTTCCTCGAAAAAAATACAAGCCAGAATTCTGTGACAGAGCATCACCTAATACTTTAGGAATGGTATTTTACTCTGGTTTCATTAATTCAGAGCTATTCATAAACTGGTTAAAACACTTTACAAAATATGTGAAATCATCTCAAGATAGACCAATATTATTGATATTGGACAATCATGTATCTCACTGCAATTTATCAACAATCGATTACTGCCAAAAGAATGGCATTATTTTATTATCTTTACCTCCACACTCTAGCCACAAATTACAACCACTCGATGTGGCCTTTTTTAGGTGGCTGAAAAAATTCTTGTCAGAAGAATGTGATCGGTGGATGTCACAGTACCCAGGTCGGGCGATAACAATTTATCAAATAGGAGAGATTTTTTGTTCCGCTTATGGCAAAACTGCTTCTGTTGACAAAGCAATTAACGCGTTTAAAACTACAAGAATTTATCCTCGTAATCCTTTTGTTTTTGGAGAAGAAGATTTCGTACCATCCACAGTTACCGAAAGACAATTAGTTATGCATCTTGAAGATATTGATTTGACAGTTCCTCCTGAAGACACTGATTTGATAATTGTACCTGAAGATATTGACTTAGAAATTGCGACTACTTCTGAAGGTATGACTTTGATAATTGAGGCTGGATCATCAAATAGTATTAAAGATGTAAATCAAACTCCAAGTACAAGTAACAAGGCTTTGGTAAGTAAACTTTTTCTTTTAACTAAATAAAGTTAAAGTTAACAGTCTTATCTATGAACATTATCTATAAACATTTATAAACAGTATTTTTAATAAAAATTGATGCTATTTTTACTTAAATTTACATTATTTTTCTAATAATAAACGACATTTTTTCGTAGTACGAACTCTTGTGCGAATTAATGCGAACTCTTGGCCCGAACAGAAATTGAACCTCATGGCTAGCTAGTCATGAGATAGAAAAGTTGTGTCTTAGATCACTGCTGTCTAGTATTTCTGGCTAGTCACTAGCTAGTTATGTAACGCTCACTTCTCCTAGTAGCTGTACAAGAAAAATTAGCTAGTAGCTAGACATAAAATATGTGACAGTCATGGTATGGAAAATCATAGCTAGCTACTAGCTAGTAATGTTCTCCTAGCAGCTGTATAAGAAAAATTATCTAGTAGCTGTCTATCCTACACTAGACAGTAACTAAATAGGAAAAAAAAACATTTTTTCGATTAGATTTTTTTAAATTATATTTTCTACCTAATTTCTAGAGATATTTTTATTAATTATATTTCCTCTCCATCTTTTGTTGTGTCCTCTTTAAGTGCTCAACGGGCTCCTAATACCTAGGAAAAAACTTTTAACATCTGATGGGATTTGAACTCGTGACTCCATCCACAGGCTGCTTCTGAGTCGCTCACCTAACGTACTGCTCCACTGCTACCTTGTCGATAGAGACGTTTCGAATTGTCCATATATGTTATTCAGCACAAATATGATTTAATACCTAGTAACTAGATAGAATACCGCCTAGATAAGTTTTCTAACTCGTCACTGCATGGGTAGTCATTAGTTGTATATTTCGTAATATCAATAAATCTGTCTAGTGACTGCTTAGTAATTACGATGTTACACCTACATCTTATTTACTAGGCAG
>NW_017258001.1:10063-10882 GCF_001594055.1 Mycetomoellerius zeteki | reverse complement strand
CTCTGTGCTCGCGGTCTATCGTGTAGTACGGGGCGCTACTCTGCAGGCGCACCGGACGTTACAAGGTGTAACGTCGTAATTACTAGGCAGTTACTAGACAGATTTATTGATCGAAATATTAGCTAGTGACTATCCAGTGATGAGTTAGAAATCTTATCTAGTTATTGCTGTCTAGTGGCTAGATGGTAAATCAGATCGGCTAGATTCATTTCTGCTCGGGGGGAAGACACTTGCTTAAGAGTTCGCATTTTTCTGTTCTTACTAGAATTAATCTCCTGTAAAAACGGATCATAGTATTACATTGATATTTGACAAACTTTTAGTTTAAAGTGCAAGGAATAATCTAAGCACCATTTTACTGTCCGAACTCGGATCCTTGTACAAATTATATAGTCTCAAAGAAAAAGTGCGCACTTTTGGGCGGTCTTACCCTAAACTATTCATGTTAGAAAATCTGTCACATCGATGGAATAGAAGAACGCGTATGAACACGTACATGAGGCTAAAATAAATAAATATTTTCTGCTGCATTACACAAATTCTGTGCTGTAAAAGACATTTTCTGCTGTAAGGATATATTATTATTTAGTTAATTCTAATCATCGAAAAAAGCTATTGGTATGATAAAAACCTAAATGATAAGTATTGAAAAAAACTATTAGTCTACCAAGTTAAATTTTACTATACTCTTATTTTCCAAAAAGAAAGTAATAGTAACTTTAATCGTATACACACTTACCTTTTTAAAAAAAAAAGTAAAAAAAGAGCGCTAAGCGTGCATGCTTCTCGTGTAGAACCACCATTTGGGCCGGTTTTACC
>NW_017258001.1:0-9461 GCF_001594055.1 Mycetomoellerius zeteki | reverse complement strand
ATTTTCTCTACCAACTAAAGTAGTGGTTATTTAATTCTCCTTCAAAACATTATACAAAACATCACAAAATTGCGTTACCATGCTCAATTTAAGTGTTACCACACAAAATTAAAGAATTAACCGTATAAAATGAAAAAATTTAATTTAAATAGAAAAATTTTTCATGTGTAAAAACACTATGATTTTACGAATAATACATAAAATTATTAATTAATAGTTAAAAGAAGGGCTACGAGCCAGTTACAACATAAAGAATATTTAATAAACCTTCATACATACAGATATTTCGACACCGATCGGGTCATCTTCAATGTAAACAACAAGCAATAATACATAAATTAACGGAATATTCGGTCACATAATAAAATCCAGTAAAAACGTGGGTTAATATAATATTCGCTTTGTGCGGTCCAAATAACGGTGATCTCATCTCGCTTTTCCAATTCTACAATCTTGATTGTCATAATGGTGTAAGTCAGACGCAGAGAGGAAAACGCAAATTAACTAAATTAAGCCATGATACTATTGGAGAGGACATCTATCCTCTACGATGTCAGGCGACGTTTTTACTGGATTTTATTATGTGACCGAATATTCCGTTAATTTATGTATTATTGCTTGTTGTTGACATTGAAGATGACCCAGTCGGTGTCGAAACGTCTGTATGTATAAAAGTTTATTAAATATTCTTTATGTTGTAACTTGCTCGTAGCGCTTCTTTTAACTATTGATTTATTCTGATTGAGCCATATTGATAATTATATCATTACTTATATTAAACTATGATTTTAAACTATGATTTTACGAATAATACATAAAATTTTGATAAATTTAATTAAATTAATATAATAGAATTTAACTTGGCGCCATAATTGTTGATATCAAACCTTTTATACAGATGAAACATATATATCATTAGATTTAGTAAATTTTGTGATATTAAATTAACAGAATTTAACTTGGCGTCACAATTGTTGATATCAAATCTTTTATACAGATGATACATATATCATTAGATTTAGTAAAAACATTAACAGAATTTAACTTGGCGTCACAATTGTTGATAACAAATTTTTTATACAAATGATACATATATCATTAGATTTAGTAAATTTTGTGATATAATGATTTTCATGTAATAATTTTTAAAGGGAAATAAAGCCATTATAACTTGGGTTGGAATGTATCATATCCCTGCTGAAAAAGTCCGATTGAAACCATTAGAAATTCAGTCCTATTAGGTCTAATAAGTCTGATTAACGTTTTTGAACCTGTATTTTCCAGTAAAACATAATTCGTCCCAATTTGATTGTACTTTGTTGAATCGGAATATTCAAATAAGTTCCTATCGTTTTGAAGTAAGATTTGATTTAAACATTCCTATTCCATCCTGTAAGTTTTAATACATCCGTACTGGTTCCAATCGCGTTTAATCGGAAATAAACAATAAAAATTCTAACAATTTCTACTGGTTTTATTAGTGCTTTTTAACGATGTTGAATCGGATTTTAAAATGTTTAATTGGAAATTGTCACTGTGAAATAAATATAATATGTTTCTGGTTTTTAACGGAATCAAGTTTAATGCGCATATTACTACTTAATATCTTCTCAGTTTCTTTTAAAGTCTATTGGTTCTGATTGAATTCAATCGTAAAATGCCATTAAAAATGCTATTTGTTTTTAATGAGTTTTAATGTCATTTTAATGGGTTTTTGAATCATGTTCACACACACACACACACACACACACACACACACACACACACACACACACACACACACACACACACGCACGCACAATCAGTTTTTATAATTTTATTTGATACAGGGATAGGACGCCAAAATATATAAATCGGCCACTCTTTATCGCATGTGTAACTTTTTTTACTTAATTTTTTTGAAAACCTTGTGATATTCTGATTCGCGAATTTTGGGACGCCCTACACATGCATTCACATGCACGCGCGCATACATATATATATATGTATATTGTTGCGTAGAGCTCTATATAGGCGTGCACGTCAATAAGAAATCGTGGTCGGATTAGATCTATCAAAACACACCGATAAATCAATCGTTGACACGTACGCAAACACATGTGCAGACGTAGGGAGAACCGACTTCCAGAAGAAGACAACATGATGTCGGCACGGATCAAGGCGGTGGTCGGCGCGTATGAGGATTAATCCGCTTGTGATTGTCCGAAACGCCGCCGCCGCTTCGCGTAGTCTCCAGGTTTTTCGGAAACCCAATCAGAAGAGAGATCGAGGGTCCGTGGGGGGTCGTTGCGGCGTGGAGAAATTCATTCCATCAGGAACCGAGTACGGAGGCGGATCGCTCGTGAATTCGGAAGTCCGCGTGTATAAATTTCGAGAGAAAGTGTTGCGTGCGTGATCGCGAGTCAAGGAAACTTCCTGCGTGTTGAGGCGTTATAGTGAAAATCCGGCCACGATTCAATAATTGGACTCAGGGTAACTCGATAATACCCCCAGGCGTTGTCTGAAGGGCGATTCAGGGATTCGAATTCCCCCAGGCGAAATCGCTACTTCAATATGCGAACGAAACAAAAATTGAAGACAATGTGACGCGTGCGTGATGTAAAATTAATACATGTCTATTCAACCATATTAATAAACGAAACCACAGTGAGTGGTTAGTCTTTATCTCCCTGAAACACGAAACATTTTGGTGCCTCCTGTGAGGTTTGTGACCTACGCATAAAGCCACGGAGGAATACAGAGACGATCGTCCTCCAAGCCAATTCCCTCCAAGCCAATTCCCTCCAAGCCAATTCGAAGGCGGATCTTCGAGAGCGTCGAGGCGTCACAAACTACGAGTTTACAATCATTTAAAGTAAGTCATTCGGTCATTTTCTCGTTTAAACCGCAAATAATGGCGGACAGAATCAAGGTGTTAATTCAAAAACGGACGTCACTGAAATCTCAGATTACGGGCCTAAATAATATCCTCGACAAGGGCAGCATCGATAAGGTGTACTTAAATTTACGCATGAAGCGTCTAACCGACGTATATCACGCGTTCGAGGAAAATAACGACGAACTATTAGTCCTCGATCCGAACGAAGGACATAATGATGAATTCGCGAACGTACAGGAGCGTTACTTTTCCTTAACGGCTAGAGTCGAGAATATTTTACATACGGTGAATGACTCGGAAACAAGCACCCGTAGGTCGTTAGATGAGGAGGGAAGCAGTAACACAGGACACGCGACATTAATTAAGAAACGGCGGCCCAAGCTGCCCGAGACTTCGCTGCCGACGTTTGACGGCAACTACGAGGGTTGGCTATCTTTCAAAAACGCCTTTAATAGCATGATAGGATCACAATCAGATCTATCCGATGTAGATAAGCTACAATATTTGAAATCGGCGTTAACTGGCGAAGCGGCCAACAAGTTAAAAATTCTCGCGATAGACGGTACTAATTACGCGAAGGCATGGCAGTTACTCGAGAGAGCGTATGAGGTAAAGCGAATCTTAATCTCGCGGCATATCTCATCGATCTTGAATTTACCGATACTCGAGAAAGAAACCACGAGCGGCTTATCAAAACTCGCGGACGACGCGCAGCAGCACGCCGCGTCGTTGGAAGCGTTAGGTGTAATCTTCGGGTCCGAAATAATGGTCAGCGTTTTAGAAAGCAAATTACCGAAGAGCACACAGAAGAGATGAGAAACGACACTCGACAGAGACACTTTCCCCACGGTTGACGAGATGTATGAATTTTTGTACAAATCCGCAGTGTGCGCGTCAAAATGCGAGAGAATGAAAAGATTAGAAACAGAAAGGGAAAGGGTCGAACTTCCGGCAAAAAGAAAACGTGTTAGCGCCCCGAATCACGCGTTTGTGCTCAATGCGTCGCGCGGTTGTATAATGTGCAAAAACAGTAAACATTCGTTATATTTATGTGCTAAATTTAAGCAGTTGCCTGTGCTAAAGCGCATCGAGGCGATAAAAGGCGCGAAATTATGCTATAACTGTTTGCGTTCACATCGAGGCAACGCGTGTAAATTCTCCAATTGCACCATTTGCCAAAAACGGCACAATACACTCCTACATGTTGATAACTACACGAAAGGCATCGAGTCTGATACGAAGAAAACCGAAACGGCCCAGACGGAATGACGGTTCGAGACGAGCGACGCGCGAACAACGAGCCTCGCTACTTTACACATTGCCGCGCCGCAATTAATGACAAGTGCGGTAGTATACATTCGCGATAATAGACAGAAGCTAATTAAGTGCCGCGCGTTATTGGATACGGGCGCCACTGCGAATTTTGTTTCTGAGTCAATCGCGAAACATTTAAACATACACGTAGATATACATTCTTCATCGATCGGTGCAATTAACGGAACGAGCACCGAATCGAAGGGCATAACTCAAATTACGATACATTCTATATATGATGATTTCTGCAAACATCTAACGTGCCTAACGATACCGGCGATTGCTGATTTGGTTCCATGCGAAATTTTTCCGCGCGATTCGGTTAGACTGCCGTCGAACATCAGATTAGCCGATCCGGAGTTCTATTTGCCACGCTCGGTTGACTTATTAATTAGCTCGGCAGCAACATTGTCATTATTCATGATTGGTCAAATCAATCTTTCACGAGAAGGTTACGAATTATATCTGCAAAAAACTCGTTTGGGCTGGGTAGTCGCTGGAGGCGCGTCGTCGCGAGAGCCCGCGAAGAGCCCGACGTGTTATACCACAAATTTAGATGATCTAATGTCCAAGTTTTGGACAATCGAAGAAGTTACGACAGACAAACTCTTATCCGACGAAGAACGAGAATGCGAGGCGCATTTTCTAAAGACGGTTTCGCGTGGCAGCGACGGTCGTTACACAGTTCGCTTACCGTTCCGCAATACGAAAAATCGTTTAGGCGATTCGCGAAACGTCGCACTTAAGCGTTTATTATCCCTAGAGCGTAAATTAAACGCGAACGCGACATTAAAATCGGACTACGCGCAGGTACTGAAGGAATATTTAACATTAAATCATATGACGTTGATAGAAAATCTCGATGAAGACGGTTATTATTTACCACATCACGCGGTCATTAAAGAAACCAGTGACACGACGAAAGTAAGAAGTGTTCGATGCCTCGGCAAAAACGAATAATGGAACATCGCTAAACGATTTATTAATGACAGGTCCCACTATTCAGCCCGGCCTAATCGCACATTTAATTCGGTTCCGCACGTATAATTATGTCGTGACGGCGGATATCGAAAAAATGTATCGGCTGGTAATATTACATGAGGAGGATCGACGCTATCAGCGTATCCTTTGGCGGCGTGACGGCGTGGTGGCGACATTCCAACTAAATACGTTAACCTTCGGCGTGTCCTCTTCACCATTTTTAGCGATTCGTACGATTCAAAAACTCGCAGACGACGAGCTATCGACATATCCAATAGCGGCTAAAGTTATTAAATCTCATTTATACGTAGATGACTTACTTACTGGGGCCGAAACGATTGATGAGACTCGAGCCGTAAGAGATGAATTAATTGCATTGTTAGCGCGAGGCGGCTTCACCATTCGACAATGGGCATCCAATGAAGAACGCATAGTGAGCGATTTGGCGCCCCACGCGCTAATTTGACATTAAATGTAGATCGCGCAGTAAAGACGCTTGGCATTACGTGGAACACTCGCGATGACAAAATATGTTATTCGACGAACCCGATCAAATTTCACAATAAGTTGACGAAAAGAATTATCCTTTCAGAAATCGCAAAAATTTTTGACCCATTAGGCCTACTCGGTCCGGTAATCTTATATGCCAAAAGATTAATACAAGACGTATGGCGATGTGCTTTACATTGGGACGAATCAGTTCCGCAAAATATACATACTGAATGGTTGACCTTTACAAACCAATGGGAACAGATGAATACAATTTCATTTGAACGCAAGTTATTCATAGAAGGGTATCGCGAAATTCAACTTCACGGTTTTTGCGACGCGAGCAACGCGGGTTACGGAGCGTGCATCTACGTGCGATCGCGCAGAGAGCAAGGAGAAACGCGTGTCAGGTTATTGTGCGCTAAATCGCGAGTCGCCCCATTGAAAACCGTCTCTATACCGCGACATGAGCTATGCGGGACACTGTTATTAGTACAATTGTTTCACGAAGCCGAAGGGGCGTTGAATCGAGTCGTTCAAAGGAGTGTTTTCTGGTGCGACTCGACCATAGTGTTACACTGGGTAAATACCCCCCCTCATTTATTAAAAACGTATGTAGCAAATCGCGTAGTAAGCATTCAAGAACTCACGGGTTCGAACGAATGGCGGCATGTTAGAACGGAGGACAATCCTGCCGATGCGATTTCTCGAGGGCAATTACCTCTCGAATTCTCGCGAAATCGAACATGGTTCACAGGCCCCTCGTGGTTGATGAATGACGAGTCCGAATGGCCGAACGAAATCATAAAGATAATGGAGATACCCGAATTAAAAAAGAACACTTGCTTAACGGCCGTGAACAGCAATTTCGATGTCTTCGATAAGTTCTCCTCATATTCCAAGCTGCTCCGAGTGATTGCATACTGCCTTCGCGTTCGAAGGCCTAGAAAATATTCCGGGCCATTAGACACCGAGGAAATTAATGAAGCCGAGATTCGGGTCCTAAAATTGCTGCAGGCTGACCGATTTGACATCGAAATAAAAATATTAAAGAAGGTTTCAAAAATTAAAAGTAAATTCACGAATCTAAACCTGTTTTTAGACGAGAACGAATTGATACGTGTTGGGGGACGCCTTCAGAGGTCAAATCTCACATCCGCTCAGAAACATCCGATTTTACTGCCCAGTCGACATCGGGTGACGGACTGTATTATCCGCGAAGCGCACGAAGGGCATTATCATTTGGGTATACAGATGACTTTGTACGTTCTCCGTCAGAAATTTTGGCTGCCAGATGGTCGTAATCAGGTGCGAAGAGTCATCCGTTCATGTACGCGCTGTTTCCGTTTCGATGCTGGTGCAGTCGAATATAAAATGGGGAATCTTCCGGCAGTTCGTGTACGCGCGGCCGTGCCGTTCACGCACACCGGGGTCGATTTTTGTGGCCCATTTTACATTAAGGAAAGAAAATTCCGCAATAGATCTAAGATCAAGGTCTACGTATGTGTTTTCGTGTGTCTAGCTATAAAAGCGATACACTTAGAAGTCGTGAGTGATTTGACCTCTCAGGGTTTTCTGGCGCCGTTGCGCAGATTCGTTGCTCGGCGCGGGGTACCGGAACATATGCATTCAGATAACGGCACCAATTTCGTAGGCGCTAACAATGAACTAAAGGAATTATATGCCTTACTGAATTCCGAGGATCATAAAACACTCGTAAATCGATTCGCGAGCGAACATCGTTTGAAGTGGCATTTCATTCCACCGGTCGCGCCTCATTTCGGCGGATTATGGGAATCATCGGTAAAGCTTTTCAAACACCACTTCAAACGGGTTGTAGGAGAATCTCTGTTCACTTTCGAACAGCTAAACACGTTTACTGTCGAAGTCGAGGGTATTCTAAATTCACGACCCATCACGTCTATCTCTTCAGACCCGAATGACTTGCTAGCTTTAACCCCAGCTCATTGTTTAATTGGCAAACCTATAACATCTCTGCCGGAGAGCAATCTGCTATCGGTTCCAGATAATCGACTATCAACGTGGCAGCACATATCAAAGGTGCGGCAAGACTTCTGGGCACGATGGAGCCTGGAATACCTGAACGAATTGCAAAAACGTGCCAAATGGAACAAGGACGGATTGGTGCTCAATAACGGAGACATTGTGCTGGTTAAGACAAGGCTCTACCATGCACTCAATGGGCATTGGGCAAAATCACGGCATTACATCCAGGTGACGACAAGGTGGTACGCGTAGCCACCATCAAGACCGCGGCTGGAGAGATTAAGAGATCCGTAAAATTATTGTGTCCTCTTCCAGTCGAACAATAACCATGCGACAACGATGCGAGATTTATTGCTTATAACGTTATATGCGAACTTTGTAGTAACATAAGATTCAAAATGATACTTGATCGGTACTCCCTCTCAACGGGGGGAGTATGTTGCGTAGAGCTCTATATAGGCGTGCATCCAGAAGAAGACAACATGATGTCGGCACGGATCAAGGCGGTGGTCGGCGCGTATGAGGATTAATCCGCTTGTGATTGTCCGAAACGCCGCCGCCGCTTCGCGTAGTCTCCAGGTTTTTCGGAAACCCAATCAGAAGAGAGATCGAGGGTCCGTGGGGGGTCGTTGCGGCGTGGAGAAATTCATTCCATCAGGAACCGGAGTACGGAGGCGGATCGCTCGTGAATTCGGAAGTCCGCGTGTATAAATTTCGAGAGAAAGTGTTGCGTGCGTGATCGCGAGTCAAGGAAACTTCCTGCGTGTTGAGGCGTTATAGTGAAAATCCGGCCACGATTCAATAATTGGACTCAGGGTAACTCGATAGTACCCCCAGGCGTTGTCTGAAGGGCGATTCAGGGATTCGAATTCCCCCAGGCGAAATCGCTACTTCAATATGCGAACGAAACAAAAATTGAAGATAATGTGACGCGTGCGTGATGTAAAATTAATACATGTCTATTCAACCATATTAATAAACGAAACCACAGTGAGTGGTTAGTCTTTATCTCCCTGAAACACGAAACATATATATACATACATACATACATACATACAAGTCTCTTTTATTCTGTTTACTAAAATACAGGAATGAGGAATGAAAAATTGTGTAAAAAAATTACTATAATAATATTCACATTTTTTGAGAAGACTCAAATTCATAACCGACATATTATATAAAGAAAATATTTTATTAAAATTACCAAATTAAAAGTATAAAATGTGTGTATTAAACATAGAAATTTAGAGGTATAATATAAAAGTTAAAATAATACACGCGTAAAATTCGGGATACGTTTATTTAAATATTTGTAGCACTCGAAGATAAAAAAAATTTAGCACGAAATAAAATGAATTTGTAAAATATGAATTTAAATGAATGAATTTCCAAAGAAAATGTTTCGTCAAAAACTTATACTTAATCTTCTTTTTCTTCTTCGTTATCCTGTTCTGCATCGGAGTTTATATATAAAATATGTAGGTCTTCGTTCTGTCTATTCTCTATAATAATACCTCTATCTTCAATATCTGCATTTTCCTCCGAATTAGCATTAGAAACTTTTTCCTTTTCTTTTGTACAATTACTTGGAACAATTTCCTTTTCATCGACACAGCTAACTGGGTTTTTCTTTTTGCCTAAAATTTTTATAAATAGAAAACTGTTGTTAACGTACATGTGTAATGTATGAAGTCATTAAGTATGTTCATTTTTCGTATTATTATTAATAAGAAATGTCTACATGTTTTTAAAAAAAATTGACAATTATATATATATATATATATATACAGGG
>NW_017258000.1:0-914 GCF_001594055.1 Mycetomoellerius zeteki | reverse complement strand
TTGTCTATATGGCTCAATCAGAATAAATCGAAATTGAAAAGAATGGGCTATGAGCCAGTTATAACAAAGAATCTTTAATAACACTTCTTACATACATGTACATGCAAACGTTTCGACCCCGATCGGGTCATTTTCAATGCAAAATAAACAAAATATAAAGTTGTCAGAAGATTTAAAATTATAACGTCCAGTATCGAAATCAGCTACATCAACGACATACGGTCAATATTTAAAATTGGCGGAGATCTCATCTCACTCTTTTTTTACCATCATCAAATCTTACAAAAAAAATTTCTTGTAAGAATGATAACTATAAAAAGTAAGATTGTTGAAATTCGCGAATCTGTATAAATGTGGCGGAACTAAATTGAATTCGATACAAGCCTTTACAAATCTTGTACGTACTCTAATATTAACATTTAGTTTGATTAAATGACATATCTGTTTCGTCACCTCGCACGCCTCTAAACCAAATAGATAGCTATAAATTAGATAGCTATATTGTATTAAAGACATAAAATTTCAAACTTCTCTTGTATATAGCGTCAACTTTCTTTTTTTAAACTAGTCGAAAAATTGATAAGATTATTTGTTCAAAACTTCTTATAATTTCTTTTCGTAAATGGGACATATCCCAGACAGCACATACAATACTTGTAAAATTTATTTATTATAAATATTATAAAGTGTTTATTGTGGGGAGAGAGAGAGAGAGAGAGACTTCTCCGTGGGAGAGACTGCAGTAAATATGTGCTATGAAAGTATTTAATAAGACGTTATAATAGAAATAAAAAGTATTTGCTAAAAGTATTTATCAAAACCGTATAAAACATTCAGTAAATGTTTTAATAA
Organism: Mycetomoellerius zeteki; assembly: GCF_001594055.1. Lineage (NCBI taxonomy): Eukaryota > Metazoa > Arthropoda > Insecta > Hymenoptera > Formicidae > Mycetomoellerius > Mycetomoellerius zeteki. Next base: position 62 of record NW_017258000.1, on the reverse strand, counting down.
CGTTCGAATAAAAATACGAAACATGTATAAAAAATATAATATATTAAAAAATAAATGATAAT
>NW_017257999.1:2721016-2724224 GCF_001594055.1 Mycetomoellerius zeteki | reverse complement strand
TCACTTTTACATTAGTCAAATGATGCTAACATATGGACTACACACATCAAATAGGGAATATGGAAATAACCGATACATTTTACTGTAATCTGACCGAATACTTCGATAACTTATGTAATGTTATTTATGTTTACATTGAAAATGATCCGATCGGCGTCGAAACGTTTGTACGAATATTAAAAATTCTTTATATTTTAACTGGCTCGTAGCCCTTTTTATTTATTGATTTATTCTGATTGAGCCATATTAATAATTTATTTAATTTTATTTAATTTTAATTTTACGTACGTCATAATAAAAATTCAAAGCAAGACAATGTTTTCTCCCAAATTTAAAAGAATAAATCTTCGCAGTAAATACGCAAAAAGATTGGCAGCGGTGGGATTCGAACCCACGCCTCCGAAGAGACTGGTGCCTTAAACCAGCGCCTTAGACCGCTCGGCCACGCTACCAATTGCATGAACGTTTCCTTGCAGTTGTATTTTCCTGAAGACATACGAGATCATTAATATATTGATATATAAATTTAGACTTACTGAAGTATATGTGGAATAAATGCATATGTGTTTTGATATCTATACGCGATTTTATTGTTGAGACATGATCATATGTGTGTTCATTATTATATTGTATCTTTGAGGTAGAACATAAAAGTTATCTTAATATTATTAGAATATCATCACGACCTTATTTGTGAATTTAATGTTCACTTATAATTAACAAATTAATTAAGTCATGATGATCTATGATATTATCATGACTCTGTTCATTAGGATTCAAGAAATAATGAAATAAATTCATAATCTCTATGTTAAACATAAAATCGTAAATCATTTTTATATAAAACGAAGTCATTGATTACAGAGGCTTATTATTTCGCTTCTCTAGTTGAATTGCTTATTTTGTAATATTACATCCATTTTTCCTCGAATATTTCTAAAGATCATGGAAAATGGCTGCTTTGATTATGAAATTGTGCGATCTATGTAAGAAATAATTTCAGTGTTGATTTGTAAATAATCTGTAATCGTCGAGAAACGACAAACGATTCTATCAAACGAATAAGCCATATCTTTGCCAAAGAATTTACAATACAATTTGAAATAGTTGCTCTGATATTCTCTATAGTTAACTATATATCACTTTAAACAATGTCTTTTATAGGCACAATTTAATAGGCACTCTCTCGCGAGAGAGAGAGTATTTCATACAGTAGGATCTCCAAGTACGCCACTGCTATCGTGGGCGTAGATATTACATGGATTAAACAAAGACTGTCGCCGGGCGGGGCTTTCGATCGGCGTGCGTCACGCATGCGTCGCCGGCGCGGCGGAATTTCGACCCGCGTCACGTCGACGTAACCCGACGACGCGACGTGCGTGTGCGTGTATTTATGTATGGAAGCGTCGAGTGTTTCGTTACGCTCGCCGTGTACTCGGCGCGAGAGAAAGAGAGACGAATGCGTCCCCATTTTCTTTTTTTTTTTTCCCCTCCGTCCATGTCGGCCATTTTGCCGTGACCGGCTTAATATGCGCCGCTCATTTTCTCCGCTCGCGCCCGCCTGTAACTCTATATCCGCGCGACGAAAGCGACGAAGCGCAATTGTTGCGCCGCTCCGTTTCTTTGTCCGACTGATCCGGCGTTCTCGCTGCGAGATGCGATCGTAACCGGAGGCACCCGCGCAGCGGGTGCTAGGACTGCTAGGAGTCGCCAGGAGTCGCGGTGTGCCGGGCGGTGAGCGGTCTCGTTCTCGCGGATTAGTCATCGAACGGCGGACGCGATCGACGATCCGCGAGTCGCCGCTTGGCTTGGTCGCCATTGTCGGCGACAGGTGGCCCTCACAAATTGAAAATTAATTCAATCAGATCGCGCGCTCGCGTCTCTGTCTACTGTTTGGACAGAGTGCGAACGTGGTGCGAACGTGATGCGAACGTAGGGTTTCTCCCACGAACGACGAGCGATCATGCCGTGGGATACACTCGCGCTTTGAATCCACTTACGTTTATGCGATCGTTACCGAACATTGCGACGTTTAAGATTGAAATTGAATCGATTAAGCTAGTGGCATATAAAAGAAATAAGCAGTAAGCGAATCGGCCAATCACAGTCGCAAATGTAAGGTAATTAATCAAGTAAACAAATAAAATGTTGATTTGCTTACTACTTACGTTTTCCTATGTGCCTTAACATTTTCAAATGTCACAAAACACGCATGCCAGAATGTCTTCCTTTTTTTAGCGAAGCTTATCATTGATTAACGTGGATTTATTTACAAATACTGTTCCTACCCCCTTCATTCATTCATATCTTTCTCACATGCTCTTCGACTTTAAATTTATTGTTTATTACATTTCTATATCTATCTATGCCTTAAATATATTATCACAGCGATAGTATCCAGTACATACAATTCTTTTTATATATGTATATGTACATTATCGCTTTTCTTCTATCATTTATTTATTTTATCCTACCCTAATTACCATCCCTAAGCTATTCTGTCTCTCTCCTCTTTCTCTTTCTCTCTCTCTTTTTACTAAGAGAGTTTCTTGTTTCTATTTTTTCTTACCTAACCGCTTTAGTATTTGAGAACTGTGTAATAATAATATAATGAACGAAGCAGGGTCGTAGAGAGAAAAACCGGGCCCGGGAGAAGAAAATTACGGGCCCCTATTTCGCGCAGGTATTACCCCCAACCAGGAACGGCATATTTAGCAGATTTTGTAAAATTCACGTATATATATATATATAAATATTATCGAGCAAGATCCGCTTTAGACCACATTAGGCAATTTTCTCTTATTGTTTGATTTATTCTTAGCGCTTTTGACTATACTAATGTTTATCGTACTTTAATTTTATGAAACATTTTCAAATTTTTTAAATGATTTTTTAATTTTAAAATAAATTTTAAATACCATAAACATTTATTTGATTATTTAATATTTTTTGGATTTTTTAATCAATTTTCAGAAACGAATATATGAACTTTTTTCTTATTCTTAAAATATTTTGTTGATCAAAACAAATTTTCTCATTTTTTACTTTCATAGTATAATTTCTTTCTAAAAATTTCCGATTAAATAATAATTAATTTGTTTTCCGCAATTCTTTAGATTATACATCAGCTGGAAGAAGTTCAAAAGTAATCTGGTAGGATTGATAAAGTTATTTTTTTATATATTATTTATATATTACATAAATTTAT
>NW_017257999.1:2715129-2720854 GCF_001594055.1 Mycetomoellerius zeteki | reverse complement strand
CCCCCCCCCCCCCCCTCTCGTCAGGCCTGGAACGAGGAAGTCGAATTAAGTAACCACTTAATGTAATCATGGGACAGAGTCCTTGAAATCATTATAAAATTCATATGAAATCTCTATGTATGTATAATCCGATAATTACATATGCAACCACGAGAAATCATTGTATAATATTAAATAAAATCGTATTTACCAAATTACTTTATATGTAGTGAAAAAAATTATTTGTAATAAGATGAAATCATATGAAATCAAGTAATACGTAGAACAATATTTTAGCTAGTGGTTATCCTCTCGATAATGAATATATGTAGGAACAATTCTCCATCGACACTTTCTAATGTAGATTATCGTATCGAAACGATTTTATACACGACAGAGCCGCGTTTCCAGTTAGGATTCAAACTCTATTAAGGTCTTCAGCCTCGTTTTCCTCTCTTCCTCTCCCTCCCTCTGAATCATGTTTACACGTGCCGAACGAGGTGTTATTTGTTCGGGCTTTGTACTTCGCAGCAACGGTAATTAACCGCAATGCGCTGATTAACCGCGACACGTCTACGACAAAGTCGAACGCGGGATTTTCGCGGGCGGTGCAACATGCAACAGAATGGAGCGGAGCGGAGCAGAAAGGAACGAGGACATCCTCGCGCCGAATTAATCATTTCAACAGCTGCTGCGTCGCATTAGCGGCAGCGGATAAGACAAATGAACGTCGTGGAGCTTGTTAAGACGTAATCCGAGAGATGTGTCTGCGCCACCTCCCCGCCTCCACCTCCTCGTCATCGCTGTCGCACATCCGCCGTTGTCTCTCTCATCCGGGATTAGACGCTCCTATACCACGGGCAACTATTTTCTCCGGCGATCCCCCTCTGTTTATCAGCTACCTAGGCTAGGGGTTCTACTTTCATCGCCGTCTTTTAGACAGCTCGTCGTATTTCGCCTCAGACAACGCATTATGGATATAACAATCATGCTGTTAATCGTATTTAATGATATATAAGCTCGAATTATCGCGTCAGCGTTTTTTGAAAGATGAAAGAAGTTAACAACTGATAATGAGCTATTATCTTAGTAATTTATTAACAAAGGAAAAAAATTCCTTGCTAAGATGTCTTTTTTTTAAAGCAGATCTTGTTTTTGTGCAATTTTATATGATTTGCTCGATAATTTGTTATATTATACAGGGTGTGCTTATTATACAGGGTGTCCCACGGGAAGGTGTTGAAACTAATCAGCTGTCATTTTCGAAGGTATTCAGTTATTGAAAAAACTAAAATTGTGCTGAAAAGAGAAAAGTCTACAATTTTTAATGAGTATAAATAAAGTTTAACAAAATGTTTGTGTATCAATTAATTTTATTGATGAAAAATATACTAAAATCAAGTAAACGCTAAGATTATTTAAAATCAAGTTAAGATTAATATCAAAGACCATAGATAAGATCGAAAAACAGTTTTAGATTTAGTAATAGCTATTTAAAAAGTTATTAGCAATATTAAAAACGATATGTTAGAAAAAGTTTTTACGAGTTTTCGTAACAAAAATTGTGTTTTGTACAAATTCAGATGGTGCGCACTCCGAAAAAATTACTCCTTGGGATTATGAACATATTTTTCATCAATAAAATTAATTGATACACAAACATTTTGTTAAATTTTATTTATACTCATTAAAAATTGCAGACTTTCCTCTTTTCAGCGCAATTTTTATTTTTTTCAATAACTGAATACTTTCGAAAATGACAGCGATTAGTTTCAACACCTTACCGTGGAACACCCTTTATATCATCTGTTTGCAACAACATATAACTTCCATTTCTATGTTGTTTGCAAAAAAGTGGAGACATAAAAAAAAGAAAAAAATATAATTTAAAGGAGAACACATTTTATTCTTCTATAATTAGTTACATCAAATGGCATTTTAAAATTAATATTACAATTTTTTAATGATTCAAAATATTCAAACTTATTTTCTGGAAAGCTTTGTTTTTTGAGTTATGAAGTTGTAGCAAATGAGATAGTTGACGATTTATGGCGAAATTTAGCAAAATATATATTTACATGTATAGAATATCGAACACATACATAATAATATAATTTAATATAAATTATAAATAAGAAAGAGTTAAATGAGATTACAATGATATAATATATACAGAAAAAATAATTTGGTTATACCTATACCTAAAATAAGTTCAACCAAATGTTTTGATTAACGTAATCAAACATAATTTTATCCTTACAAAAATTTAGTACTACAAACAGAAAACCCGTAAGGATAAATTTATGTTTTGATTATGTTAACCAAAATATTTGATTGAACCTACTTTAGATAGCTATTACAAAAATTTGGTAGCTATTACAAAACTGTTTTTTCTGCGTTCTGTACTTTCAATAGAAATAGAGAGAAAGAAAATAGGATATTTTTGTGATACATTTCTCTTTATTTTTTTCTCAATTGTCAAAGGATGACCGTATCGTCAAAACGCGCAGATAGAATCGTTCGGATTGTTCCGGTTGGGCGTAGATGTTGAAAACGTGACGTTCCGCATTTCGTGCCTGATTCAAAGCGTCTCCGATGACAGATAGTGTCAATGCGGGTACCATCGGTAGACCGCTGCGTGTGAATCACACTGCGATCTTCACCTGGCTCGCGACAATATAAGATATGATTGCGTCGCAAAATATATTCCTCGTCTAATTTTTCAGGTTTAACCAGAAAATACACAAAGCTTGCAAAGAAGGTATCTCGGAATCGTGACAATCTATGAAGTACATATTTGACTTTAGTCATTTTAGCTGATTAAGGTAAATAAAAACTATTGGTGATATTTCAAATTATGTCACTTTTGATGAATTATTCCAAATTTGTTATAATTTTATAGGATATTAAATCATCACAATTCGAAAAGAACGATTTTTGAAAATTGTGAAACAAAAATAATAAAAATGACATTTAATCATGTTTCTAAGAATATATTATTTTTATACCAATTTGATTACTAGATAATTTTCTATTAAGTTGAAAAATAGTTTTCCTTTTTTTTGAAAAATTTAATTTTTTGAGTTATGTGTCACAAAGAGCACGATGTTATTTATTTATACATCCAAATCACTAAAGTTGCTACATGATATACTTGTGTAGATTAAAAAAAATTCTGCTAGACACCATTAGAGATTGATATCTACATGGAAAAAGTCGACTTCCAGAATTGATTCGTTAAAGTGCTATACCGCTCTCTATCATAGAGTGATTTTAATTATCAGCGAGTGCACATTATCAGCAAAGTGCGACTACGTGGAGCACTTTGTATATAGAAATCGACCTTTCAAATACGGGTACACGTAGTCGATGGCGTTCTTCGATTCTACTTCGCTTTTGTCGGGCCGAGTATTGCGCCTCTCCATTTTGTCATCCCCCAGCGGGGTTTCAATGTTGTAACCATGGAGACGTCGCGTTTCCGCAAGGGGAACGTGTAAAGGGTGTCGGCCGTACGTATGCAAGTATGGAGAGACTGCCATTGTTAAAACTTACGCGTGTATCACTTCTACGATGTCACATTAATAACGCGACATTTTCTGTCATTTCACTTTTTAAATCTATCCGGACGATAAATATTTGGAATATCCAGAAAAATTAATAATATAGGAAAATTCCATCAATACACTAAAAAAGGAAGTGTTTAATTTTAAGACATTAAAATGTTTTATTCTTATCTCCATTTTTTAAACACTTAAGGATGTTTTAGTTTTAAATTTTTTCAATAGACAAAACACTACGTGTTTGGATTAAATCAAAATACGTAGTGTTTTGTTTATTGAAAAAGTTTAAAACTAAAACATCTTTAAGTGTTTAAAACATAGGGATAAGAATAAAACATTACTTTTTACAGTGTACTTTGTCAATTCATTAGATAATAATATATAATATTAATTACATTTTATATTTATGTACATGTCTATGATCTATATTAATGTAATAATAGATAACGCTAACATACAATATTACAATTTCTTTATCTTCGATAACATAACCATTTTGATTATTAAAAGATTTAAAAAAGAAGAATTCAGATAATTTATTATAATTTGTAAGAGCATTACTGTATACTACGTAAAATTATTTTATAGGTAACAGTAATAAAAATGTCGTCAACGAATATGTCGTTACGTAAGGCAAAATAGTTGAAGTGAAAATTCGCTCTCGAAACTGTCAATCACCCAGTGAATCGCGGCGTGTTCTCGGCGTTAAATGGCCAATGAGTTTCATAGGAGCCATTAAGGAGCCCTTGATTCGTAATGAGACTCTGGAGAAGAGCCTTATGATTATATCCACCATTAGGACAATGGAGAATAATAGCTAGAGAGAGAAAGAGAGAGTGAGAGAAAGCGGAGAGTTTATCGGAACCCGAAAAGCAGCTTTGATTGACTGCGAATTCTATTAGACTTCGTTTGTATGCATACCGTTTGTAAGTATATCTGTACTACGATTAAATTTATAATACTTGCTATACGATGTACTCGTGTTAACTTAACAAATATCAACATTATTAGAAGTCGAATTTTTTTCGAGAGTTTGTTTCTAATTTTGAGATTTATTGGTTCGACAACACATTTAATATCAATTGCCGTATGCTATGCGTATTTTGGAAACAATTAGTAACAATTCCACATCTAATTAGATAAAATTTCTAAAAAGATATAATCAAATTATATATCACATCGGATCGACGCGTTATTTTTCTTTATATGTGTATGCATGGCATTGCGTCGATTCTGTACTGTACGCGTATCGACAAAATGCACGGCGGCAAAAAAAAGCATTATTGTATTCGTAAGCGAAGGAACCGTTTGTTAGTTCTGGGCCATGTCACGAACGCAATTAGTGAGTGATTCGTCAAGCACTGCGAAGTCCTTCACAGTAATAGCAAAGGACCCTCCAGCCGTTGGAGTGTCCTTCCGGTAGCGACTGCATTTTGATTTGCGACCCGGCGCACTTCCTTAAAGCACAAGTTCGTTTTGGCACAAGCAACCGAGCCTAACGATCGATCTTTCATCCGCGCGTGTTATTGCTTCTCACCTTTCGCCTCGATCGAATAAACATGAACAATGCAGAAACTCACTGTGCCTTACCGTCGCGTTTGAGCCATAGGAGGAGACGTCGTATTTGATATATATGGAAATAATATTCCCTTATAGCCTATTATAAAAACATCGCAAAAGAAAGTCATCTTTTTAAAATGCAATCGATGTTGGTGTGATGGAAATCGCAATTTAATAATTCAAACTTTACAATGTCGCGCCAATTATGTACAACGAAATAATGTGATTAACTCTTGCCCTTTGCCAAGAAATTAATTCTCTCTCTCTCTCTCTCTCTCTCTCTCTCTCTCTCTCTGTCTCTCTCTTACGTTTTTTAAGTATACTAATAACATTTTTCATTAACCGTCCTCTATATGATCCTCGAGCGAGATTTACTCGAGTTTTTCCGCCGAGTTACGTATTACATTTGGCAATCGATAGACAGAGTTTTCTGGCGAGTAAAACGTCCAGCATTCTTTAAAAGCGTTCTGCTACTTGGCCGTTTCGTGTTTCAGAATCTTGACGTTGCAAGCGTAAGACGAGCTGTATCTTTTTTCTTCTCGTCCGGAAGATCTGTTCGAGAAAGAGACAGAAAAAGAGAAAGAGATCACGGTTGCTGTTTACACGCACGGGAAAATCGTGCGGTG
>NW_017257999.1:2700559-2715080 GCF_001594055.1 Mycetomoellerius zeteki | reverse complement strand
CTCCCATTAAAGCAACACCTATTGTCGCTAAAAACGAGTATTGTGGCAGCATTATTGTGCGCGGCGAAGACGCATTATAATTCACTGTGCCATTCTCATGGCGAGCACCGTTTCTCGGCGCCTCGTAGCACGACACCTGGTAGGTGTAAAGTTGCCGCCATTTTCTATTATAAGGATAATTTGATACATATCGCGGCCGGGGGTTTACGAGGGTCCTGCTGCTCTTCGGGAGTAGGCCCGGGAGCGCTAAATATATTTCATAATACTGTTCTGCTTTTGCGCTAAGAATAAAATATCGCGAGAAAGAGATACGATTGTCGCGCGTGATAATGTAATATGTAATCTTTTCATCCGCATTTTACGAAATTCTAGAAGCAAATACATACTAAAGCAAATATCAAATAGAAACAAAACATATTTAATAATTATAGTTTATTATAATTAACGTTATTAATTAATTAAAGTAAATAAATTAAAGCAAGTATCTTATTTTAAGACATGTTGTATTACGTCATATCGTATCGTATTAATGTCACGCTTACATCCAAACAGCTGTTAGTTCAAATTAGATACAACACAGTTAGTTCTCCCTTCGATTTTCTGACAAGGGTTTTCCACTCTTCTCGTACTCGCGTAATTAATTCTTCCGCTAATATATTTCCAAGGACGTAACGGTGTACAATTAATTAGCCGTATCGACGCCGTTGGCTTCTGTGAAGCACCCGAAGGCGGAAGCTGCTGGGTGATATACCCTTTCGGGCCGCTTGGATTTTGCTCACGTAGAAACCTCGTAACGAAGTTACTGAAGCTGGAAGCTCCTTCCAGCTACGAACGACGGACCTTCGTATAACGTGTCTCAATTCCAAGAGCCGGTGTGCTCGAGAGCCCATAGAACCAAACTCAATATGGCGGAGTCAATTGGACGGCCCGTACTTTAGGGGTGTCCCTGTCTCTCTTTCTCTCCCTCTCTTATCTTTCTTCCTTCCTCCGCTTCATCGGGGTCCGGGAGCACAGTCGTCCCTCTCTCGATCGCCCCTCGCTCTTACCCCGCGTCTTCTTTCACCCCCTCTTGCGTACATAATGGGGACACAATCGACTTTGAAGCACAATCGATAGTTACGAGGTCCACCCGGCGAAAACGGCTCACCTCTTCATCGACTTTGAATGGCACACACGCGATCGACCCCCGTGGCCGAGCGGCGTAACCCCCGCCATATACACGCGTTATCGCCTCTCTCTTGGAAAAGCATGGTAGAGACGCCATTTTGTTTCTGATACAAAAGCCCCCGGCGCTTTAATGTACGACGAAAATTCTTGCTTTCAAAGAGAACGACGCAAGTGAACACAGACGCATTCATTTAAATTTTTATATACCACGAGATGTCCGTATATAAATTAAAGTCTGAATTGATTTTAAATCGAAATGGAATGGATTTGGCTAATATTTGATTTAATATATTTTTTGTAATTAATTTATATTCATTATTTTATATCACTTTCATATTAATTAATTATTGTGACAATGCATGCAGCAGAGAGAAGATGCTGGTGGAGAAAACTATATAGAATTTTTTTATCTTATTAAAATATTATATTAACACTATTTTTAGTACATCGGAATCTCGCGAATTAAAAATTTATTCACACATAGCCCCATTAAGATCCTTATTTTTAAAAATCAATCAATTTGTCGATATAAACGTTATATTATATTTTTTGAACGCAAGAACACTGAAGCGTACTGATTAGATGTTTCTTCCAAGTCTTCGCGCCAGTTCTGTAACTAATGAAATGAAGACGATTTAACTTGTTATAATTCGGAAATTACTTCGGATATTTTTTCAATATATTCTACCATTTACCTGCCAACTATGCGCATAAAATTTCAAATGCAACTTATTATTCTGAAAAATTATTCTATTTATTATAAAAAATTTATGATAAAAAAATCAAACTTTAATTTCTTAACAAAATTTCTTAATAAAGTTTTTCTCAAACTTTTATATCCGAAAAAAATTTGCTCAAAGAAGCTCTATTAAAATCAATCAGTTGTACAAGTTGTGTATAAATTAAAGGAAACTTAAGGAGACAAAGAACGATTTCTCTTTCGTATATCGGTTCGTCGCACATTACGCGTCGATCGCGCGCACCAAGAGACCGGTGTATCCGACGGCGGCGGCGGTCACGACGACGAGTTAAAAACGTCGATCGTCACGTCGCATCGCCATGGCGACGCGGGGGTGGCCAGCAGCCGTTATATACAACGGCGCTCATTTGTTTGTCATTTCCTCGCGGCGCGGCGACTCGCGGAAACAAAGGACGGGGTACGGAGGCGCGGAACAAAAAGCAATCCGTTCGACAGCCGTTCAACCCCCGAGAGCTTGACTGCTCGCGGGGGTTGCCGCTGGCGGCCGGGGGGGGGGGGGGTAGTAGGCGAGAGGGTGCCCCGTTGTCACTGTTCGCTCGCACGCTCACGTGGGGGCGAAAGGAGGAAAGACGTGCGGCGGGCAATAAGGGGGAGCAAAATTCCGAGAATTACCTGTTCGGAAGAGACCGTTTCGCCGTCATTTTTATTTCGTTTCCGCGGAAAACTCCCGGTTAACTCGCGCACAAACGTTGATCTCCGGAGGTGCCGATTCTAGAAAGAGAGATATCGTCGTTCTCGTGTCGTTTCCGCGATCGTAACTGCTCGGAGAAGTCCATTCTGAAGAGCAAACATCTATTATTTAAAAATGTTTTACGTACATTATATATCTACATACTATATATCGCGCGCGTGCACATCAAGAAGCAAAGTTCTCGCGAACATGAGCAACGTTAGATCTGTGATTTTCAATTCTATGGGAAATTACTGCATGACGTGAACACTAAAGAAAGAATTTGACGGGACAGCCGAATAAATGATCGAATAAATGATCATTGCAACATCATAAGTATAACATATAATTGAGATTAAATTTCGCTAAATATATTCGCTTTTCAAAGTCAGCTTCAGGGATCGGTCTATACTTGGTAATGTGCTGTCGTACTATTATCTCACCCGCTAAACTCTATAACGTATGTTTTCTTAAATAGAAATATGAATGGACATTAAGTTTGTGCGCGTTTCTCGCAGGTGGCACATGAAAGACGCGTATTCTACATTCATACAAAATCGTATCGTAACGCCTGCCAGCAGCTGACGTCACAATTATCGCGACCTAAATAACTCTCGCTATATAAATTCAGGCCCCATCGCGCTGACATCGAACGTCAAGGCATTCACCGATACGTCAGCTCACCAAAGACGATCCGTAGAGGGCTTCAAAGAGGCTCGCGCGATTTAATGGCAACGATCGCGAGAAGTATATATGTATGCGTACATGTGTGCGTATATATACATATATATGTATATATTTGTTGTATAGCGGGTATTCGGAACGAGAATCTTAACAGCGGCGATACTATCTGTCGCGGGGGACTAGGTATCCTCGAAAGAGGACGTCAATGGCGGCCCTCGAGTGTCCGGTGTCTCGTTAGCGACGATGACTCTTCCACTTTACGAGCCCCGGGATCCGCGAGAGCTTAACCACGTATTCTCCTACGTCGCACGGTAGCCGAGTGTCGATTACACGTATGGTAGATATAAATAAACCGGCCGCGGAAATTAGTCTATGGACCAAGTTTTTTTCCCATGGTCCGCCAGCGTGACTCTCCAAATTGACGGGTTCAATTTGGACCTAAGACGTCGTCGAGAATTGAAAGCCTTCGTCGTCGTGCGAATATGCGCCTCGTCCTCTGCGATTTACCGTCGCTCAACGTAGATACAGTCGCTTCCCGTTATTGCGGCTAATTATGGCGAATTACGCCTCGTGGCCGGTAATCGAAGAATTGTTTCTTCGTAACGCAGTTATTAGGACTGCTATCTGCTCTTTTGCGATAATAAAAAACTCTCTACCGTAACTACCATCTTAAACGCAAATCGAAACGCATTAATTTTTTTACAAAGCTTAGCTCATTTTGTAATAATATTTGTTATCATTTCTTTGCATTCTTAAATGTCATTCAATTTTAGATGTAAATATTTTGTAGTGACGAAAGCTGCGGATGCATTTTTTTTTACAAATCAAGAGAGAGAGAAAGAGAAAGAGAGAGAGAGGAGAAAAAGAGAGAGAAATATCAAGAAGTTTATGGAGAGCACTTAGTTTCGCAATCGCGTTGCGTAAATTTTGTCATTTCTTATCGAATTACTTTCCAGACTTCCGAGAGTCTATATAGAACCAAATGAATCAAAGTACGTCAGTTATCATTAGCTTAATTTTCTCTCTTTCTCTGTAACATTATAGTCAGAATGTTGATCTGGAAAGGGATAGAGTTAGCCTCGTTACGTAAAATTAGTTAATCAAGAAACTGCCGGTGTGTGTCAACGTGCTTTCTAGCGTTCGGTTAAAACGGAACAACAGTTTCGCAACTTCTATGAGCCGGCTCGAGTTGCTTCTGCACGTGATTAACAGGCGCGTTATCCACAGCTGAACGAGGTGCTACAACTCGTATAATATTCTTCCATGCACCCCGGATAAACGGGACGAGGGGCCCATTGACTTCGTTCATTGATTTTACGTCAATCTGCAGAGAGCACCCTTACGGGAGTCTCCGTGATGCGTTTACCATAAGCGATAAGGGCGGCGCGCGGAGAGAAGAGGGATGGAACCACGGAGGGTCGTTCGCTCGACACACCCTATGAAAGGGAAATAGAATAGAAATGACCCCCCACGGGAGTCGCATTAGGGACACATGGCTGGGTGACAAAGCCCGATTCCCTTCCAGCCCTCCAGGATCTTAGGCATGTATACGATTACATAACGTTACGTGCTCGCTACCCCTCGGATCGTTCAGGGGTTGGCACGAGGGGTTGGAATGTACACTCCCGTACCACCCTTCGGCGATGGAAACGCCATTTTGTAAGTGGAGAATGATCGGTGGACGAACATAGTTTTCTTTCATTCTTGTTCACTCTTGATTTTGTTACAAGGGATGTTCAAAGACCTGCTTTCGATATAACGTACATGATTCTATGTAAATATGGATTTTGTATTGCTTCATATTACGTTTACAATTATATACTGAAAAAAATATAGTCAATTTTAGCAAATACTTAGTTCGATACTGCCAACTAAATATTTCTTAAACATAAAGATATATTTGTTTGATACAAGAAACATTAATTTGATTTAACAATCATTCTTTTTACTGAACAAATATTTATTTACTGTAAGTAAATGTTTAGTTGGCAGTATTGAACTAAATATTTATTAAAATTGACTATATTTTTTTTCAGTGTACTTACAAGAGAACACAACCAAGTGTTTCCCTGCGATAATAAGCTTTAAATATGTTAAAATATAGATAAAAAGAAGAAACTGATTTTTTTCAAGGAAGAGTTTCATCCCCTTAATGTGCGATTTAGTATTTATAAAAAAATATATGTCTTTTATTTTTGTCTTGTCTTATTTTTGATTGTATTGCCTTGTCAGATGCAAACGTGGCTTTTCATATGATACGTAAAATTAATATTTTTTTAATAACCAATAACTCCGTATAATACAAATATATTTTAAATTGATAATTTAAGATATTTGTTTCTTCTTTACATTAAGCAATTTGCGTGGTTACTACATAACGCAATGTTCAATGTTGAAAAACGTTGGTTCTTTGCATTGGATACAGGCAATCGTCGAGGAGACCGATCGCGCAGTAATTGATTCGTTATAACACGCGCGTTGATTCGCGCCTAATCCCTTTTCATAGAAGCGTAAAGAGGATCTACAGCAGAACGAAGTGGCGAAACGAGAGGATCAGCTACGGTCGCAAATGGACTCGATCGGGCGTGTTCTCCGGTAAAACCGGAGGATCTGTAGATCCGTATCGGGGGACACTCTGTGGACACCTGTTGTGTTGTGTCACCAAACGCGCACTTCTCCAGGTTCGCGTTATCGCGCTTGGATTGAGTGAGTTCTCGTGTAAAGCCGAGACAACTGGAGAGAGAATGGTGCAGAGAGACGACCGCAAGCCGAGGGAGTGAAAGGGGCGGAGGAGAAGAAGGACAGAGTCCCGTGTGAGAGAGGAGACAAAGGTTAATTTGGTACGAGCTATAATCCGTCTCATCCGTCGGATGGAGTTCCAGGGTCCACGGACGGGTGACAGCGGCCCGGATTACTGCCTCGCACCGACAAGGATTATATCGAGCGCGAAAAAAAAATCAATCGGCGTGTTTCCAGACCCGAAACCTCGTGCCGTACTTTTAATGAAGCTGGGTGAGCACATAAGCCAGCCAACCACGAAGAGGGGTGTTGAAACACCGAGGTTGCGTAATTGAACGAATAATCAGCTGGGTGCGTTGGGACAATAGTCACTCCACGTAAATCGCTACGTTTTCTCGCGTCACCGATATTGAGCGGATTCAGCAAAATGTTTATTTTGCAACTGCAGTTGAGAGTTTTCTTCGTTGTGATAGGACTATTCCTCTAGATCTAAAAGTATAATCCAATCAGCGCAAAGAAAACTTCCGACAGTTGCAAAATAAGCATTCTGCTGAATGTGGCCATTAAACGCGATTGGAGAAATTCGGAAATACTCAAGATGCGTTCGGGAAGATGTTATATTAACCCTATTTGTGCCCTTTTTATCTATGTATTGTTCATTAGACATAAAACAAGGATAGGATGGCACAATAGTGCTAATAGTCCTCAAATGTACCCTCAATCTTCATGCTAGAAAAATTAAGAACGCAGAAATTACGCAACAACAGATGTTATTTTAGCTAAAACCTTATTCGTTTTCTTCCGACGGAATAATATTTCTATCAATCTATCTGTCTGGCGTTTTTCGAATCCAGAGCGAGAGAAAGAGAGAGAGAGAGAGAGAGAGAGAGAGAGAGAGAGAGAGAGAGAGAGAGAGACTCAGCCCTGCAGCGATATTTCATTGCTCGGAATTTTCGGATGAAGTTTACCGAGATCCAACCGAATTTTCGTTCGTTAATTCACTGGACGGGGATGGTACAAATTCGGAAAATGGCCGTCTTCCGCGCGGGACCTTAATTAACGCGACGCCCCGTGGTGGCTGCCTCCCGGATACGAGAGCCGTGGGATCGAGACGTGCCTGGGATCGCGATGTTACCCATTGTTCGTCGCCAACGGTGAACATTACGATACGGCTGTAACCATTGCGGTACGGCACGGGAAGTCGAGCCGGTGCGGCGCGACGCGTCTCTTCGTTAATGTAATGGCGAAAATGGCGAAACGGCCCGACATCACGTAGAGGTAATTTGGCACGCGTACGCTCGTCTATCAAATTGATTTTCGCATCCCGCGTCCTTACAGCACGTTTATCCCGCCGCATTTTACCGAACGACTGCGTCCACTATGACTGTTCTGCATGCGGATTTCACGAGAAAGTGTGAAACTCAAAAAGGAAAAGGAGAGAAATGCGAATACCGATATCTTTCATTCACAAGCCAAGAAGAAAGCTTGTCAATCAGGGTCAAGCTTGACTTAAACGATTTCTCAGACGGTAATCTGGTAGAGATTTGTCGTGTATTTACCTAAGCGAATGTCAAACGCTCAGAATGACATTGGTTCAGCAAAGAAAATACGATCCTATGAAAACACCATCTACTTAGACTAATCCACCGGATCCATTTCTAAACATTTTTCTATTGAATGAATTTTTCGATTTTGTGTCAGTGAGACTAAGTTTGCATAGAATTGCTGAGGATCTTATTTCTATTTCTGTTCGTACTGTTCGACTTAAAGAAAGTCCAATAAGGAGATAAGCTTTTGTAGCTTTACCTAATAATGCAAGCGTTTTAGAATTCTTTAGGATAAGTTTAACAAATTTACCAAAATTAGACCACTGGGAATCATAAATAACCATGTAATGTTTAATAGGTACGTGATCTCACGTATATATCTCATGTTAATATAGCTACTAATTTCTATGTAATAAAAAAATACTTGCAGATTGTAGCGATTCCCGTCAAATAAATAATTATTAATATTATATGATGAAATAATTTGGACATCATTCTGAACTGTAATTAGCTGTAGAAAAATGAAATAAATAACTTATAATAACTTATAATAAATAAATAAGTTATTATAAGTTATTTATTATTTATCATAATATAATAAATAATTTATAATGTAAATAAAATAATGAAATAAAATAAAATAAAATTATGGAGTGTTCATGTAGATATTCGATAACTTTTGGTTTTTTAAATGATTCTTTAAATAAATCATAAATCGTAAACGAATTCTGTGTCTTCGTCGTCAGACTCTACAAATTATTTCGTCAAAATTCCAGCAAAATTAACCACAAGGTATAAAAATAACAAAAAAAAAAAAGAATCATTCACACAAGATCTTTTGTCCAAAGACTTTTATGGTCGATACCTCGATACCTACAAGCACCTTTTTCTCGCACTGTCACAGAGACGGAATCGGAAAATAGGAGAATACGAACCGGACGTGACGAGCGTTTTTAAAATTGCGCTCCGAAAATGAAGAGCGTATAGGGGCTACAAAGGTCGCTCCATTTCAACGCTACGGTCCCCGGGGCCCGTTCATCCCTAATTGACTCGCGCCGGCGCCCAATCGAGTTGCAAATTATAGGTCTCGAGGAAAAGAGCGATTATCGGCTAAATGAGAGAGAAACTACAAACAAACAGTAACGCGATGATTACGAAGAAACTGGCAGACGCACCATAAAAAGCGCCGTTCCGGTAAATGTCTAGGATCCCAAGGAGATGGTGCCGTTCGTATAATAGCCATCGTATAAAAACGTGTTTTAACCGCGCGTTAATATATCTGTCATGTCCGGCTCTCTTGCGCGAGGTGACTTAAGTAGAAAATTGCTTGCCTTTCGTCGTAGCGTAAAACTCGCTTTGAACGATTCATAATTCATGTCAGATTTCAGAATAAAATTCTACTTATAATTTAATATGCCGTGCATTCCGATATATGTGCGTATTTTAATATATTTGCACCTGTAAAAAAATAAGCCATTGTAACGTTACAATATACATATATAAAGTGCATATATATATGCACTTCATATATATTAATATTTATTTCATATATATTGATTTACGTAAAGTGTAAAAGAAACATTTGAACAAAAACTTTTTTACAAATGTATTTTTAACTTTAAACGTAAAGTTATAAATAAAATTCTGGGTACGTTTTAGAATTATTCGGAATGAATTCCGATCGGAATTATATCGGTTTCCTTAGAAAACAATAAAAATCTATAAGGAAATAATTCCGAACAGAATCCATTCCAATAAATAATTCCATACAATACCTGCTCCGAATTCTGATGTAAATTATAGATCATCTAAAGAAAATTCGAGACACGAACATAATATTATTTTTCAAATATTTCGTTTGGAGGCGTTAAAAAGATTTTGGAGTAAAGAGAGATAGGAGGTAAAGTTAGATTAGGTTTAAATTATTGTAATATCTGTCGAAATTATCATGCAGTTTTTTAAAGAAAATAGTCGATTTATTGCATCGCGAAGAATGTTGCGCGAGATAAGCATGCTGTTAAACGCATACTTACGATCAACGCAGCAGCCGTAAGACAACGTCGACGCCAATTTGTATGCGCCTAGTACTCTACACTTACGCAATCTCCCGGCAGCTGGCCAGGAGCGAGATATCCCGGGTGCCTGGAGATATCTCGATGAAGCATGAAGTGTACTAGATATAGACGGGTACGTTTAAGTAGATCGAAATCTTATCGCTTGCCACGATCGGGTCACGCTCAAGCGGGCTGTCTAATTTATCGAGCGCAACGGCCGTATTCAAGACGGGCGATGATGATGATAATAAAGAAATGACTATATACATGTAGAGAAAGAGAAATGAGACCAGTCTCTGAGGTAAGATAGGTAGATAGGTAGGAAAAGAGGAAGAGAGAGGCCACTCGCGATTCGAAGCCGGTGCGAAGGTCTACTTAACATTCGGTGTCACGTAGAGCCCGCGTTTTAATACATCAAAAACTCGGGAACCCCGTCCTTCTCCCACCCCCGTCCTACGTTCTGCGGTCGCCGGATTCCCGAGCGATCCTCCTTTACCGGGTGCGCGACACCCCTGGGGGATCTCGCCCCGCGCGCGCGGCATTCATTTGTTCAGTTCTCGCGAAGAGAACTCGCTCTCGAGGCGAGAAAGGGTGTGAGAAGGAGAGAGAGAACGGCGATGTGCGTGCCTTTTGTTTTGCCGGGGGCGAGCTCCGATTGGCGCGTTCGCCCAGTCGCGCCGGCCATGGCAGCCTTTTTCCGGGCTAGGGATATCGGGCCAATAGCCTACTAGAGGGCGTTCCTGGGGCGGAGATTGCAACGCGTTCCGCATCCGTCTCGTCGCGCGTTGTCGTCATTATTATTATTATTATTATCATCGCAGCCGACAATGTATACCTTTATGAGCTTCCGGCCGAGTCCGCAATGTCGGTAAGAACGACGCCCGACGAATAAGCGCTTCGCTCGTCTTCCCGTAGATGGCGCTGGTTGTACGTTTCTTAAAAGATATGAAAAGAATGAAAGTTAGGGTGCTATTTCATTTGTGCGTTTCCGCCGTACAACAAATGTGTACAGAACAGAGAGGTCCTTGGATCTCTCTGTCTTGTAGCCAATCAACAGGGTTGAAAAATTTATCGTACGACAAAGGCTGCGGTCCACTTGACGCTACAAACACTTCGAAGCATTCTTTGATTAGTCAATTCGTAAAATTCTTTGTTCTGATTGGTCGTTCAAACGCTTCGAAGCGTTTGTAGCGTCAAGTGGACCGCAGCCAAAAACGCACAAATGAAATCACCCGTAAACTTGTTTCCGTGCCATTTGTATTACATTTTCCAAATAAAATAAAAGGTATAGAATAGCACTTTTGCAGTCGTTTATATTGAGGAGAAAGAATCTTTTTATACATATATGTACATTCGTATATACTAGATACTAATAATATCATTAAGTAATGATAAAATGTATAGTTTTAAAGGATTGGAAAAAAACCCAATTTTTCCAATTTTTCCGCGGATTTTTTCGATTTTTTTCTCAAAAGTAAAAAAATTCATTTTAGAAAAATTCACGTGTGCTCGTAAAATCTACCACGTTTGCTTCTCGGTTCTTTCCGTAAAGAAAATAATTGCGTATAGGGTACACAGTGGGATAGGTTAACAGAAATTTTGAAATTGTGTAAAAGATTGAGGTCGCATAATGTATTCAATAAAACATACACTATTGCACCATTAATGTAAGAATTAAAAATATAGAGTCCAAACATCATGTTTATATGATAATAGTAGGTCTAGAAAATAATTTGGATTTAAACTGAATTCGTAACAAAATATTTGAAAAAAAATAAACTACAAAGAGGCACTTTAGGAGTTCATTAGACCGGAGTGTGACAAACTAGAGTAAAAAATCTGTCTACTTAAGCTTTGCCATGTACTAAAAGAAGGTTAGATAAGGTTTTACTATAAAAATAGAAGGATAACTAAAAAATTTTAATAACAATAACGCTACATAATTTTATAGATCGTATTAATTTTATAAAGGAATTTAGAAGTTACTTATTATGTCTTTTACACAGCAGAAACAGCAATCTTTCCAAAAAACCAATTTTTCGGAAAAAAAACCGAAATTTTTCTGGTTTTTTTTCCAGCAATTTGAAAAAAGCGGCTTTTTTAAAACTATAATAAAATGTAGCCAACGTATACCTACAAATTGAATATTTTTTAAAATTTTACATAAGATTTTATATGCATCGCATATAAATTTTGAATTATTTGTTTTGCAACTGAGTTCTAATAAGTCCCGAAATTTTTAGCAGTATTTGTAGATTGATAAATAATTTCGTATTTATTTGCACATTATTTATTAAATGACCACGAAAACTAGTTATCAAACAAATACTTCAATATTTATATGCGGTACGTATAAAATGTTAGATATGTAAAATTTAAAAAATATTCGATCTGTGTATCTTAGCTACATTTTATCATTATTTAATTATATAAGTATCAAATGACTATATATAATGAAAAGAATTCTAATATTTCTAATCATCTCAATTTGCAACAGAAATAACAATTGGAACGTTTCATATCCCGCGCTTTTATTGACGAAAACGCGTAATGTCGGCGGATCGGATCGCCGCTGCGCCGCTTTGTCCGACAAAATTTCATTGTATTCCTGGTTTGTTGAAAGGATTGAAAGTGCTCGCACAAAAGTGTTTCCGAAATAACTATACCAAGACGGAACGTGTCGAGTTTGTTGTGATTAAT
Source organism: Mycetomoellerius zeteki (assembly GCF_001594055.1). NCBI lineage: Eukaryota > Metazoa > Arthropoda > Insecta > Hymenoptera > Formicidae > Mycetomoellerius > Mycetomoellerius zeteki. The sequence continues at coordinate 2,702,759 of NW_017257999.1, read as the reverse complement.
GCCGTTGATTCGACTAATTCCTTCGAACACGCAGCAAGTCACAAAGAGCAAGAACGACAGGTATTCATTACAAGTTAATTATCTACCTCATGAACTTTCGATATATTCAATACTTTACCTATTTGCTGAGTTAATCAATTAATTCACATACGCATTGTCAATGGCTATATGTTTTGTTATTTTACATATTCATTATTATAATTAACAAAGAAAAAAACATCGCCCATTCCCAAGGATAACATAAAAGTCAACAAAAAATCAAAACGCTTCTGTTTTAATTCTTAACGTCTCAATAAACAGTCAAATTTTATAATAAAAAAATCATCATTTTGACTTTTATGACGTCAAAATACAGTCATTTTGACTTTCTTTTAACTTAGTGTTACTTACAGGATGGGTCGCGGTGTGAGTGCGCCTTGTTGTCACCGCGGTGAACTTGTCGCGGAATCGGAGTGATCTTAGCCGCGGATCGATTTCGCGTTCTCAGTGTCGAAGACGCGTAATGGCCGGTGGAGTCGAGTCGCCACTTCGCCGTCGGATTTATCGAAGATTTCGTGAATTCCGTGCAATTCGCCGAGAAAGAACTCGTCGAACGGATTCCACGGACCTCGTGTATGCGTTGAATTCGATCGTGATCTCGTATTGCGTGAGGAATACGGTAAAATATGCGTGTATTTCACGTCCACTCCATTTCGGCCAGTCGTGACGTCACACGGTGCTTCAACGAGTGTCCCCAGCGTGACCGCCATATTGACAGTCTGTCTCGATCGGCGCGCTCTAATTTTGGAGGGTTCGACTGGCGAATGGACAATTCGATTCGGCTGGGGGAAACAATGACGACTTGCGGCCTGCCGTTACGGTAAGTTTGCTATATTTCAGTTATGTGAGAGTATGATATTAGCTTTCAGGGAAGAGGGGCGACGATTAAACCCGCAGCGATTCTTTTTCTTCCGAGTCAGTCTTGAGTGGATAATTTATTTAAATTTATTAGAGAGAAATACATCGGACTTAAACATAGTTTAAATGGAAAATTATAACTGCTGAATATATCGTGTCTCGGCAAATTATGACAGTTTCGTCAAGTAAACTTCGTGTGACCGTAATATTACTTGCTTGATAAATTTTCCACAAATTAATTACATGACATTAATTAAAATATGCGATAGCAGTGACTCTATTTTTTATGGTAATTTTTGTTTTAATTACTACTTATAATTGTTCTATCGAGATGAAAAACGCGAAATCAATTTTTTTAAGTGCAATTGCTATGGTTATAAAAATAATTTATTTTATATTTAAATCATACATATATTCTTATATTATATTCTTTTTATGTAAAAAAATTCATTTATTAAGATTTTATAGTGAGAATAAAGGAAATAATGTTATTTAAGTAGATTATTCGTAATTGCTTCGTGTTTAAAGTAACCCTTCTTCCCCATTCCATACGATTGATCTGGCAGATTATCTTACTTTTCACATTTATTTTTTCGTAAAGTTTTTTACGTACATGTAATATCTGTATATTGATAATAAACTAGTGTATTGAAAATAAATTTTACATTCATGTCAAATTCATTAAATTAGCTGTACGTGGAAAAAAATTACAAAAAAAATTACAAGAGATAAGAAAAATTAAAAAACATTGATATAAGAATGATATATTCCGTAAAATCGATCTGAGAGATGTACATAAATTTGAGGAATATATGTACATCTCTCAGATCGATTTTACGGAATGAATGTTAAGTCTGTTGAACATTTTATGTGACGCAAAATACGAGAACGCCTTAGCTGTGACAGACTTCGACATAATTCATCCTGCTAAAGGTCAGAGGTTTTAATATCCTCTGCTGGACACCCACTTGGCAGCGATAATTCGAATTAATAAGCGCAAATTGGCGGGCCTTCGTTGCTTGCCAATGCAAGTACGAATATCTGATCTCGAACATCCGTGGTTTTTTGTTGCCTCTTTGAAATCATTTCTCGAGATACAATAGAAATAGAAAGTAAAAGATTGGTTAAGGAATTTAGAATTGTTAGAAATTTATATTAATGCATTATAAATGTAAAAGTATTGTTTGTTTGCGAAAAGTGCTATATTTCTCTTAATATATAAATTATTTTATAGATATATACAGGGTGTTTCCAAATTAAATGGCAAAACTTCGGGAGCGTGTAGAGGAGTAAAAAACTAAGA
>NW_017257999.1:2528425-2700507 GCF_001594055.1 Mycetomoellerius zeteki | reverse complement strand
AGCATATGTCTATAGGACTTTTTTTCTTAGTTTTTTACTCCTCTACACGCTCCCGAAGTTTTGCGATTTAATTTGGAAACACCCTGTATATATGTATATGTATATTTTTTAATATGTTCTTACAATACAAAAATTTTGAATAATTTTGAATTAATATAAAATTTACTCAAATTAATTTAATTTAATTTTTATTTATCGAAATTATATAATTTTTTCAATATTTAAATATACATATGCATAAATTAAATAGTTTAGAAAGCAATTGCATACAAACTTTGTAATTTTTCAATATCAAAATAATTAAACAGAACAAACAGAACTTAACTTTTTCGTTACCTCTAATCAATTTATAATCATGCACTTTTGAATTAATCTTACTTTAACTTAAAGTCATTTATAAAGAATCGCTTCTCAAACGTAACGTAAAATTAAAAAGTGTTGTGACATAAAAGTTATTGAATTTCCGTCAAGAAACGGTAAATTTCCTACAAGATTTGATAATGATAGTATGATAGTAAATTATCTCCGGGACATCCAATGTAGAGCAACACTGTCACGTAATTAATGTAGTCAAGCGAATTACAAGCGAAGTCGAATCTCTCGCAAACTTGAACTTCTCGCAACTCGTGCACTTTCGGGAAATTACGAGGATTCCGTCGTCGATGCTAGCATTATATATAGCAAGTGCAAACCGCGTGGTCGAAGTCTCGCTCGCAACAAGGCTGATTCGGGTTTATATATTCATCACCCTACGCCATCGAGTCACGAGCAAATGGTGTTCATTTGTAGTGATAGGGATCGGTTAGTATCTTGCAAAAAAAGCGCGGAGCCTAACGACCAAGATGTGCCTATGCGATATCCGGTCACAGATCCGTCAGTGATATCGAACGTAGCTCAATGTGCCCACTAGAATTAAAAATATATTATGCAAGCTATTGTTTCTCGACCACAGTCCGGTTAACCAGCGTTCACGTCACGGAAACAGACACCGATTTAAATTAAAAAAACGGCAGATATCTAACATAGACATTTGTTGCCATTAATATGTATTTTATATAGCATGTTTTTTATCATATCATTTCCTCCATATTTTTTCAAGTTCTCTCTATTTGTCGAACATAAAATCGATTCTTACTCAAAAGAAAAGAATAGTTCTGTCAAATTCAGTTTTTTTCATTGTATAGTTAATATTTTTTAAATTAAGGTGCAAATAGAGGAAATTTAATTTTAACTCTACACGAATAAAGAAGCTATCTCGAGTAATCACGCGTAATGATCGTGTATAAATTGCTCTTTAATCGATTCAAAACAGTCGACACCAGGGCTTAGCTGCGCCCAATTATCGCGTATGTATTCCGGCGTAAAAGAGTGCTATTGTTCGTGGCGGTAAATCGCATTTTTACACCGATAGAACGATCTCTAGAATCGTATGGTATAACTTTCCGGTTTCACGTCGATTCCTAGAAGCCGACTCATCTGCATGAGAACAGCGGGCGGCGCGCAAAGTCGGGAGCCTATAATTAGCGGGCTGACGTTGGTGGTTTTATAAAACGCACTTTCTGGTAATTATCTGTTCGACGATATCGCACCTTTGCCGTATATATCACCCGATTTATCGCCGGCGGACGTGTCTTAGATTGATGCGCCGCGCGCCGTTGTTCGCACGATGCATAATGCAGGGATGCGCCGCATTACAAGCGCTTTTGCGGCCGCGGTTGTCGTTCCGCACGACGTAAGTGCATTGTCCTACGTCCGACTGTATCCTACATTTTAACGTAAAACTTAATGGGCTTTCTACAATAAGCCGTTAGTAATAGATTAGAACTAAGCGAGTCAATAGTGTGTCATAAGTACTGTGACTATACATCCTTTATTATAAAATGTAAAGGATAGTTCTTTATTTCAGATTGCTGTCCTTCAGATTTTTTCAATACTTAATTTTCTCTTCGATTTTAATATTATTACGGGAAATTCCTTTCTAATTAGCGTTCCAATGTTTCAAAAAAGTATCGTCGCTATAAACGTATCGACGCTACTTGAGACAAGCGGTTTTCCTTTTTTCTTATAACTTTTAAGAAAAAAACGAAGGTATTTGGTATTCTTTATTTAAACAGTAGACAGAAGCGTTTCCATGATATTGTTTAACGCTGCTCTCCCTAACGTAGATAATCATTTACGATTATCAAGTAATTAGCGGATAGAACGTGGTTTATCTAGCATCACGCAGTTAAGTAACCGTATGACTCCGTACAATATCGCTTATAAATAATTTAGCAAATCAATGAATTCTTTAGGAACTTCCTGAAAATATATTTATCAATCTCCTTACTTGGTTTTTTTTTATGAGGTTTATATATTTTTACCAAATTAATGAACATATCCTTGACGAAAATGTAATAGTGAAACGTAATGGATAAACACATTCAGTATTACATTCATTCACTGAACGGTTAAGTAGCAATCGAATGTGATTGATTCTTACTTTCAGATTCAATCGGACATATTAAATTGCTACTTGGCTATTTAGTGGGCGATTGTAGTACTGAATGCATTCAATGATCGGTATAAAAGAGAATTCATGAAATCGCGCAATATTGTTTTTTTATTTTTATACGTTATATGGGTGGAAATATTGATATTTTATTAAAATCAAGCATCTCTCTTTATTTATCAGATGAATAAGATGCAGCTGCTGATATACTGAATGAGGTACATTGCGAGTCACGATGCGGTCGTGATATAGTTGACGTAGGATGCACCAGCTCCGGTGCCAATATGGTCTCGTTCGTTCGGGGCGCGTTACGACGTTTTTCTCAGTTGGCGTTTCAGCCGACGACGAAAGCCGTCGTCGTCGCCGCGACAAGACGAGACGGAAAGGAGAAAGAAAGGGGGAGGCCGTGGGATGGATACATAGGAGGCGAAAAAAGAGGCACCACGACGAGCGCGAGTGCGACAGAAGGACTTGAGAAATGTCAGCCGGCAAATTGGAAGAAGGGAAGAAAGAGCGAGACGGGTGGGTGAAAGAGAGGAGGATGGGGTGAGATAGGACGGGCGACTCTCTACGGCAGCCCCGACGTCAAATAAACATGCCAGGACGAGCAATTTCGAATATTAGAAGGTCCCGCAGGGTAGGTGCATCCTGCGTCAGGACGCGTGAGCTACGGTGATGACGTTCGACCGCAGGACGCATCAGAGACCGACTTGCGCGGCCCGTTGCAATTGCAAGTGCTGACCGCAAAGTAAATGGGCGCCGGTCAGCGAGAATTAAAGATCCTCTCGCGTCGCCGGTCCGCTCGAAAGACGAGAATCTTTGAACGTCGTTCGAAGTTCACGCGAGTGGACTTGGGAAAACTTGGGTTTGTCCTCTTTCTCGGTAATCGTTAAGCGATCATGTAGCTCGTTATTTTTATTACTTTTAGGATAGGTATTTCGATACTTTGCATTAGGTAAATGTTTCTTTACGTTCACATATTATAGAAATATACGTTTTTTTTACAATATTTAAGTATAAGTTATCTTATCTTATTGATAGACTTTTTAAAGAAGATAGACTTTTTACTTCGAATAGGTGAATAAGCAGTAATCAAAATAATATTACAGTCATTAAAATAGGTTAATAATACTGAGAGAAATATATGATTTTTTCTGAGGTCTGCGGTTACTCTGCAGCTACAGTGACGGAGACTGAACCGCAAATGGAATATTGTCGTTCATGTTTATTGCTAAGGTTAAGATACGTTATTGGAAATATAATTTACATTTTCTACAGTCGAAGGAAATATTAAATCCGAGTTATTTAACAATGCTTATACACCAGAATAACATTGTGATCAGAACACGATGAGATTCAGCATCCGTCTATCTTCTGATTGGGAGCTTCAATTGGGAGGAAAGAATGAATCATCCGTTTATCCCGTTTTTTAATTCGCCGAATGGGCAATTAGGAGTGCACGTAACTGTTATCTCGTTCGTAACTTTCGATCCTTTGTTTCACTAAATGTCAACGATGCCAATCTCCGTGACCAATCATACGCTGCAAATTATTTCACTCTTGATTCATTGAAGATGCGCTTATAACATTTTAAAAGATGACGCAGTCGAATTAATTAACTTAATCAAAATAAGAAATTCTAATTAATTCTAATATTAATTCTATATGAATAAATATTAAGGACATTATAGTTTTCGATACAATCGGTCGATATTGCGTATGATTTATGCGCTCTGACATTTGCTTATCCATTTTGAGATAATGAATCCATGAAATATTTTATCTATTTGTATATTCATAAATCTTTCATTTTTTATAAATACTTTTATAATACTTTCATTTTTTATAAATACTTCCCTATGCAACTTATTGTACAATTAGACACATCCGAAATTACACAGATTCGTTATCTAAACTTAAAAATATAACAAAATAATGTAAATAACGCTCGAAATTTGCAACAGCACAACAAAGTAACTTTCGGAGACGACCAATAAACGAACAACTTTAAAAATATATATATTATTTATTAATACGATAAGCAACGACAGACTACGTCGAAAATAAAATACAAATAGAAAATTCAAATTATACCAGCGTGCAAAATAATTAATATTTCAAAAAATAATTATTGCGTGCATAAAATATAATTATAAATGATTGTATATAAATAGTAAATTACTTACTCTACGGTTGCTTCGTCGTCGTCCGATGTTTCTCAGGTCTCTTCCTTTTTCTTCTTTGTGACATTAACACTCACTCGCGAAAATACGGTTAATTGCGACACTAATCATCAGAAATCACTAATCATCACGCGCTCACTAATCACCAGAATACGATATTCGCGTAGTACTTTGCGTAGCACTCCCGCTATTAATCGCACACGATGTGCACGTTATTATACTGCGACTAAAAAATAACACGAGAAAGTATGACATGCCTCTGACATTCGATGTTTCGAGGTGAAACGAACGAATTTCAAACAGTAAATAACGATTGCTTTATTCCAATGCCATTTGTAAAGAATCAGTGATTAATTGAGACAAAATACCGTCTATAACAATGTAATCAAAATTTGATATTGCATGTTCACGTATTGCGAAATACATATATTAATAAATAATCAATGTATCGTATTAATAAATAACGGTTTGTTACTAAAATTACATTTAATTACACTTAAGCCAGCGTAAAAGTAAAATACAACGCGAGATGTAATCGAAACCAAGGCTTACCAGAAATAATTATTGCCCACGCGAGAAATAATAATTTAGAAGTCTCATTTTCTTCGCTCCGATTCCTACATCAAATGAATAAATTGCGCGAGATATCTGTTTCGATGAATAACCGTCATTTCGATATGCTTATGAACCGTTAAGCTTGGAAACTCATTAATCATCAGTCCGATAATTATTAATTGCAATGTACATAGGAAATAAACATGTTCGGCATCTCGTACTTATCACGATCGCGTTTCGAAGATTAATGCGACGCATATAGAACGCATATAAAACAACTCGCGCCTATACTTGAATCTCTGCGCGATTGACAATAAGGTGATCGCATATACATATATTCACGAATAACAACAGGGTAAAGTCATCTATTATGGAATAGGTTCCTAATATGAGATAACGGGGTTTCTGCTAAACTAGTAAGCGTATGTGTTTGTTTCTATCATGAACTTTTTACTCTTAATGTGAAACCTGTTTAGTAGAAAATTCATTAATTGATCATGCGTGTAGTCGTTGTAAAAAAGATTTGTGAAATTGACTGTTGTCAAATTTTATAGAGATTAGTCTTTAAATCTTGTTTTATTATATAAAAATAAATATTGGGTAATAAAAAGTCTGTATGCAATGATAGAGTAAGATCGTATTCATAGAAAAACACGTGATATAATGATTTGTTTAAATGTAAAGATTAGATTTGGTGATCGTGAAACCGCAAGGCATGGAAGTCGTAATATGAGATACTCAGGGTATTCCTAGCTAATATAGAAGCAACTAAACAGTTCAATATCTCAAAGCATACTATCGAGCGAAATGTTAAAAATGACGATTTTACTGTTAAGATTACTCACACACACATACTCACATACTCACATACACACACATCGAAAAATTATGTAATTATTATATATAACATTTAAATTCTTTGCTCCTACTTGTATGTAATATAATAAAAGCGTGTATAAAAAGCTTATCTTTATTTTTTTTTAGTTTTCTGTTATGAGATATCATCTCATACAAGAAAACCCTTGTATCTTATATCAGGAACCCTTTTTTTGAATGATCAAAATCGATATTTTAAAAAATTTCACATACAACAAAGTATAGCTATTATCGACTGCTAATTTTTGGCGATAAAACTTAAATATATTTTCCATAAATTTGACATGAACATAGAAATTCAGGTTACAAATTAAATAAATTACAAGCCTTTAAAAAAGGTATCTCATAATAGGCGACTTTACCCTACGTTGCAAAACAAACATCATATACCAGTCAATTTTGTTCAGTCAATATACGTAACGTATGAAGTAATATACTGATCGAATAAAATTCTGTTCTTTAATTTGTGAAATATCGAACGTGCATATCAATGTTAAGTATAATATACTTATTTATTGCAATAATAATTTGGAGATACATATTCTGCGTTAATAAGAAATTAGAATCACGTAGCATGTCGTAGCATTTTCGAAACAAAGCATTCATCTGGCAGATAATTTCGCGAGGGAAAAGGCGAAAATCTTTGACTACGCGTGACAAATTTAAATAATCTTTCGAAGAGAGAAAAGCTGAAGAGAGATTCGTGCAGGGGTCGCGTACCCTGTAATCTCGGCCACGTGCAACTATACGGGGTCGACGACGTCGATGAGACACCGTTGCGAACAAGTCCCGTAGTCGACACCGGCATCGAATACGAGGCGATAATAAATATCTGATAGGAATGCACCTCTCCCGATAACTCGGCGACGATCGCAATGGCGGCTGCGGCGTGAAAATTTTATTGGCTCGAATGCCGTGCCAACGAATCTCCGATCGACAAAATCGCTCGATTCCTGCCCGCGTCACGCTCGGCAGGGATCGAGTGAGGCTCGGACGGAACGCGATACGCGCCGGATCTAATTTGCATGAGATCGAAATGCGCGAGCCCGACTTAAGTATAAGTTTCTGCGTCGGAGTGCTGGTTAGCAAAAAAGCTCACCTGACAAGCGCGTTGCGCGCTCGTTAGATCGCGCGCCGATATAACGCGATTGCCGCGTCAAATTATTCGTTTCGTCGACAGTGCATTGATGCGATTTATAGGGGATGTGGGGTGGGAGCTTGCATTTTTACTGGCTCAGCATTTTTAATAAGAATAATGAAATTTATCGTAACTTTTTAACAAGATAATTTATGGATACGAAAAGTATTAATGTTTATCATAAAGCTTATTACATCGATAGTATTTTGACGAGATTTATAGCGGACGCGTGAGCTTGAATTTTTATTAGTTCAACAATAAAAAAAGTAACATGTTTCTTTTCTGTATTGTAGTTTAATAATAAACGGTTTGATTTAGTTGTCATTTATTTTTATTATAATATTTATTAAATAAATCATAAATTAAATAAATATACTTTATAAACATTTTAACGTTTGAAACTCTTTTACATTGTGTAGAAATAATGAACAATTGAGTATTTAGTTAAATACCGTGATTTCATATGATAAAAAATTTGCAATCGAACTGTAATTGTATATGCAGTTTTCTCAGACATTAGAAACTAATATCCTTACAGTTGTTAATATTAATTATCCTTTATAATTAATGTGTCAATCTTCCTCCACTCCGATGAAGGAAACTAATTGCGGAACGCCTCGTATCTCCTTCAAATTACCGTCGTCTGACGCCGCCGAGATATCGACCGAAAGACTCGCTACAACTACGCGCGAGAATTGCTTTCGATACTATCGATAAGTTGAAAAAAAAAAGAAACAACTGAGAAACTTCACGGCTCCAACTGCCAGATCCATTTCGTACCAGTTCGATCTCGCTCGAAGGCAACAGTGCCGTAGAACGTAGGCGCTTCGAGGGGGTCGTCGTTCTCCACGAAGAGTGAGATCGACCAGTGGTTCACCAGTTACGAATAGTCGTTCGATCGACGATACGAGGGAGGAGAAGGGAAGCGAGAATCAAGGCAAGAAAGCAACATGCCGAGGACGTCTCGACGATGACTGGTGCATCGTGCTCGAGAAGCGTAGACGCGTGATTCTCAGAAAAGAGCCAGGCTCCGTCCGATAGAGTCATCACGTGTCGATGCTAGGATAGTACTTTTATTGTAACATATCGAGCATGGGGTATTGGCTTGTGTGTGAATGTGTACGTGTCAGGCGGGAATCGGACCGATGGTCAGGGTAGGAACGCGGGCGTGTTCTTTCAAGCGGGGGAAACTGATTGCGGGGTTAGTTGTCCCGCAGCGGGGGTGCTTCGCCGCACGATCGGCCGATGTATGATCGATCTGACACCTGGGGCACCGTGGCTCACGTCGCACGTACCTGGCGTATTTTGTCTTCGAACTCGTCGGGATCCATGTACAATCCTCATGTATAGCTGAGAACCGACAATCTCGTAACAGGACAACACCGCGAGCAGCATAGTCGGGAATTTATCGGGGGAAGAGAGGAACGGGAAGGTCGATTTGACGTAGCGGGATTGATTGAAATTACACGCGGGGATTACAATCGGGTTTCGGGTACAGGACAGCTCTCGGCTGTCTCGGGTTGCTCCGGCAGTATGCGAAAACAAACAGCACGAGCGGCTTCGGAGCAATTTGTAGAACGAAGTATCTCGCGGCTCGAGGCTGCGTAGAGATTTCGATCGCGGGCGGCTCCGCTGATCAAAAGCGACAGGCTCCTGGTTCCGCGCGCATGGTTCTAGCAATACCACCGCGGGATTTCATCGCGGAGCCGTAAATACCGATCGCGACGTATCGTCCATCGTATCGCTTCCCGAACAGACCTCGTTCTCGGAAAGATCCGATCTGCACGTCCGATTCGTTAATCTAACGACTCGCGAGTTGTGCGACCGGCAGACTTTCTACCGGGAGGGCCGCGTCGATTAGTATCTCTGTAGTAGAGAAAAGAGAATTTGAGCATGTCTCTCCAAATCTATGTTCAAAAAAATACTTCAATGTAAGTTACCTTATATCATCCAACGTCAACAAATATTTAAGCTATTTGCATAAAAAGACATTTAGTAACACAGATTGATTGACGAAATTAATTTAATAGCGAATTCGTTCACTTGCATTACACTAAATCGGTGCATATTAAAAACTACGACATTGCACATGAAATTAGCAAAGTTAGATGTAAAAACATATCAATGCGTTCAGCAGAAAAAGTAGCTTTGCAACTGTTGTAAAATTCTTTAATATGATTGATCTTGCCCTTAGTTCTTCACTGGATCTAAATGTATAAACCAATCATATTCAAGAATTTTATAACAGTTGCAAAGCTACTTTTTCTGCTGAACGTAGCCAATAATTATATATTTAAACAATTAAATACTCAATAATAGTGATATTAATAGAATATATACATATTATTTCATTGTTAATTATGCCATTTAGATACTTTACATAAAGCAGTCTTTAATGTACTAATTCAGTGTAGTGTGAATAATCGAATTCATCATAAGTTAAGTCTTGTAAGTTCCACACGAGTGAAGTAACATGCTATAGGAAATGTGAGTAATGTAGACTTGACAAGAAAAATCACATGTGTAGATAGATAAGCTTTGAGTTTTCATCAACGACGACGGCAACGACGACGATGACGATAATGATGACGATGACGACGACAGCGATGACGATGACAGCGGCAGATGCATTATCGTAAGTACGAGATTGCGTGTTTCAATTATCCGAGGTGATTCGCCCCGAGGTATGTATATATCGGGATTGTCTTCGTCCTAACTTCCTCTCTTCCCGTTTCATCCCCTCGTCTCGCCCGGGGTCTCCGCGCGAGGAATCGCTTCATCATAATCGGTCATCCGGCGTTTTTCTACAAGCCGGACCCCCTACCGGCACGACGCCCGGATATCTTAGCATCGAAATGCCGCGCTGACAGGCAAAGAATTTGATATCGTGATTAGCTCGTTACGGTATTGTGCGTTAACGCGCTGCACCGACTCCGCTCGATCTCGTCTTTCTTTCTCCATCGCTCTCGAAAGAGAGGGAGAGACGGAACAGTAAATGACGACGCTCGTCTTGGAGATCCGATGCGATTGATTCTACGCTCGATGTGTAAATAGATGCATTGCTATTGCCACACAATTTACACGTGATTCTAATTAGCGTATAATTCGTGCGTGAGTCTGTGTCGGCTTGTTTTTATCTCGATTGAATTATCATCGCGAGATGATGCAGGAATAATTGCTGTACACCCTTGGGAAGTAGTAATTAGTGTTTTGCAAAAGTTGATTGCTTCCTCCAAGAAATACTGAGAGAGTTACCGAGACCATCTGTTTTATCTTTCAAATCTAAAAGTGGCAGGTAAATTATTTAATTTTTCATACAACTTATATATAAAATAGATATTAATTACAATTTGTTGTGTAGTCACATTACGATGTTATAAGACACTTTGTATTGCAGTAGATATTAATTATATTTATAAAATGTATATTATTCTTTGCAAATTTCTAATAAGATATGAACTTCTAGATCAGCTCTTTTATCGTCTTCAAATTTTTCACTTTCGTCGTCGTTTAGTAACTTACTAACGACGTGCGCGTTTCTCGAGTTCGTTTCGCATGTACTTGATTCATACCGATTGCTCCTGCGAACGCCCTTGGCAGGTTATCGGCTGGATCGTGTGCCAGAGCAGAAAAGAGTAGCGGAGTCGCAGCGCAGTCGGAGGTGTCACGATAATTCAAATCCTTCCTATTCTCCTATTTGCACTTCGAATCCTACCCTTCGGCCGGGGTGCACCCGTGGGCGTTGCTCAACCGTGGCCTCATTACCAAAGCAAATATTTTATAGTCGAGCCCTCGGTGACGGTGACGACGACGACTACGACGAGGACGACGAGGACGACGAGGATGATGACGACGAGGACGAGGAGGCCCGGGAAAGAAGCTGGAGTCGAGATACCGTTGGATAAGAATCGAGATGTAAAAAAGTCTCGAATAAAGCAAGAGCTCTTATCTTCTCTTTTTACAACCTCTTCCTGTCGTCCAATATCTACTGCCGACAACGGATCTGTGAAATTCGCACGATATTCTGTTATTATTTAAAAAATAATGACAGTTCCAGTAGCATTTTTCATAGTTCTGCAGTTCTTCATATTTAAAATTTTGGTTTTTTAATATGAAGAATACGGAACTCTTTTTTTATTTTTTTAAGGAATTGTAGAACTATGAAAAGTGCTATTAGAACTGTCATTATTTTTTTTTATAATAATAAAATATCATGCTAACTTCACAGATCCGCCGGCAACGACAATGATGACGACCTCGTGGGGTGCGCCGTGGGTCGGGGAAATAAAAGGAATCCCTTTCTCTGGCATCCGCGATTTATCTTTCAACTCGCTTGTTTTATATCCAGCATTCGGTACCCTTCTTCTCCACAGCGACATAGTCGATATTCCGAGGTGAAGCGATCGGCGTTAAAAATTAGATAGGTCGCAGCGTCCCCTCTCGTTCTTTCCTTCCGTTTCCCTTTCGTAGCTCGCGAAATCGATGTCGAGAAAGGAACCGAGTAGAGTTCTCTTTTCTTCTGATGAAGAAATCTATATACAGAGCAGACTCGATTTACCGTAGGAACTACCATCTCGTTTTATGGTTTATAAATGTATTGTTATAATGTAAAGTTAATATATTTTTATAATATATTCTCTCTAAATATTTGATTCTCGTTTCTCCTTTAAACTTTCTTCTTTTCGGAACAAATAATATATTACTAATACGTTTCATATTTACATTTGCATCCATCGCTTTGTCATCTGCACAACTTCTAATCGGTTCTGATTTGCACGAAATCCACAAGGTTTGATCAATTTCCATAATATACTTAAATTGATCCTTCGCTCAACGGTTACAGCTAGCGACGTAGTGTATCCTATGGTGTTCGATTGAATCGCCAATTTGTCTAGCATTATATCCAAGTCTCGCCGGGGGATTGAGACGGGATGATGGAAAAGGACGGACGATCGGGGAGGGTTGGAAGAGGAGGGAGGGGGGTTGGGAGAGGAAAGGACAAGGCGAAGGAAGGAGGGCAAAGGCGGACCATGCGTCTCCAAAGGATTTCGTGTATTTAGGATAACAAGCTGCTCCGCCCCCGAATTGGTATGCAGAGACCCGCGAGTAACTCCTTTATATTGACATATCGTCGAACGTGATCCAAATACATGCGACATTATACCGAATTGCGAACAAAGCTGCCGTCGCGGCGACCTCCGTTCGTCAAATCGCCTGTGAATAGAAAACAAATCGCCCGTGTGAGGCAAATTCCGCATATTCTCGGCTAGAATCGATGTGCGCGCGTGAATCGATTATGTACGAGTCAAATTCATCTCGGTCGTTACTATGCGAAGAGCTCTGGCCGGGCTCGAAATTTCGCTCGAAATTCAGAGCTTCCTATCTCTGGCGTACGAGAATAAATGTCACGAGTATACTAACTATATCAGAGGTAGCAACGAGAGGAATTGAGTAGCAACTTTCTACGTTATTTTTTACATGTTATTCCTCGCAAATTGCGTGTTGCACTTTCGTAAATTCCTATTCCGTTGAAATTACTTTTGAACTGCTCGTCGGAAAATCAATTACTCGTATTATTACAAATTTATTAAAAATTGTCCACGCGCGAAGTTAAAAAGGACGACGAGATGGGAAACGTGGGTCCTTTACGCGATCGCACCGGCCAAATAACAAAGTAACCGAAGATGGATATCCGTTTCAAATATTCACGCCCTTTTCGCGCCGCCGCATGAAATTGATGCGTTTAGAGACCCCTTTACTGGTAGGCGGACAGTTACGACGGCATAAATATTGCCGAGAGCCCTGCTGACCACATGGCACAGATACGGCCCTGAATAATATGCGTGCCTGCGTACGTGGCCTGCGGGTACCGGAAAGCTTCGTCGTCAAAAACTGCCGATCGAGGTTTTCTTTGTACTAAATACGGACTTTGCTTTATCAATTCTAGCGCTATCAATTTTTTAATTATATTTTACAAAATTGTAAGGACTAAATAGAAGAAAAAGAAAAGATACGAGACCGTTGTAATCACAAAGTTCGAGTTTTGGTAGAAGTGTATATTTTTTAGTTGTTTTATTTCTAATGTAGAAAATGAATTTTTAATGAGTGATATAATATTGCACGTATAAGATCATAAATGCGTGAAATATTTTTAGCACCGCGTCGCATCGCGATAAAGCAATTTGCCAGCCGGCGTCCTGAGAGAATCTAGATTGCATTCCGATGCATCGCGGCTTGCAACGCCATACTCTCGCATTACGTGCATCTCGACCGAGCGAGAACGCCTGGTGACGGTATTTGTTCAGGCATTCCGGTAGGAAATTCTAGGCGACTAAGAGATTATTCGCGGCACCCGTTGCGTGAATATATAATAGCGCGATGTGTTTATGTATCCAGCTATGACAGGCACTTCCGTTTCCGTCGAGCGCTCTTGACTTCGTTCCGTTTCTGAACGCGTAAATGTGTTTACGTATACACAAATGTACGTATACCGATACACATCACGCCGCAACGTCGTCCGTCATTGCTAAGTGCATCGTGCGTAACATCGGTGGTGCTCATAACTGACGGATTTCCCGAGATATTTCAAGAAATCGAACCATATCGATCGGCAGCTCGCCATTCAGAGGGAAAGGGAGAACTTGTACGACTCGACGAACTTCCGAAGAGGAAAGTTTAACTGGAAAACTAAGTAGCCTTATACAGCCCGTCGGGGTACCTATCCTTTGGAAAGTTAACGTTGAGAAATACAACACTTTGCATTTTTAGTGATCTATAAATATTTCAACACGAAGGTAGACGCGCGTGCTATTCGGTGGGGGGAAATCTACAAACCTATTATTATTCAATACTCTTCTTGAAGCGTTAGATATTAATTAGCGGGATGGTTAGCTATCAATCTTGATTTAAATTTTCCACCGCCTGCTGCTAATTATTTCGCAGTAATTAAATATTTTACGCGCGACGATAATTATTAACATGCAGAGCGCATGAATATTAATAACGAGATTGCCTTTTGACGTCGCCGTGCATAATTAGCGGAGATATCGCGACCTTGAGGTATTAAATTCGCCATTAGCGCGCCACGTCACGTCGCCGTTACTAATTCGACTTTAATTTCTACGATTATTTTCAACGCGCCGACACAGCTCACCGCCATTACGGGCGTCCATTTATTTCAACTTTTCCTACAGTTGCGTCGCATTTCCTGGCTACCGTTTCTCTCTCTTCATCAATTTATCGGCTTCTTTCAGCGGTCCTAACCATTAGCTTAATTAATTTGGGTTTTAGGGTTTCCGACACCGCGGGCGCGGCGAACCAAGTCAAAAGTGTCAAACCGACGGACGGCGCTCTGAAAAATGGTGCGCCCGGGGTGTTAATTGTCTCGAACACGAATATCCTTGAGGGGCGCGCGCCACCGGTTTGCACAACACTGTGATCGCCATCTGTTCCGTCAAGTGACTCTGCATGTTGCAACAATGTTTGTTCTCCCGGTTTACACATAAAAATGCATGCACGGGAGAGAAGCTTACCGAGCTTATCGACATCGGTGCACATAATTATGTTCTCTGTTCTCGTACAAAAAAAAAGTATTGCATCTAGTTACAGTAATTATTCACGATACAATTCACCCGCGGGAAATATTTTACAATATAAATGGAACACTCACCTTTGAAGTTCTCAATTTCACTTGGAAATGCAATCTTCTTATATATTTTTTTCATACGCTCAGATTAATTACGATTTTATCGCACGCTATTCCTTGGGAAATAACATATTACGGAAACGGAAATTGGCATCGCCGATATTCTCGAATCTTTATTTTTTTATCGTCAAAATATTTTTTGAAATCGAACATATCAGAAAATCTGGAACTTTTTGAGAGGATGCCAGAACTTTATCGATTGTATAAAAGTTTCATGATTCGACTTTATAGAGATAAAAAAAATTTTCTGTTTCATTGCGATTACAAGCTGCCGCAGTTTCCTTTTGCGACACTGTGCGAAGACGTAACTCGCGTACGGCATCTGTAATGTTGGCGAACAGCCGGCAGCAATGGCTGTAGAACAGAGAGATAAGCGTTAGAGTCCATCTACATTGTAATGATTTATATAAAGCGCGTATATCTCCCTCCCTGCAGGTGTATACGTCCACTGATTAACGTTGTTAATGCGAGGTAGGTATATCGTGCTGTTATGCAGGTTTATCTCTTGATATTCCCCTGTACGCATTTCCACGAAATTTTGTTTCATATCCGGACGCAACATGTGTATACATGTTAGACGTATGTAAATGGTTCGTTACTATTTTATGAATATGTGCATGAGTATATGCATGCTAGAAATACAGCGATCAATGCATCCTTTTGCATTCAACTGGACAACGATACTTTTTGTCGATTGTTAAATGTCTCACCGGCGGCTTTCTGCGTGCATTGTTTCCCTCATAACTCGCAAAGCACTCGCAAACGGCACGATAGTGACAAGTCGATTGCGACGAGCAAGAAGCAAACGATAATAGTATGTTTTCTAACTATGATCTACGTTTTCCCTCGATAAGAATACACCACGTAATAACTATATATTCTGCTAAGTCAACCTTGCTGCATAAGGGCTTGCTTTCTTCATCATAAATATCTGCCGGCCCGTTGATTCTATACAACCTAAGTACGACATCTACGCGAAGATTTCGCTATTGTGCTATCTGCTTTCTTCACAATGGCACATTAGATATTTGCTTATACAATACGCGGAATCCTCCCGTACTTATGTTTCTGACATGAATCATGCGTCATGCGTACTTTACTAGCCCTTTTGAAATTTGAATTAAAATTAATTATGATTTATAATATACATTTTACGCAAATGACAAATGTTTACTTAGTAAAATATAATTCCGAACAGAGAAAAAAGTGTAATAATTCATTTTTAAAACCAAAATATTTAAATCTTCTCACATCCGTGTCTTTTAAATCTTTCATTTTTTTTCTAGATTTCTTTTCTGGATATCTCTTTAAAATTTTTGTAGAAATTTCGAAACTTTCGTTTGCTTTAATCTTTTAGGTTTGAAATTTGTAAAATATAGATTCTTTTTGACCAATACTTCTCTCTGCTAGTTACACTATAGACATCTTTATTGTTGCATTTCCGATTGCCCCTTTGTAATTCCGGTAAACTCGCGCACGGAACTCAAAAACGATAGGCGTTGCGAATAATTCGCTGCCGTGGCAGACGGTAACGGGGACATGAGAAAGAACCTCTTCCTCTCCCACCCGCGGCCTATGGTATATCATTGGCCCGGGTTGGGCGGAGTACCGCGCGAGGCTGGCGCCGGCAGCGATAGATACCGCTAATTATCGATCGTAAATAACGTCGCAGGCCGCACGGCAGCCTGATCCTATCGGTGCCTCGGCACTCGGCATCGCCGATGTGCGGTTTCACCCCGCAGTTCCGCGACGGCCGTTGGATGATATAGGATTGCCTCGAAACGGGGTTGGCCGGCGAAAGATAGACAGACAGAACGAGAGAGAAACAGGAACGGGTCCCCGGGCCCCGCAACGTCGTCGTTTCTATCCGGGGACTTTGCGCGGTCGCTCTCAGGGTGGCTTGGATATATTACACGTGGCCGTGGCCGCGCACAGTTATTATGAGTTGCGTGGTTGTAATTGCGAACAAGGTGGCACAACATTCCCGGTCTCTCTTGCATACCGACGCGCAACGTGTGATTTGCGCTGCGCTGCGGGAAACGCGCCGATCTGCGCTCCTCTGCGCGAGTCGTCGTGCCATGCCGACTGTCTACCTGGCGCAAATCAAGTCCATACAAGTCGTGGCCACGAGCCACGATACGCTCGGCCTCCGCGTGATTTGCAGCTCCGATAATGGCGGCCGCTTTCACGCGTTGAGAAAAGTCGCACTGGCTGATAGCAGCGGTCGAAAGACGGATTTGTGTTCTCGCAAATGCCTAGTTTCAATCGAGTTCATTTGTCTAGAAAAATTATTAGTTCTGCAGCCATTCATGTCGATTAGAATTACCATTTCGATAAAGTGTTTATACAAATTTGTGCTTATACCAATAAAATTTTGATTACGCTAAAATTAAATTGTATTGCTTAAATATATTCATCCGGTTATTTTTTACATACTCCCTAAATTCTTTGGAGTGAAATATCACTCTAAAGAGTGAAAATTGAGCCAGTCTTGAAAAAAAATTCAATCTTTACAAGTATGATTTCAAAATGAGATTTACTTTGAAAGTTCTGGAGAATATTTTTCAAAGATTGCATATAAAGAAATAGTGCGCTCTTACTTATATTCAATATACAGAAATATAATTGTTTAAAAATATTAGCATTCATATTTTTCATTTCGTTAATGCAGATATACTATTTTTAAGAACTCTACAAACTAAATTTTGGGGGATTTATTATAGATATTTAAAATTTTATACACTATATGTAAATTTAGAATTTAACATAATTAAGCAAACTTTTCAGAAATCCTCAAGTAGCAATTACGAAGCAACTGTATGCTAGGTTGTAAAAAAGTTACGAAACTTTTTTCTTACAAACTAACATTCACCCTCAGGTAGAAAGCTCAATGCGCGACGTTGAATCAAAGTACTTAATTGGTCACTTTAGCCCAGTTACACATCCACGTCAAGAGGATTAAAATCTGTGGTATGAAAATTAATTGCGCGAAAGTAACTCGTCGTCAGCTGGGCTGGGTGAGTGAACGGGGTTCGCGCGCGATGCTATCGGCACTCATTTAATTAAAATCCAACCTAATCGCGATACGTGACATCCCTCGCGCGTAATCGCGTCTGAAAATCGCGGCAAAGTCGGATCGGCTATTCGGCATTAGGAGAAATACAGTTGCGAGCGACAAACTCGTATAGCGCTTGGTCGCATCACGCTATGTTCTCCTTTGCCTCAGTCTTGCCGATCGCGACTCGATTTGCAATCGGTATGCCCGTCTCTCCCGATGCGCGAATGCGGCCGCGAGGCACGCCATATCGATTCTTGTTTTGATAGCGTTCCGTGGTAGTTTCTTTGAACGGCGCGCACAGCACGCGGCGAGAGTTCGATGGACTTGAACGAGCGCAAACGTTAAAGACGCGGCATTGTCGGCGAGCACAGCGGGTTTGTTCCCTGAACGCGGGGGACGATCTCTGGATGACCTCGCGATAGTCCTGCGCGGCGAGCGATTACTGATCGGCGATCTCGATACAGCAAGAGGACTGTCGGAAGGTTGCCTGACCGACGTCGACCATGAAACAATTTTATTAGCCATAATCGCTCGGTTGTCGCTCGGGAATACTACGTCGATAATTATACGCGGTAACGTCACGATTATGTCCGCGACAAAGAAGCTTTGAGTCCGTTATGAAAGGGCGTTTTTAACTAAGCAGGAGTCTCTTTGGCACACGCTCTGATTATCGATCGACTTGTTTAACGATAGTTTTATTTTTCGCGAACTGGAAACTCTAAACGATACAACGTGCCGCTTTAATTACGTAATGATAATGTCCGAGATAATATCGTTAGTTGTACATTTCTTTTTTAGAATGAGTTGCACGAGTTTCAATTTCTGATTACAATTTTCTTCTGTCCAACGTACATAAAAGAAAAAAAAGTAATTCCCTCTTTTATTTCATCTTTCGAAAAAGAAAAACAATCAATTATGTTGAAATAATCAATTACTGTGAGATTACAAACCAGCCCAGTTTCCGGTACCGTCTAGTTTCTCCTCGTCGGATCAAACGATCCTCTTTGAGGCAAGATCATTCTTCCTCCTTTTCGCCGACCCCTCTCGCGCCGACTGTGCTGCAGTTGACACCTTACCGGCAACAATATTTCCTTATGTCGCCATTTCCGATCTTCTCTTTAGTCGGCGAGAAAGAGGTCGGTATTCTCTTCGACGGCAGATGGAGGTTCTCACAGAGGGTGTAGAGAGGAGAGAGAATTTAATGCACGCGCCCTATCACGCGGAGTGATATCGCGTTACTGCGCTGGCCTTTGATCTCGCGACACTTACAATTTTCCCGACCGGCGATACACCCTTATTTCGCGTTGCGCCACGCGAGTTCTAATGAGAGGCTATGGTCGCTGCCTGCCACCCTCTCCTCGTCCTCCCTGTCACCCGGCTATTCCCGCGTCCTGGATCTGTCGTAATCACAAGGCATGATGGCTTGTTCTGCTACTGCTGCTGCTGCGAGCCACCATCCCCACTGCCATCGACTACTTCGTCGTACCCTCGTCCCTTCTTTCCCCGTAAACCCCTCTTGTGTCGCACCCTGTCCTCTCTCGCCATTACGTCGTGTGAAACGTTGATACGGCGTCGTGCGCGCGTTAACAGAGTCAAACGAGAGCGCGATAACGCTGTTGGGAGGAAGGTCTGTAACAAGAGTCGTCGATTTCACGAGTTCTGTGCAGTAATCCTATTGATAGGAAGTACCTGGAATTCTATTTCTAACGATTGCCATTGTCGCTGCGAAGTTTATTATGCGAGTAAATTCATTTAATGGGAGGATCACTATCACTAGAGTATATACGAATACGTACATTGTATCTTCAAATAAAAATAATAATGATTTTAAAATTAATTTTGTCCTTTATGAAAAATAAAGACTTGAAGTAGGAGATTACTAAAAATTTTCTCTCAGAATTAATAAGTAAAAGTTTTCGAAATTGTATAATTCACGATATAGACAGTAACATTACAAGACAGATAGTTACAATCTTATCAGAAAAATAAAGAGAAAAAATAATATCGCAAAATGATTCTATCCATAAAATGTGTTAACACATAGCCATTTGTAATCTAGTCTTCTTACCTTTAGCGGGAAGCTATTAAAGGTCGTTCGACGTTCCTATGTGTCCACAACCTTCGATGTATCTTCTTTTCGAGATCTCTCTCGCTAGTAGGTAGATATATATCTTCGTTCGAAACGTCGGGTGGTTTTCTCGACGAGAAGAAGAGGCTGCCACCGCGCACACACGTCGAGACCGTTGCTCGAAGCCTCGGTGCAAATACAATAACCCTTTATTTGTTCCCCTTTCCTCGCGGGGCTGGCCGTGATTCAACAATACTCGACGTGTAGGCGGCAAACATCGCCGCCTCGCCGGTCACTCGCCCCTGGCGATTTTCGCGAAATTCACCGAGTCCGACGAAGGATACGTGGATAAAGAATCAGCCGAAGCACGAATTGTGTGCGTAAAGATTTTTCCACGCCATTTTTCTTCTCTTGCTGCTTGAAATGTAATTATTTACGCATATTTTAAATTTGGTATATTTGGATAGTTTAATTTAATTTTGAATTCTATAACACGCTATGAAGAAAAATAATACATTTCGTTATACATTCCTTTATACATTTCTAAGTTTCTTTAGGTTGCTTCGATGAGTCAAAATTTTATAAATTTATTTTATATTTTGAAAAATTAATAATTAGTTTTATCGTTTTTTAAATCGAACATTTACGCGTTTGATATATTTGATAGTGTGAAAAGAGCTTGATGCCGATCAAGAACGACGATATAGAAGTATCGGGAATAGAAGTGAGGGCACGTGGTAGAGGAAACTCTGAACGAAAGTTAGAGAGGAAAAGAGAGGGACGTAGAGATAGAGAACGAAGAGATCGGAGAGAGCGTTGTTGGACACAGGGCAAACACTTCAGGAGATTGCCGCTTCTGCGTTGCAACGTCGTCCGCGGAAATCCTTCCTTTCCCCAAAATCCGTAATCTTCCTGAAGGGCACGGATTAATTCCCTCGACTTGTCACGTGCGTTGTCCTTCGTGGCAGCTGATCGCTACGATTGCCGAGCGTGATTACTTGCCACGCGTACACTGACATGACATTAAATTTAATAAACAGTGCAGCACACGAGTGTACAAAGTATATATGTATTCTGTCAGAGAGAGAGAGAATTATAGATTTAACAATTCAAAAACTAACTTTACAGATATAAAACATATGATTTGTCTAAAATAATATTTATATGTAAAGGATAGGTGTAAATTGAAACGGTTTATTCGTTAATACTTTCAACGCGCTTTAGCTGCCACGAAATAAAAATTCCCTTTCATATAAAAAAAAAACTCTATTCTTATATCATCGCGAAGATACTTTCGTCTGCGAGTTTTCTTCGCAGTCGAAATTTTCATCTCGTCCTTCGAATATAATATGCTCGCTGAGGGAGGATCTGTCTCAGCCGCGGCCGCGTTGGCAGCCACATGCAGGTGGAATGTTAAGAACTCGTTTGGATATATCCTTAACCTCCGTGCTGATTCTGCGCTTCACGGGGCCCCGGGGGAGGATCCCTGAAGGAGCAATTAAGCCTGAAGTGTTTCCTGCAAGGTGTGACTCGTAGAAACGCGCGGACGGGAACGAGAACGCCGGCCACCTGACACGACCGGCAGAGAGAGAGGCGACTTCTTGCACGTCAAACGGTAGTAATTCAACATTTTATTCGAGGAGGATGCAATATATTCATCGGACTGTCTACTTACGTCGGGTCGACGCCCGACTGGTTATGGCAGTCGCGTAACTGTAATCTTATACGATACTTTTCGGGCTTGTATGTTCGGTCGCGTTCTCGCGCCTTCGAACTCTTCAACCAGTTTTTTCTCTGGCGCATCTTTGGCCTCCTTCTCTTTCTCTCCCTTTTAAATTGACATGCGATTTTGGGCTCTGTTCTCGTAGCCGATGATTTGTGCACTCGAGGAAGTTATCGATCATCGACGTAACTTGATTGCGAATCGGTAATGGCAGACAGACATAGATATAGATAAATGTAGAGGAAAAGAATTTAGGATAAAGCAAAAATTTGAATCATCAAAATCACCGCGGTTTTGATTTTTGTTTTCAGAAGCATATGATGATTTTATATCCAACGAAGGACCTATATTATAATCAGTATTTTTATTACTTTATATACACTTTACAGCTTTTCGCAGAAATAAAAAAGCATCTTTTTTTATCGCGTAGTCGGAAGGATGCGCATTCTCTCTCTCTCTCTCTCTCTTTCTCTTTTTCTGCCACTTCACACATATTTTAATACCGCGCAGTAGAATCTTCTGTTGTATCTACCTTTTTTCCAACGGAATATTCAGTAATCGTGAGAGATTCAACGCGCACACGAATATACGTCCCGCGGTAGTGAATTTCTCGGCGCGATGGTCACGGTGGATAATAAAACAAACAGGCTCTCTCGGCCTATTGAAAAAAAGGTGCGACCTGCCATGCTAGGCATTTCGCAGTTTGCCGTCGAGCTTCTTCTTCTCCTTCTTCTCTTTCTCCTTCTCCTCCGGGATGCCGCTTAATTGCGGGAATAATAATCTCCCGAGGAATTATAATCGCGGAGGTGTCACGTTGGCGAAATCTTTCTTCTCTCTCCCTCTTTCCCCCCTCTCTCTTTCTCTCTCTTTCTCCATGCATCGCAGTACGAATGGAGATCCTCGAGTGCGCGAGAAGGTAGAGGACGTGGCACAAAAGAGGGAATTGAATTAAAATCCGGCCCGTCATGCCTCGGATAAATTCGAATTAATTAAGCGGTTTCGGCCTAGACTTTCGAGCCGTTCGTTTTTTCCGTTTCTCATTCTCACTCACTCGCTGCTTCACTCCGCCGTCGACCTTGTGTCTCTCCCGCCCCCCTATTTCCTCCACTTCAGCCCGATCTGTCTTTCTCCTTTTCAATTTTTTGTTTTTCATTTGGAGGCTCCGTGGCAACTTAAGCGCGGGAGCCATTCCGGTAGCTGATGGGTTAATTGAGAGCCGAACTAGCCCTCAGACACAAAAGGGCTTTCATGGACCAACGAGGCTGCGATGCCGAATAATGCTTCGCGATATCCCTTGTTGCCTTTCGTCATTTAATATCGACGGCGAGTCTCGATTTTTGACCGACTTGCTATTGTTTATTCATCCACGTTGACGTCTTTAAATATCGCTTACGAACGTTTATATATATATATATATACATATATATATATGCGATATATTATACATATTTTATGTATTTTTTATATAATATTACAATTAATCAAATGAATTCACCCATAATAATCATAATTGTGTAAAATATATTTTGCATTAATTACATGAGATATAGCTCTTCGAGATTTTGAGATTTTTTTCCTGTTTTTTCTTTATTAACTGCTAGAACGTTTCGACTAGGAACTATTGTACAACTGCTAAGTACTCATTGTCAGTAACACTGGTAATGGGTCGCTGAAAGCTGTAATAACAGCATGAATATTTCATCTCATCATGAAGCGCTCGATGCTAGAACCCCTTTCAACTGATCCCTGATCCGACCTTCTTGGGTCATCGGGCGCCCTTCAATTGTCTTCAGAATCGTTTCGTATCGCCACGTCCTTGAAGCTGGTCCGATGCCACTTGAATCTCGCTGTTTCCGCAGCTTGCCGCAGCATCCGGTAATGAGACGTCCGAATCAGGTTCGTGGACCAGTTCTGGTTTCGGCACAATGTTTTCCTTTCTTTTTTTTCACGGCACCACTTCGGCGGACGATGGTCAGTGGATGTGGCGGTTAAGTAACTGGTTCGTTAGAATGTTTATTTGCTTATGGCTCTTTTGTCGGGCTTGCGACTAGTGTTATGACGACCTGTTACAGTCCCCAGTTTTTCCGCGTCGCATATGTCCCGTGGGCACGAGGGATGCCTTTCAACAGCTTTGGCGTCTCCCCTTTTAAAATTCCACTTATTTCCTCAAAGGCGAATGAAAGATGATATAGAATTTTATGACAATTGATGCGCTGCCGGAGCTTGCAATCGTTGTCGGGAATTATTTGATAAATGATATATCACGGAATTCGATCCGATGATTTAAACGAGTTTAATCATGCATTCGCGTTTGATTACGTTTCTAATATCTACAATCGCATTTAACAAAACATTTTTATCCCATGTTAGTCGATTATTTATACTAATCAAGATCCTTTTAGTGATTCAGCACTATTATATATTCCGATCTCCCATAATTATCGATACATACGTCAAATCAAGAGAATTACATACCTCCTTCGGTTTTATCTTACCGATGATTCATCTTAAATTACGGACAACACTTCCACGCGTCTTAAGTGATTGCCTGATAGGATTTCGCACCTCCGGTAAATCATAAAGATTTGCATTCTCGCTCGCTCGCTCGCTCGCTCTTGCCATCGATGCCCCGGATTGCCTTTCGAGTTTTACTCGAAAAGCTCCTTGTGATATCCGCTTCTCGCGTTCAATGAGCGCGAGGATTGGATCATTAGTCAGTTCGTGTCTAACGGGCATATCGAGGAACGCGCTCGCATTAGAGGACGAGATGAAGACGTTTCGGGTGGTGGAAACTCCTTTCATCAATTATATGGTCGACGTGCGGGACAGTAGCCGTTCATTAAAAGCGTATATACGCCGCTGCTCGTTGCACGAAG
Organism: Mycetomoellerius zeteki; assembly: GCF_001594055.1. NCBI lineage: Eukaryota > Metazoa > Arthropoda > Insecta > Hymenoptera > Formicidae > Mycetomoellerius > Mycetomoellerius zeteki. Next base: position 2,675,834 of record NW_017257999.1, on the reverse strand, counting down.
AAAAATACGCTAACGATACCGCTCGTGAACGTGTTCTGAATGCCGCTCGCGTTCACGCGCTTCACCTTGTGTATTCGTAATCCCCCCGGCTCTGCGTCTGATTCCCGGGTACGAACGCGGCCGTCTCAGGAATAATGCAAAGTGTGGAGTCACCCTGCGGATGGTAGTCACACACAGGTATCGCTTCTGCTTCTTATTTATATAAATGACCAGCGCATAACTCGGAGCACCCGGCGGAGGACTAACGCGCGCGCCTGTTTCCACGACGGGTACATACACACACGCACATACATACACATATACGTACATGTATACACTCCGGCTTCGCGTGTTGACTCGATGATAAATTAATTGCGACGTAGAACTAATGTCACGGTTAACGGCGAGATTTCACTTTGCCGCCTTTCGCAATCTATTTCCAGTCCGAGATGAAGTAACTCCGCACCTCTTCGTTTTCTTTGCTAGAAGCATGACAGGGACGCAATACGGACGTTGCGTCTTATTATATTTTGTCGAAGGAAGAGATACTTCGTGACGACTAGTGTGGCACACTGTTGTGATTTTGGGAGCGACGATTTTAAATCTGTCGCCTGTTTGGAATGTCCGTGCACGCCACCGGCGACCGGTCGCTCGTAAGTTTAAACGACGTGGCGGATGGATCGGTTATGGTGTTCATTGTTGACTCGTCACGGCTTTCAAGGGGTGCCTTCCTGCTTGAAAGGACCATAACTTGTCACGTGGAGCCCTTGGACTACCGTGGCTCGAGGACTGCGCCCATCTCTTCTGCTCGGCTAATTGAAGACGGCGAGTCTTAAACGCGCGTTACGTTACCAAATTAGAAAAAAATGAACCTTTTGCAACGAGAGAATGATATTATATATGTGTATTGTGATACATCTGGTGTGGATTATTTTGCGGAATGCGGATGATTTGCGAAATTCGTGTAAAGATAATTTTAAAGAAATCTCTACTTTCCCGGATTTTCTTTTCAAATATACCTCCATTTGATACGGTCGGTATCGTATATTCTAATATCGTTTCCTTACGACAGGCCTGATGTCTTTATTCCAAAGGATTCCCTTTTCATGGCGATGCTCGAAAGATTCGTTTCTTTATCGTACGCGTATCTACCCTCGAAATAATAGGTCGCTAAACCATAGGGCTTGGTTAACTCCATTTACTTTTCATTCCCGAAGAAAACCCCGTGTTTCTTTTGTCGAAAACAATCGTGCCGTCCTCGTACATAAATGTATATTGCGGTTCGATGGGGATAGCATCGAGATGATTCAGTGTTTCTCATTCGGCTTTAGAAAAAAAAATATTTATGTTATTCTCTTTATATATTTTCAGATATAGATTTTTTTAAAAGGCTTTCCTTATAATAAGAATGATGAAATTTTAATATTTAATTAATAAGATAGATTAGAAAATATTGAGGTACAGAAAGTAGAGTCAAATGTAGAGTAAATTGGAATCGAAGAAGAGACGGTAGCTTTAATTCTAACAACCTTTGTTGAAAAATCAAAAGAATAATCAATATAAAAATTATGCCCCTTTCAAATTTTATCATCGATTTTCATTCACAATTATCTTCATTCTGTTCATTCACAATACGTGCGATAGATTATACTTGTTTTCGAAAACTTGCTAATTGCTCGCATGTTTGTAATATATATCTGCCTTTTTTTTATTTTATATACAGACTCCGGACGCGACTCATGATCGAGTCGATTGTAATCAGAGCTCATCGAAAATCATCCAGGATCTGGCTGGGTGTATGGCTGGTAACCGATGAATATTAACCAGCAAACAGCCGTGCGCCGACCGCCACCCGAACGAAGCGCGGTCGTGCCAGGGGAACGAGAGGGAGTTAGGATCGAGGGGGCGAGAGTGGACCGCGTTAGAGTAGTGAGTACCGGGAGTAGGAGGGTACATATTCATGACGTTAACGAGCCTCCGTCGAACGTTTAATTCCGCCAACCGCCTGAGTTGGGTTAGGGTAACTCGCTCGGCAAACACGAGCCCTAACTAACCGTGCATCTCTCGGTCCTGTGCTGCTACTTTCCTTCTCTCTCTCTCTCTCTCTCTCTCTCTCTCTCCCCTCCTCCTCTCTCTCTTTCTTTCTTTCTGTCCGTGGTTGCGTTTCTTCGCTTCTGGCCTCTGTCCTCTGTTTGTCTTTCCACACTGTGAAAGAACGACTCGCGAGCGCTTGCTTGTCACGCTGATGAATGCAGGTATTCCGGAAGTTCATGCGAACAGCATCACTAGTCATCGTTTCTAATCAGCGAATTCGGATAATTAAGTGTTTTGAAAGTATATTGCGAATATTCTAAATTATTCTAAGCCGAATGCATTTAATGCGAATTAGTCACTGATTCACCGGTAGAAATAGAGATAACATAATAACGTAAGCAATCGCGGTTTATTATCAACTGTAATTTTATACGTTTGTATTGTTAGTCTGTGCGAGATGTATAGCGTAAAGTTTGAATCATGAAAATGTTTCTAGCTTATGCGTGATGATCAGACATAATCTGTTCCTTATAGATTGTGTACATATGTACATATATATATATATATATAATGCTATATAGATAGCTAGAATCAGGTATGATCCATGTAAATTTAGCTCGAATCATAATCCGGCCTGATAAACCTGACTGTGGAACGAGCGAAAGAGTCGAGTCGAGGAGGTTAATACGTTTTGCATCGATCAGCCACGTCCTGCACTCGATACTGCGGAACACTAACACAGCGATGGGGATGACCCAACGTGGTTAACACGCAAACTGGCAACGAGCGTGGGGCTGAAAGGAGCCACCCTGTGTTACATTCCAGCGATCGGATATCTGGATCCCGACTTCTCCTGAGACGTCTTACTTATAATATCATGGGTCCGGCCGTGCCTCGGGTTAACGTGTTACTGGAGTGACTTGCGACTTGGTAATTTCATCCCCGGCGTGGTGCCTCTCTTTCCATCCATTTCTTTTTTTATTTCACGGCTTACTATCTCCATCGCCATCATCATCATCATCATCATTATCATCATCATCATTATCATCAGCATTATCATCATTATCATTATCATCATCGTTGTCGTTGTTGTATTCGTTGTCATTCTCGTAGACAGGACGGCGGAACGTTTTCACCAACACATCTTGGATATTACCGCTGTCTACACTGAAGAGAGAGGAAGGAGGATAGAATCGTGGTACCGTGTTTGCCTACAAACAATCCTCTTCAACGTAACCTCGGTCTCTCATATGCATTTCCTCCTGCCATCTGCGTCTCTCGTGATCTGTCCTTGTTCTCGAGATGGAGCTGGTGTTAATCCGGTGTTGGGATAGACGTCTAGGAACACATTTTCCCACGTAAGCGCGCGTCCTCTCACCGGCTCATTGTTCCCAACGACGATTGCCGATTCGACCGGATTATGCTCGGTGCAATTGGACGAGGTGCCTCAAAGTCCTCGGCATATTCTCACGAGATAACAACGAGGATGCCTGGCCTTTCCTCGACCTGCACGATCGCGCGAGTGGAGGTTCTCGTTCTACCGGCTCTCCTCTTCATGGATTATGCACGTTTCGTTTTGGTAAGCGTAGGCGTAACAGAGAGAGAGAGAGAGAGAGAGAGAGAGAGAGAGAGAGAGAGGCCTAACCCAGCCGTTTTAATGCGGATCAACGTTGGATTCGTGTGTCGATGGAGATGTAGCAGATATCTAGGATGCATTTTGACAGGCGGATCTTTTGTTTTACTCGACGGGATAATGATAATGATGACTGAGGTTTTTTTCAGGGTGTGCAGGCTACACCATTGTAGTTCATAGCGCAGTATCCTCGTTGGAATACAATATGAGGCGATCTAGTGTACATCACTCGCGGGTGGTGTTAGTGGCGCCAGAGATAATCCTCGCGATAGTTTCCCCTCTTTCTTCCCTCACGTCAATCAGGATTGGATTCGGTTTAGAGCTCTCTATAGCTAAACCAGTCAGATCAGAGGTGCTCAAATGGAATTGAATAGCCGCGACATGGAGATAGCTCGGAATCCTGCTTTCATTGTTTTAAAAATTCATCATGACACACATCAGATAAACGTTTCCATCGCTACCATGTATTTCTCGCCATCAGTGAGAAATAGCAATGTCAGGATATACAACGTTATGAACACATTGTTATAAACCGTTATGCTTCATTTTCAAGAAGATACTCTTCTATTCAAAGGTCATCGTTTTATTTCTCGAGTTATCTTTAAAATTCAGCACGATTTGAAATCGGAGCTACATTGCGACATGGCATCTTTGTCGAGTCGCGCTACGCTCCGATTTCAGAATATATACCTACTGAATTCTCAAAGATAACTTGACGAATGAGCGCTTATAGAGTACCAAATATAATATAAATTATTTCTCCCCGTACATTTCGCGTAATATACTCATAGACCAGATGTTCGCAATTCATATTTAATCGCGTTTCCCGGCACGCATTTGTATGATTAAATGGCAAACAATCTAAATGCTATAATCCGAACGTCCTTCAGGCACATGGCACCGGGCGTACCTCCGGTTCGTTATGCTCGCGTCCTCCGTATCCTCCGCGTCCTCCGCGGCGGTTCTTCTTGCGGAAAAGTCGCAGGCACGCACACTCACTTGAGCGGTTCTCGTGCGGCCAAGCTCTAGGTCTGGCGTGGCGGAGGGTACTTAATGGCTATTTAATTCCTAATCCAGCCGCGCCGCCGGCGCTACTTTCACGGTAATCTGTAGCCCGTTGCCATCTTCCTCGAAAACAGAAATACAGCAAAGACGGTCTAATCCACCGCATCTGGGATTCATGAATCCCTCTGGCTCCTCCGCCACCGCCGCCACCGTCTCGTCCTTCTCATCCTTCTCCTCCTCCTCCTCCTCCTCCTGCTTGCTCTTCCTCCTCCTCTGCCTCCTACTTCCTCGTCCGCGAGAGCGACGGCGAGAACTCCCTACCCGCCTACCCCGGTCTACCCAATCGGCCGGCGGCTCCCACTCTTCCACTTTGTAGAGAGCTACTTCCATATTTACATGGGAGGTAGTCGCAAAAGCGAAGTTAGCGCGGCTAAGCTGATTTAAGCATTCGTTATTATAATTCTTGGGGAAGCGCCGCGCGGAGCTAACCCCGCCGAGAGAAGAGAGCTCTGTACTCTCAACTTCTCCTGCCATCGCGGCTGGGTGCGCAACTCCAGGAAGATCTCGATTTGCAAAAGGTTGTCCGCGGTCGGCCCGCGGTGTCCTTCGGCTCCGTTAATTTAGTATGCGAATTAGCCTGGACTTCTACCTTGTGACTCTTTATTTATGCCGTAGTTTATTTCCGTCGTGGAACCCCGCATTGTAGGGAGCGCGCATACTATCTTCACACCGAAGACGATTCCCTTAATTAAGTTCTAGGATGAGCGATATGAGCGCTCGTTGCTGATCTCAAATCGCTCGCACTTCATTACTCGTGTGGAAGACAGATGTAGAAACGAAATTACGAGATGTAGGTATTATGATGTAGTTCTTGTGATGTGGTTCACACACAGTTTTATGCTACACAATAATAAATTGCTTTGTTTTTCTTTTGATGAATTCTCTCTAATAATATATTTAATATATTTCTCTCTAATATAACATTATTTATTTCTTGACTACTATGTGATATAAGAAAGAAATTGTTTTTTTTTTTTTTAATTATCTCGGGGCTTAGAGTTTCGCGTTTTAAGCGAGCATTCGAAAAATATTTTTAAAACACGATAATCATATTCAGACATGTTGCGCGTCTTAAAATCACTAGAATCGACACCGGTGCAGTGATGATTTTTTGATGAATCTCGTCGTTAGGTGCTTACATAATTAGCAGTCAAGCAACACCTTTCATCCTATTCCGTCTCCTCGCGTTCTGCACCTTGCGCGGTCCGAGCGCGATAATTAAGTTCGGTCCTTTTAGCACGCGCTCGTTTCTAGCCTAAAGATATCCATGTCTTGACGCGGTCCCAGTCTTCTCAACTTCGAAATCCATCGTACGCGATTAATTTCTCGCGGTCCCCCGGGCGAATTTCAGGCCCCGCGATCGCCTTCGCCGCCTCGTCCGTCCGTATTCTTAATTAATAACCGAGGCAGCTGCCTTAACGCGCTGACGTCATTACCAATCTCTCTCTCTCTCTTTCGACGCGGTTTCGTCTGTATCCCACTCTCTCTCTCTCTCTCTCTCTCTCTCTCTCTCTCTCTCTCTCTCTCTCTCTCTCTTTCGCTCTCCATGTGTCTTTTTTTCTGTCCCCTCACCCCGACCTTTTCTGAGATATCGTCGATATACATCATCAGCACCACCAACTTGGAAACTCTTAATGAAGCTGTGCACCGGCCGTGGCTATGCTAAGTTCACGTTCGAAGTCTGCGAAGACGGGATGATCGTTGTCGTTGAGACGAATGCAGCTCGCACCGTGAAATTCGCAAAACAAATGCCGCTCGTTGATGCTTCTGCAGGGCTGCTATCGGCCGTGGTAACCACGTTTCTCTTTAGGGTAAAGGAACTCGTCGGAGCGTGGCTCTCGAATGCGAGCCAGTGGATGCGCAGTAATGGCGATAATGATGATGGTGATAGAGGCTTTATGGGTCTTCAGAAAAACTGACGGCAGAGTGCACGTGAAAACGTATGGAGCGTGGTTAAGCGGACTTGATGTTGGATGCTCGGCTTGTTGCTAAGTTAAAGCGATTGCCCGATATCTGGCCGGGCGCAATCTGAAGTTATCATTGCAAAGTATCATTAACGATTAGAGGAAATGTTTGTCTCGTTTCTCTGATATTACGCACTTTCGCGCATTTGTGGAAAGGTTTGTGATACAATAAAACAATGAATTATAAAAATTATAACGATAATAGACGCAGATCATAATGAGTTAATTTAAAAATTGAGATAAACGTTATAGTGCAATCAAGACCAAATATCTCACCAGGACGCATTGTAGAAAATATCGCAGACTGGTTCGAGCGTCAGGGGATATCTACCTCGAGTCGTGCGTTTTGTCGGTATCCCTGGTCCGCTATAAGCTTAGGCACGCCGGAGCTCGATAACGGATGGCCGGTCGTTACGGTAAATGTCTCACTCGGGGCCTCGAACGGCCGATGGAGACCACTGGGATAATGATATTATTACGGCCATCTTGATTCTCCTGGGCCACACTATCATCATACGTCACCCGTTGTGCGCGCGGTCGTGCTGAATCCACGCCGTATTACGGGCATATATTTCCTGGCGTGTCCTGGCGCGGGCAGTTGCTTTTTGCCGCGCGGTTACAAAGTATGATGATCCCGGCGCGGACGTGCCTGTTGATGAAATCGTCAGGACGCCGGCACCTGATCGCGGCCGCGGTCTGACTTTAATATCGACGAGGGGCCCGGTGCCAGAACCAAATGCTCGACTTCTTCGTGCGAGATGAAGCAATTTGCGCGCGGCGCATAGCCGCCGCAACGATCTCCATTCCGCTGTTCGTACCGCTGCAGCCGCGGTCGACCGTGTCCGATCGTTCGGGACGAGCGTAATTGATTAGCTACTTAATTCGGAGATGAATTCCTACAGTCGTCGCCCGGCCATCGCGCGAGCGCTATATACATTTGATTATGCGGGAAACCGAGTGCTCGAGGATAACGCATAAGTCTAATGACCCGTGAACAGAGAAAGATGGCAATCAGATGTGTATATTTGCGGAAAGTTTGCAATTTAAAAAAAAATTGCGCGCAAAGATGATACCGAGCAAAAGTCATAATTTCATATAGTTACGTTCTCTAAAATAGTAGGATCCGTTGATCAGACAATAATTTGATATACGAGAGAAATTACGTGACAAGTGTGAATGTACAAGCACGAGGACACACAATTTTTGATCGTAGACGGATATGAGACATACGTGTCTCAGGAAATTACCGCGTAAGAGCCTATTTTAATCTCATCACGTATGTAGACGCGCTCTCGTTCACGCGATCGGGCAATTTAACACTCCGAAAAAACACGAGGGGTTTCATGAGAGAAACAGAGAAAGGAAGATAGAGAGAGGGTCCCCTTTCCTCATGTAGCTTCAAATCCATGGATCAGAAGGCACGTGCCTTCCGCGCGTGTAATTATCCGCACGAAGTGCATGCGTCAAGGACTCGCCTATAACGCTCTTCACGTTCATATGCGAATGTGGGTCAGCCTGTTTATCAATCATTCCTTAATATAGCTTCGCATCCCCCCTCCTTCTATCCATCTTCTATCATGCTCTATGCATCGAGGCTCCATGTGAAGATGCATTGATGAGTGTATGAGCGCTTATTGTCGGTATTATTAAATTTATAATATATGGACACCTCGGTTACGCTAATAATACTTCTACGCTGTGCCTACCTGTCTTGCGTTGCTGTGTCGTAAAGGATATTATATATAGAGTGCATATGATTATTGAGTAACGTATAATTGAAAGATAGAAATATTTCGCGTCTCAATCTCAAGGATAAGTCATTTTACTTTATTAGCGTGATGAAAAAAAAGTAACATATCTTATTTCGTTACGGTTTATTAGTATGTCCAATATATTTCGTGTATACATACATACCTAAACATTATATTAATTATTAAGAATATTAATCATAAAAATTATAAATCACAGCATCTATTGTTGATTCAAATAAGATTTAAGATATTTTCAACCGGATTTAACGAACAGTTATAAATAGCAATGACAGACAAGGCCGATCGAGAATCGATCTAACAATATCCTCAGAATATATTTAACCAATTGGCGCACTTCAGTGACGATGCGATTGATTCATCTACGGTAATTGATACGCGATTAGTAATAATGCATGACGTAAGTCCCTTTCATCGTGTTGCACATTTAACGGAGTCACAGTCGTCAAATGCTTTTAGCGTGTCAGGACAAAAGACGAAGAAGCGACGAATTAACAGAGGCTGCGGTTTGACTCCGTTGCCCATCATAGAATCGGAATTCAAGAAGAGCGTAACGCGTCGGACAGAGACGGAACGAAAGACAGAAAGCGGATAGAGAGAGCCTCGAAGAAGAGAAAAGAGGCGGACGTAGCCGGCCGTCAGCTTCAGCATCCTCTCTGATGAATTACTCTTCGTTGATCAGTAGTTCTCATTCGCTCATTCTTTCGAAATTGCGTTTTTTTATTATACGATACAGGCTACACTTTGTCTCCGATGAGAATCTCTGTCTGTCGTTGATGAGGATTACTGGAGCTTTCTGATATTGTACTTTTCGTAGCGATTTCTCTCTCAGATTGTAGTTACTACACCCTGTACATATTGCGCATGCTGTTCTTTTTACGAACATTTGCTTAAACGTGTCGATAATCAGTGTAGCGTAATACGAGCATTCATGTCAATAAGAGGATTAGATTTAAAAGGTAAAAGCGCCATACCATCTTTCACAGTATATTAACGAATAAAAAAAGTAATTAATTGGTAACATTATCGTTTATTAATAATATTAAAAGAATATATGAAATATCTATGTATTTTTTATTTGATTTCAAGTGCATCAACGTTTCACTATGTCATTTTATTGATTAATGTGTTACCTAATATGACTTGACAGATGCACGATTCAATAATCGCGACCTCGCTTTCAAGTCACTTGTACCGGTTCGTCTGTCGCAGACATTTCGATAAATCGGAATAGATCAGGATATACAGCGGTCCGTTCAGAGAGCCACTGCGATCTTCTGATCAGGATCACCGGAGATGTCAGTCATCCTTTTGTTCCCCGATACCGCGCCTTTCCTATATCCTGTTTCAGGGCTCGCCGTGTAAACTCCCCGGCACGCCGCCGTCATCGTCGTCGACGAATGACGGCGTATAATGGGTCGCGCAGCGGCTCGGTTAGTGCGCGCGTCAGGGGAGGAACTTACCGATTAACTCATCTACCATGGGCATTGTTGCCCTCAATGAGAGGACACCGGTCGCGTTTATTGTGGGTATCGCGTTATTATACTAACCTAGTCGCCTTTGTGCGGCGATATAAGTTTTCCGGTAGCCGACCCTCACGTTGGGTGAAGGTGATTTACTGACGAACCGAATTGATTCAGCCGATTTGCGAGTTCAAATCTATTGGTTAAGGGTGTCTCAGTTGCGAGAGGTTGTATTAATTTACTGGCGCAGAATCGGTGGGATTAATGGAGTTAGTTGTGCAAATAATTCATGCGCTACTGTAAAATACTCGTTAATTATGCACTGAGCTGGTTTGCGATTCATGACACTATACGAGCTTGGATTAATAACATATCAAACTTCTTGGTATACTACACTGCATTCGCTCAAAATTATTTTATGATTATAATCGCTGCTACCCTACTGCCATTACATAGTACGAGTATGCTCTCAATAACAGATGATAAAAAGATATGAAAATTCAAACGCGCGCATAAATGTTATATATCGGAGGAAATTTGGACATGCACTTTTCGCCGCAAATTAGAAAGTAATCTGTACTTTCTCTGGCAAATTGCAGGTAATCGACGCGATAAATCTACGATATATGGACGTCGAGGTGTCATTAGTAAGAAGATTTTAATCATGTGCTATTAATGTCGCGTTAAGAACGAAGAATAAGGCAGCTAAGATGGATCATTGTGAAGCTCATCATGTCTTCCAAGGAACACGGACGTTTCTTTGCAGTAAGTATTTCGTCAAAATGATTTTATTTGGCTTGACATAATTAATATACTGATGGCACGCGATGTAATTACTGTACTGACGGGAGTAGTTTAACGCTTTGACCAAAGATCTATGAATAAAATCAAAAGCACAATTAGTGTCAGCGAAAGACACTGTTGAAATTTATAAATATTTGACACGATGGTACGACTGATCGTAGAATGATTGGAAACATAAATAATTATGAAATATCCATGCGGCAATGTGCACATAGCACGATACACGAATCGTACATACATTAGATTCTCCGAATTATTGCAACCGACTATGGACCAAACTCTTTGCATTTTCTTTGATAAATCTGTTTTGTTAATTATCCATGATATTTATTGTAAGAAGACATTTTAATGTCATGGGGGGGAGGGAGATTTATGCGCACAGTTTTCCCTTCAAACCTCAGATAATTCTGCTCGAAGAATCTTGGCGCCTTCGATCTCGCGAGCGTGCAAACTTCTTTTTCCATTCCGACGATATACTAGAGCGAGATGGAAGTCAAGGTGTATATACTCCTGTGCCGGATAAGTATCAAGTATACAGGTCGGGCAGATATAGTCGGCCAGTATCGACCGGGTAGCCAAGTTCAACAGCCAATCCCTGGCTGCGCATTAAAACCACGCCCTTTATTTCGCGGTTGCATTAGCCACATCTCGCGAGCTGTATTTAAGTTAAGATGGAATACTTAGTTTCTTCCATCTTCATTCGCAGGAAGGAGAAGGAATCGTGACGACGATGCCGTCGCTCTATAGGAGCCGCGGAGTTGAAAGCGGAGAGTGACGGCTTTTATATTTATTTGCCACTGGTGTCATTGAATTAACGCGCTTCTCAAATTATTTCCACGGCGTAACAAAAATGAAAAAAAGAAAAAAAAACAATCAGTATTCGAGTCGGTTATATACTTTGCTATATATACTATATATAGCAAAAGATAAATTTTATTATTGTAATAATATTTTTATTACGTATTATTTTGCACCTTCTATATTATTTTATTTTATTATACTTGCTGTTTCTCTCTTTCTCTCTTCTCTCATGCTTACATTATTAATGATAGGTAATTGAGATAAAATCAAGTGCTAAGTATATTTCTATGTTTATTGTTTTTTTTTATAATTTATTATACATAGATAAAATATCGGGATTTTAACAACTTCGTTGTTGAATTTGTTGATAAACTTGTCTCGAAAATCTACTGTTATGCGAAATTGGATAACTGCAGCGCGAAATTAGCGGTGTTGATTATTGTACAGGCTATGCGAGCTGGTTATTCATGGGAATTCGATGAGAACGAGCCCCGCAGCAGTAATATACAAACACCAGAGCGGCTCGCTGACGATTAATTGAATTCATTTGATCGTAACGAGGAGGAATAATTACCTCTGACGCGCCCGTATACTAGTATTACAAATCATTTGAGAAAGTATCATTAAAAGCAGCCGCAATCGTAGCAGTCTGTCCTCTAATGTTGGCAGCTTAATAAATCGCTTTTATTAGAATTAATATCAAGTAATATAATATAATAATCGTCGATTGATCAAGGGAGGATAATAGAACATACTTTTATGTCGAGAGAAATTTTATTATGTGCACATTTATCCCGCCATTTTTCATCTTGCATGATTTTACATAACAAGATTCAGTATAAATGTTCATAATCACGTCACATCGTAGAAAAATTATTCTTTCACACTATCTGCAACACCAAATCATTTTTCGGTACAAAGTGTAATGCTGTAGCAATTTTTCACAAGATATATCATAGTATTTCGCGCGACATAAATTTGTCAAATTTACAATCATCAACGAATTTGCATTTACATAAGTAAGGAATTCGGTTTGCTGTTAATAGAAGCATGAATAGAGGGGATGGCTCGAGTCTCAGGACTTCGTAAAGGATATCGGGTAGTGGATGGAAGGTGTACGTCGGTATAACGGGTCGAAACGAAGGAACAGAAAGCTCTCGTTAATGAGCTTCCTCACCCTCAAAGCTTTGAAAGCCGGTTACACTCGTCTCACTCACCCCGGCGGAGCGAGAGAGCCGTTCAATTCAAAGCTTCCAGGAAATTATACGTCTGTTACCGTTCTATCGCGAGCAAAGGCTCAAACCTGGGGCCTAATAGCGGCAATATCGTATTTTAATCTCGGCTCAAGGAAGTGCATTTGTCATTCCCTTGTCGCACAAAGGCTACTCGTTTCAGAAACTGCAATCACCCGACAAAATTATTCGCTGAATTCAGCTACAGCTTCGCCTCTCGCGTAGATTGAAATTTGTTGAATCAAAAATAAGTATAATCCCTCTGGCGCGATATCTGAAAAACCGCTTTGATTTGACGTCAAGATTATTCTGTAACTTTTATATATTCAACATAATGACATGCAACAGTTCCTGGAAAAATCAGCATTTTTTTTCAGGATAATTTAGGATAATGAAACGTTCTGCCTTGTACAATTTTTAAAACACAAACTAAGTTAATGCGAGTATATATATTACAAAATTCTTTTTAATTATTTTTTTTTATATAATATATATAACTATAAATTTTTATTTTATTTTCATTCAGAATTTATCCTTTTATGATTTCAATTTCTATCAATTTCCTATTTTTATTCGTTACTAATATCTAATTGCCATCGCTGACAGTATACATATGGCTCGTTGTAACTCGTTTTCGCAACACAAGTTTCTTCGAAGTTTCGCGACACTTTAGTGACTTCTTGCCGTCGCTCGTATCATCACGTGTGGGGTGCTTCGATTTTCCATCGCGGCCTCGCTGAAAACGCAGGCATTACGAGAGCCATCTGGCCGAGATGACACTCCGCGCAAAGTATTTTCCATCGGCGTGGCAGAGTTTGGACTTTGTCGCAATGCTGTCACGGCAATTTCTCCGGGGATGGTTACTTACAGTGTTGGCTTAAACAACATACTTAACCGGGCTACTTAGTACTCACGGGGGCGCAGACGTACCCCTTGCAATAATAACATTTCGCCCCCTTTAATCCGCGGCCTGCTGTTAGTCCTTGGCTAAGTATCTGTCCTTCTCGTTCCTAGCGTTCTCGTTCCATCGGGTGCAACCCCTCTTCCCTCGTCCTCCTGCGACCCCCGGGCGAAATCAAAACACGGAAAAGCCGATACAGTTTTGCGTAATACCCTCGTCAGGAAGTTCCTCGCGGTGTTTTCTATCCGTGTTGTTAAGAGCGGTCTTCTAGATGGGGAGTGGCGTGAGAGGAGCTGTTTTGTGTACAAATTGCACTAACAGTGGCAATAAGCTTAAACGATTTTTATTCATTTCCATTTGCATTGGTGAAAGTCTGCTTAAGAAATAAGTATCACATCGATAAATCGAAACTAGTGTGATATGTTTTGCGATTACAATACTACTTGTAAGATCTTAGTTTTCTTAGCTATAAAATTATATCAATTATAATATAATTTATGTATTATTATTTATAAAATTATATCAATTATATATATTATATTTAAAAAAATGATACTTCTATATATCTAACATTAACCAAAAGAAATAAAAAAAATTGAAAAATGTTTTTATAATAATTCATTAATATATTTTTAAAAGCTTTAAACACAATTCGATGTTACACATTTTTACGCTAAAATCTACATAATTTCAAGCGATTTGGTATACTTTCATATATCTCTCTATGGTACACATTATGACGATTATTTAATTTGCTTCACGAATAATTGACCGTTGTCCTCCATTTTGATCGTTGACCAAATCGTAGGACGATTAATCAAATTGCAGCGTGAAATGCAATTTTGTCGTAACCCGTGGATGTCAGGATCGTCGTAAATTCTGACATTTCGCTGGATTCTGCCGAACGTCATGATGGAAGTATGGGTATGGATGGGGGGATAAGATAATGCGCGGTAAGCGAGGTGTGGGCCCCTATATAAGTTCTATGGAGTTAGTAGATACCCCGCCAGGCACAACATAAACCCCATAGTGCTAAGCGGCTTAGTACCTCGTAAGGGCACTGACGCCTGACATATCCATGTATACCCTGCCCAGAATTCTCGCGATTCAGGGAAGGCTTCCGTGGAGACTTGCTTTTGTCCTCGAGCCTTCGAGAACTTCTGCAATTCCGTTCACAATATTTCGCAATGATAAAACAATTGTTCTAATTCTGAGATATTTTTATCTCTCTATTTTAAAATACAAGGATCTTATATAATTCCATGAAATTCATTTAACTAAAATCAGTCGTAAAATAAAAAAAGAAGACAGAAATTTACAAAATTTGATCTTATTTAATTGTTGTTTCAGGTAAATGCAAATTAATTGCATTTAAACATACGTAAACATACATTTACTTACCACAATTGTCGATACGTTTAATTAATTCGATTATTCTTGACATTATTGTTATTAAATCAGTACATAAGTATCACATTGTGTGTGCTTTACAAGCAAAAATATTACGGCTCTCAGCTTCTCTAATATTTTGTTTTTCCCATGAAGTTACTACTGCCCCGTTATAGAGGTACCAAGGGTGACGCGTGACACACCCCCATTGAAATCCCATGTACGGGATATACTTAAATTAAATGGACGCCGGTATCACATTATGGCACAGAATAGCAACTTATATCTAACCTCTCATTAACCCCGTGTGAACCTGGATCAGGACCCCACGTGAAAACCGAGACGTCGATTTTCAAACTGAAAATCTGCAGAGGGGTGTTTCATTACGGGTTACGGCGAGATGCGAATGACATTTTAAACGGACTCGTATGCGCGAACATTGAGAACATACACATTTTTCGTCACTTTGAATTTATGTACTCTATAACAATTAGTCAAATTTGCACAGATTATTTTATAATCATCATACAATATTTTAATAGCGCATTTTTAATAGTACTAGAAATTAATTAGGATCAAAAATTTTAATATGATAATATTAAGATTATAACTTTTGCGTTACGAGTAATTAAATATTGATCTGACATTTGTCCTGATTTTTATAAATTAATTTCAATAATAATTTTAAAGTAATTTTTAGAGTACACTGAAATTAATAATTATTTGAAACATTTTGTTTAAGTTGCAGATGTAATAATTAATTAGTATATCGTAAAAATATTCATATCGGAATTTTTTATGAGAATATCGATTGGTTGTAAAGTCATACGATATCATAGGTAAAAATACTAGCTTGTCACTAACTACTATTGAGCCAAACCGCTCGTAAAAATGCTGAAAACAGATCCCCTTAATCAAATAAAACTCTTACCGAGTGACGATCGATGTTACAAATATTTGTTGATTTTTTGGCACTAGTCGAGGTGAGAGTACACAAATCAGAGCACGATTCATCGACGAGCGAGCGTGCGCCATTCCGTGTCATCGTTGCGCCATTATTCCGCGACGTGATGATTCACACAATGCCTATCTTTTTTTTTTGTGCCCGTTTCACGCTTTTCCGAGTCCTCCTCTGGATCCTTAAGCAGCTAAGAGCCCGTGATCCGTGATCGCCATGGCCGGAAGAAGAGATCGAGAGCAGGGGTGCAGCGAAACCTCGAAAACTTCTTTAGCGCAACAATGGCGTACGTCGATTTTAAAAAGATCGAACGAATTTACCGTCACTTTCACACCTCTACACGGGTCGACCTAAGACCTATAACAAATACCTTATGGGCGTAATCTTGGTCGGGGCCCTCCCGCTACGGTAGGACCCCTGCGCCGGGCCCCATTATGATATCCGCGGTATTGTCGAGGTGTCGAATCTGTCTACAAATAACCACTAGAGAAATGGTTACTCAGTCTCGCTACTCTCTTTCGCTCCCTTGGCTCTTCCCTCCGTTCCGCTCCCTTCGCCACAGAAGTATACTGCTGTCTCTCGTTCGCTCGCCCGTTCTTCATGCGTCGCCCTCTTACCCCTCGTCACCGTTCTCATTCCGCGTCTCTCCATTCAAAGTGGACTACATTATTTCGTTGTAAGGCCTCGACCACGCCGCATTATCCTAAACATCTAAATCCGGACAGCTGGAGCCCTTTCAGCGATTCTCAACTTAATCCTCGGGAGATGGTCACATATTTCTAAATTTCTATATTAGATCATAATATTCTTTTTCGAAAACGATTACGAGTATTTTTTTACACATCACTGTATGCTTAACATAAGATACAAATAATTCGCAAATAATGTTTATATGATTTTTAAAATTTAATGATATCAATGATGGATGTGATAGTATATTTAATAATTTTAATTATACTTAGTTTTGATAGTGCTTTCCTGCTGTAAATCTGTGAAAATTTATTAAAAATCTATTTTATTTCCTTGAGCACGATATATTATATCGTTATATAAAGTATTTTTACATTAAAAAATGAGGAGCAATTAAAAATGTTTTTCAATCGTTTGCATCAACTCGTTCTCATCTCGAGAGTTTATGTACTATCTTAATGTTGATCATGAGAACCACTTCCTAATGAATGCGCCAGAGGTGTCAGAGCAGCAACTGTCAAAACACGACCGGCAAGACGGCGACCGTGCCATCGAGTGCATGACGGAGATAAACGATAGCAGAGTGAGAGAAAGACAGAGCGGACCTTTTCACGCCATATTGGATATACCTTCAAAACAGTGCATGCCACCGAAGCCTATCGATAATCGCGACACCCATCCCTTTATTCCATCGTACGAAATTCCCGCAGACGCGTGTACGTTGCGGACAAAACAGACAGTTGTTGCGGGGTAGCGTTTTTCAGTCTCCCTCCCCTTATCGCGCCCTCTTGTCGAGTTATTGTCGATGCGATCCTCTGGTCAAGTAAACCAACGTTTTTCCACGAATAGACTAAAACCCCACAACTCTCTCTTCATTCAATTCATTCATGTTTTTTCTGTCTTTTTCCTCTTTTAGAGATATAAATAATAAATATTATATAAATAAATATGTAATAATGTGTGTGTGTGTTCGATTATTTATCAACATTTTATGTTGTGTATGGGTTGTTTAATCAATTTGAAATTTTTATCTTTTCGCAGCTAATGTTACCTTTCGTTACTTAAGCATACTAGCGAAAAGATAAATCTATTAATTATTCATATTTTTTTTATAAAAAAGATTTTTACTTGCGTTTAAATCTGTATTTTTAAAGATTAATTTTGTTCCCTAAATCATACATAATTCGTTTACTAAATTATAAAATCTTGGCTGAATTCATGTTGCGTAGTCGCTTGAAAATCTTTTCATGTAATCTTTGATAAAGAATGAAAAAGGATTTAACGCGTATCATAGAAACAACACGTTGCCATGTCAGACACAGGTTCCATGATTTCTCTTAAAAGTCACCGGCTGAAAGCCGCCGCGACAAGCCTGAGAGCGCTACGTAAAAGTTCGCGTATTGCTCCATTCCCCGCATCCCGACGACTCCATCTTCGTGTCTGGAAATCTACCCAGCTGCCGAGCGCCAACGAAGGGGAGAGACGAGGCGGACGTGCGATAGAAGAGGAAGAAGATACGAGAGATGGAGGCAGGAGGGGAAGAGAGAGAGAGAGAGAGAGGAAGTGGTCGCATGTGGAGGTATCAAGCAGGGTGGAGTCGACGTTGAGAGAGAACTTAGGCGTGCGCCCTGAGCATATCGGCTTTTCGGGAGAGTCTTGGTCGATGTTCCCTGGTTCCTGGTTAACCCGCGGGATCGGTTACAAGGCGACCCGGCCAGCCGATTGGTTCATTTTGTCAGCGACACCCGCCCACGCCGTGTTATCGCGCAACCACTCTGTCTGCCTCTCTCTTTTTCGTAGCTCTCTGTTTCAACCGCCTCTCCTCTGCTTCTCTCTATCTCGTTTCTACCTGTCTTGCTATACTTATCTATCAATTCGTCTCTCTGTCTCTCTTCATCGATAATCCGGTCTTCCCTCATCACATTCTAACGCGCGTTTCGTGCCCAACTCGAGCCTACCGGCTCGCTTTTGACCTTCGACGAAAAGAAAAAAAAAAGTGAAATAAAAGATCGTCTGGACACGACTCTAAGATTGTTAACGGCCGATGACTTCGCAATTTTTCAACAGCCTGGCGTGGAAGCCGTGCGACGTGCGAACCTGTGGGAAGGACGGGACTATTTTAGCAATAACGTGCTCCTTCTTGCACAGTATCGTTTTAATCGTGGTGTGACACGCGAACGTAATGAGAAATTGCTAATGAGAAGTTTTATAAATAAAATAATAATTTTCATTTCGGGACGCATGCATTTTTCAACGTCGTACAACAACGCGAGAGAAACGCGCGTATTCCACTTGTGATAGTGATTTCGTTATCACGGGATCGTGTGTCCGGCGTTGTCGAATCGCGCGGCATAAATGTTAAGCCATTTTAATGCGTCGATGCGTTTAACACGTTTCGTGGATTATGCGCGAAATTTGCCACTCCGTTTAACAGTCAGGACCGGATAGGATGTATAATGGATGCGAGGATGCGGACAAAATACTCATGATGGTCTGTTGTAATGTCATAATAATCTGTTAATATATTTTCGCGCGAACGTATGTACAGGCGCAAATAATAATAATAATAATATTAATATTAATAATATTAATAATAATAATGCTTCATTTCTTTTTCATATATTTATATATGTATAATTTCGTATCGATAGTCTTTAGGTAAATTACGTGAGTCTTATACCTATAGTATATGTATATATATACTATATATATATGTATATCGTATGTATAGCGTACGTATTGTTGTAATATGTTCATATTTATAAGACGGATTATACAAGAATTTTGCTAATCGAGTCTATCTACAAGAGGAGGGTGAAAGCATGAGGTTCCTATCGTCTCGCGCTTAATAGGATCGATTAGCCATACTCGGCCTCGAAATTCTCTTCTACGCTCTTTTTATTCCCAGAGTGTGACGCAGGCCTTCCCCAAAGAGCCAGGCGATTAATGAAATATACAATGTCGCTAGTTTCTACTTAACCTAACGGGGAGGGAATTGGCGGGGGAGGAGCGTAAATTGGCTCGTTCGGGTATCGCACTCTTTTCTATAAAATAAAAGCCATGTTTTTTTCTCTCGTTCAAACCCGAGCTGTTCTTGTAATTTTATCTAAAGTGTGAAGCTTTTTCTCATTCTTCAAAAAATGAAGGATTACAATTGATATAGAACACATGTACAATCATAATAATAACATGGATAATTGAGATATAAACAATTATGCTACGAATGTAACTGAAGTCTTAAAATGGTATTATATTACAAATGCACAAAATAAAAACCATGAGGAAGAAATTGTAGACATTTTGGACTCTTCTTATATATGTATATAAGCAATTAATAAAAAAAGAAGAATCACAGAACGTAAGATTTATGAAAGTGTATCAGAATAATTTTTGAAATGAAATGCAAAAAGAAGCGATAATGGAATGTAAATATTTTATAAACGGAAATCATAAATAAAAATTATAGTTTAGCAGAAAAAAAGCACGTGTGACTATATTTGCTTTGAAACTTTGAAGTTTTCTAAGATATCTGGTGACGGTATAGATTTCTTAGCACAAAGAAAAGTTATTCAAAAAAAGAAATAGATTTTATTAGTGACCTCAGTAATATGATTCAGCACAATTGTTGTGCATTTTCATTCATTTTAAACGAAAGAGAGAAATACAAAATAAAGAAGAAGAACTGCTCTTGGGTGTTAGAGAATATTTCATTGCGGCTACGACATTTTCCAATTTCTCGAATATCGATATCGTAATGCAGTGGTTTCTGTCTGTAGCTAGGTATTGGGAATTCTCGTGTTTTCTGCGCATCGGCCATCGAGTCTTACGATGAAATCATTACCGTAGCGAGTTGAATTCGAGTTTTCTCGCATTTTCATTTTGTCGCCTTGTAGGTTGGTTTGCTACTTCGACGTCCGATGCCGGCAAAATGCAGGATTTTCATATATAAGAAATTAAAATTTTATCATAAAGAAACAAATTTATGTAGTAAGGAAATCAGAGTTTCTTTAAAAAAATTTCTTTAAATAATTTCAAAACCTCAATAACACGATATTGAAGAGAAGTTTTTAATTACATAATTCATTTCTTTGAGTTAAGTAAATTCTTTATCAAATATATTTCTATATAATTGCAATTGAAATGTTCAACATGATTTTATGTATAACATATACTATGTAACCCATACAAATGTGCATATTATAATATATGCACGTTAGTATATATGTGTATACTGTATATAATGTAGATAACACAGAAAAATGAAAATTAAATATATTTTCGAAAGCGTTTACTTCTCTCATGAAAATCCTGTACAATTCGCTGGTTGATCAATCAATCTCAGAGACTATTCATGATAGAGAGTATCAACTAGAAAGCGGCGCTATTTACAAACTATAAGACTCACTGCATCTGGTTCTTGGATTTCGATGAACGGACGAATTGGGAACGTCCAACGGAAGTTATGTACACGCCCTGATCGTTTGTTTTTTTCTTTTTAAAATTCGAGAGATTGCACTTATTTAGCGGATTTGCACTCACTTTTCGAAACGTCTATTTCCGCATTTTATAAGAGCGTCCTATCACACATCACTAAATGAATTCTTCCTAAGATTCATAGTGTAGTAACTTCTCATGTCTCCGAGTAGAACTTTCGGCAATGTATCTATGTATTGGTATCGTTGATTCTCCTTTGCGTGCATTATTTCTAGCTCCTTAGATCTGTTTTTCAGTAAAGCTAACTGTTGTTGTGGAAGAAAACCATCTTGCTAGATACTGGTTCACATCTTGCATCTATCTTTGAATAATCTCCGTAACTTTATTGATCCTAGTCCGTTTCGTTATATCGGTCTTCACGAAACTGTGAAAAGTTCCCTCAGAATGTTGGATCTGTGATACCACGCACATTTATAATTTTCTATAGACACAACCGATTCTTCCCTGTGATCCATGATGATTCTTCTCAAAACCCCCGCCTTCACAACACCTCGAAACTCTCATTCACGACGTTACCGCACCTGTAGCTCTTTTTCGACATTAAACGATTATCTGTATCGACGGCGTTTTGCGATTCGTCGTCCTTGTCGTATCACGCAGGCGAAAAGGGCCTATGAATCTGCGGTCTCGGATTCGCTGGTGGTGGCGTTGCGACCCTTATCAACCCCTGACCTTGGGACTGACCCTGAGGTGTTGGTTGACGGGGAGGTGGACTTCCTCGAGACGAGGGGGTATGCGGGCTAGGTACAGCCACCCTCAGCGGACCGGTGACCGATAGGTTTGCCGCCATCAATGGTGGGCTGTGGGCCTCCGATAAGCTGTCCGAAAGACGAGATAACCCACCGTCCGATAATCGCGACGTTTCGGATATCCTAGATATTCCCTCGGACAGCTGATGCTGGGGGTGCGGGTGGTGTAGCAGACCTTCGTGCGGATGCAATCTTGGCGGTGGCAAACCCAGCGAATCCGGCAGTCTGTAATAGAGTAAAGAAAGAACTGCATTTTCTCTGGAGAAAATACAGTTTAGCAGAATCGCGGTCTATTATGGGACATCTTATTATTGTAATAATATATAATATAATATCAATTTGCATATAATTTACATGGATGTATAAACTCTTGGATAGATTGATAGAAATCAGTGAGAATAAACAATAAAATATCTCGAAAACAAATTCGTGAAAAGAAATCAGCTGCAAAAACTTACCTCGTCGCCGGATCACCCCTGGGTCCTACAGCCTGGAAAGGGCTCGACTCCGCGAACCTGAAAATCCCACCACCCGGCATATTCGGATGGTTAGGCTGCGGACTATGCGGTCCAAATCGGAAGCTCGTCGGTGGGAACTTGAAAGCCGTCGTATGACCGAATCGAAAGTGCGTCTGCGTAGGATCGAAACGGAAGTTCAAAGAGGGTGGTGGCAAAGGTCCGAGAGATCCAAGCGGTACCGGGGACGGTTGGTGGTTCGGTGGCGGCGAGGAACTTGGTGATGGAGGTGATGTTCCTCCGAGGGAAATGTCGGACTCTTCGCTGCTGCTGCCGCCGGGTCCCGGACTCAGAGTACGTCGCGCGTTTCCGTTTCCTTGACCCGACTGTTGCTGCATTCTGCTGCAAATAACGCGTAATTTGCGGTTATTAACTGATATTGTTGGTGCATTAAAACAAAGTTTAAGGATCATAAAACGATTGTTGTTCGATAAGAGCATTCAATATTTTAGTAAACGAAGGGAAGTGATCAAAGAAAAGACAATAAGCAATTTAATGTAGAAATAAAATTTTGTATAAACTTTAATAAATAATAGAAGCGATAGAGAATATGATAACATTAGAATTTATCAATAGTTTAGATTCTCTGAAATTACACATAAAAAGTAATATACAGAAAAAATTAAGCAGTATACATATCATTTAAATAAAACAATTATAGACCAGGGAGAGATGAGAAGAAAAAAGAAGCGCAGCGAGAAATTATAATTATAATGGTTGTTACTAAAAATTCTAAGATCGTCGATTCCAGCTGCCGTATTTAATTTCGAAACAAAAAGAATAAAAAAAGAATGAAAAGAAGAAAGCATCGTCGACTGCGTGAAGTCTAAATCGCTTATAGCTTTTCAACAAGGGGCGAAGGCGCGTGTGGTCGCGATGGGAATTTTAATTCGTTCCCGCTTTAGGTGGCACATAAGTTGTGGACGTGGTGGATATGCGCGGTACTGAAAACACTTTGTTTCCAGTCATCGCCGCGCAGAGAGCGCGGCCGTAATTAATGAGCGCGCTCATCCTTCCCAGGTGGAGGCGGCCGAGGATTCACGGGAGAGTAACGACGATCTCCCGACGACGGGGCTCTCGCATAAAGGAGGGGATCCACCTCATTACTCGGCAGATCACGTATAGATATGGGAAAACATGGTAAACTTCACACGCGCGCGAAATGACGAATGACCATGCGTTAGGGTAGCCGAGGTGTTGGGTGTATCGTCGGAACGGAAAAGATATTATTAAGTCGATCCACTGCCTCAAAAAAACGTGCTCCTTCTAGCGGCAATTAAAGATTTATGTGATATCCCAGACTGGATTGATATTAACTTGTTAAGAGCCTTAAGCCTCGCGCGAGATCACGCGCGATTCCTATCTTGGGAATCAGGTTTATCGAATCGCGGATAGTCTGATCGATCATGGAATTCCACGATGGGGACGCGAACGTTGAAGTGGCGCCGGAAGTGGCGGAAAACGGAGGTCGACTTGGTAAATGTCATCGAGAAAACGTTATTTCGAAAGCAGACGATCGTGTTTATCGCCTATTGACTCGCAATTGCAAAGTGGGGGGAGGGGGAGGAAGAGGAAAACCACCTCCGCTTGGAAATACAAGGATGAAGAGCGCGCGCGAGAGTCGTTCGCCATTCTGTTAAAGACAATGAGGCGTCGCGGTCGTCTTAAAAGCCTCTCGGCCGCAGATCGATCCTGTAGCGGGGCTTCCGAGATCCTCTCGTATTTTCTTTGCTAATCGAGTCTCGAGTCGGACCCGTACTGTTACCACGGTAACGCCTCCTCGAGAGGCGGAAACGTCGGATTGTTCGACCTGTCTCTGTCTCTTTCTTGCGATCAGGGAAAAAAAATCCGATTGCGATGAACAGTAACCCCGAGACGAATCATTCGTCCCCGAGAAACGCGTTCGCGATGCAGATCGATCTCATTCGCAATATCTACAATTTTTAATTCCACCGAGACAGATAATAAGATTATCACAGTATTCCTGTTATTGTACGAAGTTAAGTGTTTTAGTACAATATTTTGATTAAAACTGGTGCTTGTGTGTCCTTTAAAATAAATTCTGCAATTTTACCATTCTGCAGAAAAGAGATGTAGGCAATGGCAAAAAAAAAAGAAATTAATGATATTTTTTACGACCCTTATCACGCTCGAAATATGCTCCGCCTAAGGTTATTTAATTAACACCACAAAAATACGTCTTGTATTTTACGTGAATATTCATGTAAGCTCCCTTTTCATCGCGTCTAATGGCGTACTCAGTTAGATTAATATGACACACGTCTGCGTACAGGCGAATCCTTCCGACGGTGGTGTTGAAATAATCTCCGATCGTACGTAGCAGGTACCGCGACTGAAGAGCTAAAAAGTACGCGATGTGTTAATCAGATGAAATAGCGTCATGTTCTTGCCAACGCAATCGGAACTTGATCGTGGCTGAATTATACTCGTGAATAATGAAATAACCGACCGTGAATACACGCGCCGTTCGATTTTGATTTTGTGCGAGCACGGTCATGGTACAAAAGACAAGAGCGGCTATTAACACATGATTCAAGATCTGCTATCACAAGCGGGAATCGAGTTCCGTTTTATTACTTGTGCTTTCAATTCTCTGTTCACTTATCTCTCGTTTGTTATCTGATATCTGTTCTGCGCTTATGTATTATATATGCATTTATATCCCTCTGATTTTTCACCAACTTGCAACTTTTAATACATATAACGTTATGTTTTACCAAACACTTGGAATTCATATTTGCTTATTTATTGCTTCGTCGACGCAGCAAAAAATAACACGTGCACAATTTTCACACTTTTGTAAGTTTCGCTTTTTTTTTTCGTCTCATTCTTTCACCCACGCCATCGCCTTTCTCTTCGTCCCCATATGCGAGACATCCGACGCATTTTAATTATGCTCCTGGACCGCTGGCCTTTATCTTCGGCCTTTCACGAGATACCCGCACGAGGCGGCACGACTTATTATGTGCCGGGGCCTTCCGTCCCGTCCCACACGGTGTTCCACGGTGATCGTCCATTGAGATCGTCTTAATGTCGTGGCATTAAAGCGCGAGGACTCGGGTGTCAATTTTTCGGCACGCATAAAAGGAGCATTAAAGCTCTGCGGTTTAAATTTCGATGTACCGTGCAACGCTGCGGTCCATATTAATTGCGTTTCGATAAGCGAGAAATCGAATAGTTTCGATATCTTTGTCATCATCTGTCTACAGCGACAGCAACGTTGTCTGTATTCATGCAACGATTTCTTTACTTCAGTGGATTTTCATGCCAAATTGAAGTAATTCATAAATTAATATGATATTCTGAGTTACAAAGAGAGAAAACTATGTAAATTAAAATACTGAATTTCAAACAACTTGAGGCGCTAAATGACAGGACGATACTCCTACAGATAAATTCGAGATATTTTTCCGTAACTGGGAATATTATCCTTGACATTTAGCTGGTATTTGATTTTCACTCTTCAATTATGATAGTTGAAACGATGAAATATTGTATTTAATCGTCGTTTAATCCGATCACCTGTATGCCTTCAATCCATTAAATCAGCATGCTCGTAATTCTTGTTTCACAGAGCTATTACTTATGAATTTACACATCTTCGTAATATCTTTTAAATATTTCTATCAACGCTAATAAGGGATTAAGCGCGGATCCATCGGGGAGCCAGTTGTAGAATAATTTACGATCGAATTATGCCAGTCTCCTCTCTTCTCGGAGGCCAACATTAAATTTTCCGCCCATCGACGTTCGGAAAAAGATTAATGAAGCGTATGTCATTATAATTACTATCCGAACCAGTAAATAGACTTTTTGCACTTATACATTGTCTTAGCGTTTGATAATCTCGTTTACAAAACAACACAAAAGTTAAGACAGTTCTAGTAAAGGACAACGAAAATATATCTTTATGCGTAGATATAAAAGGAAAATAATGTTTGATACGTTCCTCTTTTTAAATTCTCAAAAAATATATTTATAACTCGAAGGCAAATTTTCGTTTAAATACTTGTCCGAATAAACACGCGTAACGCGAACTCGATTCGCCTCTTCGCGGTTCGCTTTTCTTTTCCGGGTGCACTAAGAACGATTTCGTATGCACTTCGTTATGCATTTACGCATTGCTCGTACACAAGCGCGCGCGCGCGCGCGCACGAATTCGCGTGGCGAATCGCAGCGCCGAAAGAGCCGCGCGATGGCAAAGGCCAACAGGTGACGTTGTACTTTCGGCGCGAGACGCGGCGGTGATTAAAAAAGAAATTCATCAGCGCGCCGGGGGAAAGTATCAGGTGCAGCAGCGACGGACAAGAGAGGGGACGGTTGCACCGCCGCCGTTAAAGTATTTATGCCGCATGACGAGTCACTTTTGGAATCCCGCCGTATATTATAAAGTATTATGCACGGGGACGATGACCAGGGCTCAAACCGTGACGGAAGCTACTGTAATTACGCGCAAGATGGTCGTGCGTAGCCGACGTTGGTAGCCTCCATTGATCCCCGATCGAGAAACACGCGGTGAAAGGTGTGCGGCTTTTGTCCCGAACCTCGGGGAGACAAGTGTCCGGCTTTATTCGAATTATTCGGAATTACGCTGAGAAATTGCATCGCCAACGCCGTCCTCGTGATTCTCGTTTCAATCGTCACGCTCATACGTAATAACGCAGGTTTAATCCTGGCACTCGGCTAGGTTGCTGTTTTTAGAAGAGAATTAGCATGCAAAGTGGTACTTATAACGCGTTCTTTACGAATATCAGCAGTCTATATATTTTTTATATACTGTTTAGTATTAATAAACCGATTACGTTGTACCTATGACGTTAATTATTGAACTTTGAATCGTTCGTGACACAATAAAAAATTCATCGCGTTATAATTAACTGTACCTGCTAGATGACCGTACTGACGTATTATTCGCCTTGCTCGACTCTTCGAGTTGAAATCACGGCACCGCCGAATCAACGTAATTCTTCACGAACGAGTTTCACTCTTTCCCTCTTTTTATAGAGCGTAAAAAAAGCGATCGATTTCAAGTCTGATATCACGAGCGGATCTATCTTGAGAGTTCCGCGAGACTGACGGGGGATATCATTTTAACAAAATCTACCCCGGTGTCAGGGGACACCATGGATTTTGGTGCGCGAGACCAATATCCCTTCTTTCTGCCTCTTCCCCCCCTTGTTCGGACCCCTCGTTCGGACCAACCCCGTGCCGATGCTAAATACCCGGTGCGTACAATGGAGTACATATCGTTCGAGAATCTGAGCCATGCGAAGTCTTCCACAAAAGGTAACTGGATACCGGTACGAGGAAGAGACGGCATGTGAACAGAGGCCCCGCGATTTCAAGGGAGGTTACTGCATACCCCCCTCGTGACGCTCTTTCTCTCTCTTTCTCTCTCTCTCTCTCTCTCTCTCTCTCTCTCTCTCTCTCTCTCTCTCTCCTTCACTACGTTTGCGCCTTCCTACTCACCCCGTCCATCCCCGCATCGTCATTTCACCCTCGTTTCTCAACTTCTTTTTTTTCAACGCTAGCTCATTTTTAATAGCCGCTAATAGAGACGTTAAAACGATACGGGCCCTCTTGCTCGACTCGGAACCCGATGCTCAATTCTTTTCTCGCTATAGCAAGCCCTCTCACTCTCGCTCGCTCGTTTTGCTCCCCTCGATCATATGTCTCTGAAGAAAAGCGCGATGCATTCTGGCGCATTCCATTTAGAATCGTGAGGCGAGTAAACATAAGTGAAATATGGTTGTAAAGGAAAATTTTGGTTGATTGTAGAATTCTATACATTAAAAAAAATTATATAAATTAATTTTCAATTAATTGAAAAAAAATAATGAATAACTCGAAGTTGAAATTGTGATTTAGAATGATTTCTTCTTATTTATATATCCTTTTGCATTTTATAAAAGAGGATAATTGTGTTAAGGGGAAATGTCTGAAGAACTTTTGAAAGAAATTTCTCATAAATCGCGCATGGTCAAGAAAAAACCAATTATTGCCAGGGATCTCATTTTACGTTGTGCAACGAACAGGAATTTTATTATCGTTGTACGCAATAAAGATGGATATAAAGGCAGCGACGCGTTCGTTCGCAACTCTATCAGGGCTTCACTCACCTCGGAGGTTACATTAGGCGGATAACATACTCGAGACAAAGAAAAGGCCTGCTCGCGCATTACGCCGGAGACGTTCGAGTGGCAGCGCGATGAACGAGGCGGCACCACGAACAGGTAGCCCATGATTTGCAACATTTTTATCCGGGCCAACATCGGGAGACGTCTCACCGCCGCAACATGGCGACCGAGTATGGAAGAGGAGGTTCATGCGGTTTGCATTTTCTAGCCCGACCGGGTTGACAGGCCAGATCCTTTCTGTCCTTCTGTGTCACCCTGTGTCTCGGAAACTCTTAGAGACCGGGCAAATGTTTGCCCGCGAACAAAGAGTATCCACTGACGTGGCGACCTCACTTGTTGTTTCGTCGTCGTGCAGCCAGCCCCCGGTACAGGGGCCGCGGTATATATTTGTGAAGATTTTTAAGTGCGCAATGTACCGACCGAAAACCGATACCCGCGCACTGTGTCTCCTCTCGGATCCCATCACAATCGGGTGGACGGTCGCGTTCCCTTCTCAAGCGAATTTCTCGTTTGTTTGGGATGGGAAACCACGTCGTTTTATGACCATATTTCTAGAAAACCATATTTCTAGAAAACGAGAACTCAATCTCGTTAGATATATCGATATATATCGATATATAATATATCGTTGGACATGGCGCTTTTCTTTTTTGCAATCACGCTGTTTGTACTTATTTAGTCACAAAACACTCGTATCTGTGTGACACATTTGCATTTGAAATTATACATCCCGCTACATCGAATGTGTGACGTTACCTTGGCTTATTTATGTTGAAATTAATTATCTAGCGTAAGTCACAGGCGATATAATTTACGATATGCTATCGTTTGATGTATAATTAACTATCATGTAATTACTAGCAGTCATTACTTACGTCATTGATTTGTACATACGTTGAATTGAATATCACTCGATTATAGCTTTAGTACGCATGTGTATGTGCATGGTGATAATAGCATAATGATTATCTCATTAATTTTATAAATAGTTAACTATCTGTATATTAAAGTGGCATTGATTGATTTTCGAGTTCAGGCATAAGCATTTGAGATTTAATTTCAATTCTATATTATAATATAGAATATAAATAAAAGAATATAAGCAAAAAGAAATCAAATTTAATTTTTAAAAAGATTTATTGATAAGTTAAACCCCAAACAATAAGTTAAATCAAATATTTTAAAGATACAAATGCAAGTTTATTTACGAAGCGCAGGAAGTTTCAACAAAATATGATTTGATTACGTTGTATCAATTTTTAAATTCGCCATTATACGGAGTCTCGCGATGGTAGTCGTGTCGCATTAGCGAAATAGGCATCACCCATCTTTTTCCTACTCGAAGGACGTGCTCGTTGACTAGAGAGACGACGACAAACATTTTCCTACAGGAGCGTAGACATGTCGAGTGTTTGCCCAAGCATTCGTATGAGGTACCTAGTTCCCTGGGTATTCTCCGTGGGAAAAATCTCCGAAAATTAAATCCTTACCAGGATATTCACCACGGACCATGCACTAATCCCATTGTCTCAGTCCCGCGTATATATTATCTATTTTTGGTGGTTGATAGACTCATCATCTAGTTTCGATCCTTTTTTTAGAAAAATTATCTTATGACGGAAGAGTATCCATATCGGGGCAAAGTAAACAAGAGAGAAAAACTTGGAGACGTGTTTTGCTTCGAACATCCGCTCGAACATCCTGTTCAGACAATCGCAAATTGACAAGTTAATGATTCGAAAGTATCTGATCGACTACCTAGAGAGGTTTTAAAACTGGGAGGGCATGTTTTGCAGACTTTACACTGATTACGGATCTTGTTTTTGTCCGCTTCTGTGAATCTTACATAATGCGGTGATGCATCGGGCGATTATTCCCTCAAATATTTCACAGTTGATTAAAGAAAGCACAGACGAAGGTATTTAATGGAGCAAAAAAGAATGGAAGACATTAACAGAGCTGCGAAATGTTTATTTCAGTAAGGTACTTTTTCTTCTAAAAAAAATGTTATCTTCACTTGGAAATGTAATGATTGAAATATAGTTTGATTTGTCCGTTCCATTTTAAAAGAAGGGACCTTCGTAATTTGTTAATGATAAATTCTGGCGATATACATAAGAAAACGTATACAGTAAAGATTTAAAATCACGTACATTGTACTTTCTCGGGGCAATACATTTCGCATACGCTGCATCCCGCTTGAGTTTGCCATTGGAATTAGAGTGCGTTGCGCGTGAATATTCACGGGGACACGGTGCGCGGGAATTCGGCGTTTCATTTAATTTAATGACCCGTTCCAAAGAAGACGGAGGTCGGTACGTACATCAGAAATCGCTCGGTAAATAATTAATA
Organism: Mycetomoellerius zeteki; assembly: GCF_001594055.1. Lineage (NCBI taxonomy): Eukaryota > Metazoa > Arthropoda > Insecta > Hymenoptera > Formicidae > Mycetomoellerius > Mycetomoellerius zeteki. The sequence goes on along the minus strand of NW_017257999.1, from coordinate 2,644,884 downwards.
TGTAATCAGACTCCGTTTGTATGCGAGAGCGGTAGGGACACGAATGCTTCGTCTCATGAGGTAGGTAGCAGGGGCGCCATCGAGGCAACGCTAGAACGAAGGGTGTTTGCCGGCAAACACCGTGAAGGGCCTCTTAACGTATCCTAAACGTGTGCGTAGGGTTCTTTTTGTCAGGCGAGGTGACGCTGTAGATGGAATCAGAGAGAAAGAAAGAAAGAGAAAGATTGAAAGGAAGGGAGAGAAAGTAAGAGGAACTTACGATGTTCATCTACTTGCTTTTCACGACAGATTGACACGGAAATGGATGGTTCTTGAAGAAGTGCTGGGAGAAACAATGAAGACGAATACGTTTCTCATCTAAAATATTTTCTTCGTCGTATATACTCTTATTCTTCTCCTTGGCTTTACAAAGCGTTCATTGTGGCGACTTTAAAACTTATTAAACAGAGAATCTATCGAGTTTTGGATATATCAAGTATGGTAGTTACTATTCGATATAGTCAATTTTCCGGAATTTACGTTCCATCTATATAGTTTCCAAACTCCGACAGAGGTTTCGAAGAAGCTACTTTGTAGGTGGTCGTTGGCGGAACGAATTCTAACTGTTCGCGAGACTCGGGGAAACTGGACAAGATCGAAAGAGCCGCTATACAATCGATGCCTCTCAATTATCGCATGACGAGAGGAGAGGAACCTCAATGGCATCCGATTGAGGCACGCGCCGTCGCTTAGAGACTCTCCGAGGTTCGAGGGCTCTCGAATCGATTCGAGTCCCGTGGCACACTTCGGGGCAAATTAAGTTTCGCTCCTGAAATATGCCCTGTCTCTTTCTTCTCTTTCTTTCTGCGGTTCTCCTCCGTGCTCGCCGTGCATTTCGTCTCCGTCAGCGATCTCGTTCAACAGCGGCGTTGCGAATTACCGCGAGACGTTTATTTCGTCCGGCGAACGGAGAAGGCGAACGAAAATTCTGCGGTCCGAATGAATAGCCCGTTCTCCTGCCCGATAAAAAGCGGATAGGAAGCCGTAGCGTGTAAAAAGCAGTTCGCAAGGTGGCGCGATTTAGGATTGCGTCTTTTCACTAGAACTACTTAAAGAAAGGAAACATATTAGTTTCTTATTTATATTAAACATTCTTAATATGAAAGTAGTCACTTGGTTTTTTTATGTAAACGATCACTTGGGGTGTTTTTTATACCCCAATAAAATCACTATTATTATATTATTAATAACATATTGTATGTTATTAATTGTTTTCCGATTTATTAGTATTTAAGAATATTATAGATATGGATTTAATTATTAATACAATTTTTTTAAAAAAGGAAGGTTAAAAATCAAACAAATATTAAATGGAATGAACATATTAAGTAACTTATTATGACAATATTAAAAAAATAAAGATTTTAATTAATATAATGCTGTTTGGGGGTTTTTGATGGAATTACATATTTAAAGATTTGTAAAGAATAATTACTAAAAAAGAAAAAATATGTTAAACAATATTTTACAACAATTCACATTTTTTGTTGAAGTGTAAAAATACTCTAGAAAATTATTCCCGGGTTAACATGGCAGCATATGTGATTTCCTTTCTTTTTCTTTTCTCTCTTCCGTATTCATTTTGAAAATATAATTACTGACTGGTACTATAAATCTCTTTGAGTCATAAGAATTACAAAGTAATTTGAGAGACAACTTAAAAGAAAGAAGTGTACAAATAGCAGTCACTGATCGTCATCTTGACAATAATACGAATATAAAAGATTAATGAAGAGTACTCTTTGTTGTATCTGACCGGAAGTTGTTGGCTCAGTTAAAAGTGTATGCTGCAATTCTCTTTCATGGATATATATATATATATCATTGAAATGGAAAGAAAGAAAGAAGACCATATAGGAGACCATATAGAGAGAAATACAGTGAAAAATGGCGAAAGAGATCCGCGGGTGTAAAAAGAGAAGGCAACCTCTGGTAATCTCCCGCTTGCTCTGCGTGCTGCGCACGCTCAATTAACCATATTCAGGAAAAAAAATTTGCCGTCCAAATTCTAAGCGACAGCCCGTGAAGCCCGCGGCTCGTGTTCATCGCAAGCTCTCGATCAAGAATCGAAGGGGGGAGAAGGGATATTGTCGTGATCGCGAAGGAGAGCGGCCGAGAGGAATGGGGAAGGGACGGAAAGCGCGGGAGGCCCTATTGGGTGTTATCGTTATGTATCGTTTTTCAAAGAGTTTCTATTCTCTCCTCTTTCTATCCGCGACTTCCCTCTCCTTCATCGCCTATCTCTTCCGCTGCCTTTTTGTCTCCTTTAGCAAGAAGAACATCGTATATGCCGCGGTCGGAGTATAAGATTTCACGTGTATACGTAGGACGGATCAGATTGGCCTAGCCTTAAGCCGTCGCAAATTACCCCGTAAGCCTTTTAGTCGTCGTGTGTGTTTGGCTGGCTGCGCCCTAGACTCTATCCTGGCCCTCCTCTCCTCGCCTTTGGCTCTGCATCCGTCCCTTCTGTTGTCCGCCCTCCCCCTCTCCCATCCGCACACGTTATTATTTTGTTGCTCCGTAATATTCTCGAGACCCCCGTGGGGCTTTCCAAGCCACTCTAAAGGGAATCTAACTGGAGCTTGTGCCTTGGGGTACGTTGCAGAAGTGATTTTAAATGGAGAATTGTCGCAGTTCAAGTCAAAATCTTCCAAGTATAAATACGCGAAATTCTTCTGGCCTATTCTTCGCAGCTGGAAAGTATAGTTGTATATGAAGATATTAGAAACTCAAATTTTTATAAATAACGATTTATCTGGCTTGCCTTATTCTTTAAATGAACGATAAATTAAATAATCATAGAAATCGATTATTACTAATAGGATAAAATTGTAAAATATTATTATAATTGTCAAACATGTTTATACTTGACTCAATAAAACACGATTGTGAGAGGTTGAGAATTAAAAATATTTCTTGGTACATCTTGTGAATACATCTTCTTTAGCGAGCCGCGAAGGTTCAAAAGACCAAGATGTCAGGCCCTGGGGGCGCGGGAGTAAAAATTTAAATTTAACGCAATTCCGGGTGATTACCGCGGCCCGTTCTCTGATACACCCCTTATATACCTACCCCTTGATTGGCTTATATTGTCGATGCTTAACTGTTTCATGCACCAGTGACCGACTAGGGGGATATCATTGCGCACGATAGGGGTAACGCTTTCATAGCCCGAGGCGTGGGTATCGTCATTGTCGAAATTCAAATGTAAAAATTGTAACGCGGACGTCGATAACGCGATACACTGTCGCGTATTTCGTGGGACGGGCTGTGAGCGAAATCGTTTTTCAAATTTCATCCGCGCGAACGAACACTTTTGCCGGATGGACGATCCAACAAAAAGTTTGTAAAGTCTGTTTAATTTAAAAATTCATTACAGCAACTTTTGCCACAGCATTATACATATCGCGTAATAACTCTGAATGAGAGATTGATAATGCATGCATTTTTAAATACGAAATTTAGAAGGAAAATAAATGTTTGGACTAGTATTTCGTTTGTTGGCAAAATGTATATTCTCTAGCTTTTTAATATTGAAATCTCGTTCGTTCAAAAAAAGTAAAAATTTTTTTCTTAGACTTTTCTCCAAAATAATCAACTTTTGTAGACCTGTAAGTCAGATATGCGATTGTTTCGCAAAAATATAATTCTCTGTATATTATCTCAGAAGTAAGACATGCAAAGATCATCCGATCACTTGGCTTAACTATAATACGCGGCTTGTACATGCGAACAGTACACGCGTGTGCAGAGCTATGGAGATACCATCTCATTCAAGGATCAGGATCAGGAGGACCCGTGGTGTTGCATTACATCACCGGTTATGGTTATCCCTTGATATACCGGGTGTTCCCTTAACGAGACCACAAACGAGCATCGTGTTACCGGAGGAGGTTTGGAGGATCGGTCTTTAGCGCTCAACTGGGAACAAAAGAAATCCAAAGTTCTGGGTTCCGTAAGAAGAGAGTCTTGCCTATCGCGTCACTGAGCGATCTTGTATCTAGTCAACTAGCTTTCCGGTGACCGCGATGAAATATGTCTACGTGCGTCAGAACGTATAAAACGTAATGTTTTGAAATGGGTAAGACGTAATTATTACACTGAAAAAAAATATATAAATTTTAATATATATTTCTTTGAGAGAGAGAATAAGTATACATTTACTTACAGTAAATAATAATTTACTCAATAAAAAATAATGGTTAAATAAAATTAATGATTTTTTATCAAATAAATATATATTTAATAAATAATTACTTGAAACTATTCAAACAAACATTTATTAAAATTTAGTATTTTTTCAGTGTACCATTAAAATATCAATACTATACCTACTTGTTGTTAATCGCAAATATTCCAAATGATATGGACACAAATATATAAATGTATATATAATTTTATACGTGATAATAATTACCGGTGGTTTATTATTTTTGCATAATGAAAAATATATAGTTTTAAAGGATCGGGAAAAAACCCAATTTTTCCGCGGATTTTTTCTGTTTTTTTCCCAAGGGTAGAAAAATCATTTTGGAAAAATTCACGCGTGCTCGTAAAACCTACCACGTTTGCTTCTCGGTTCTTTCCGTAAAGAAAATAATTGCGTATAGAGTACACAGCGGGATAAGTTAACAGAAATTTTGAAATTGTGTAAAAGATTGAGGTCGCATAATGTATTCAATAAAACATACAAAATACTATTGCACCATTAATGTAAGAAATAAAATATAGAGTCCAAACATCATGTTTATATGCTAATAGTAGGTCTAGAAAATAATTTGGATTTAAACTGAATTCGTAACAAAATATTTGAAAAAAATTAAACTACAAAGGAACACTTCAGGAGTTCATTAGACCGGAGTGACAAACTAGAGTTAAAAATTTGTTTACTTAAGCTTTGCCATATACTAAAGGAAGATTAGATTAAATTTTACTATAAAAATAGAAGGATAACTAAAAAATTTAAATAAAAATAATGCTACATAATTTCATAGGTCGCATTAAGTTTATAAAGGAATTTAGAAAAGTTACTTATTATGTCTTTTACATAGCAAAAACAGTAATTTTTCCAAAAAATCAATTTTTCAGAAAAAACCGAAATCTTTCCTGTTTTTTTTCCAGCAATTTGAAAAGCGGCTTTTTTAAAACTATACAAAAATAAGAAAATTAATGTTTGTACATTAGCATAAAGATGATAATTTAATAATCTTAATAATGCGGTCCATCGAAGGGAAAATGGGCAAGTAGATGCAACATGGGAAGACAGACACAGAGTGCAAGAAGAATCTCTGTTACCGTATCGTGTATAAACTATAAATGTCTGTGTGTAAGATTTACTGTCGTAAGATTTACTACGTCTGATTAAGCAATTAAACGGCACGCTGCAGCATTTTGATGTTTTTGCTGAGCGCTCAAGATCGTCTCGTTTCCTCGTTATATACTCTACCAATTTTCGATACGCAAGCTTGTCAGGTCCCCCTACATTCATCTGGTTCTCCTGTCGCCTCTTCTTGTTCCCGGTATCCCCCGATCGGAAAGGCACGACAGGGGGGAATGAGGGAAGAATATGTCAGAAATCTCGTCACGGTGTACCTCGTGCTAATTGTCGCTATAATCTACGTGGCGAGACCAAAATTCCAGGTTGTTAGAGGCTAACGATTGCGCCGGCGACGAGGAAGAGAGAGGGAAGAGGAGAAACCGGGAGGTGGGACGTTAATTATCGCGGCTAATAACGCGACTACGCGCCGTATAGCTGCGAGTCGATTCCCCGACTTCTCGGTTTATCTTCTCTCTCTCTCTCTCTCTCTCTCTCTCTCTCTCTCTCTCTCTCTCTCGCCTCAGCTATTCATCTCTCAATCGCAATATTTGCTTTTGAAATACATATAATACGAAATATTTTACGAAAATTATATCCTTGTATACAAACAGATGAGGAAATAGGTCTAAAAAAAAATATAAAGCTATTAAATTATATATATATATTATATATATAATTTATTAAAATATCTCATATTTATGCATACATAAAAATTTTATAATCTGCCAGTGCTCTTTGCGCGTGGAAATCTTGAATTATGAAGGCTTAAGCGCTGTCTCAACAAGAAATTAGATTCATCAGGACGAGAGGTACAGAATCGAGCCATGGAAATCGAGCGGCTTCGTCGGGCAAAAATCCGTTTAGCTAATTTTTGCTCGGCGACGCGACGCGCACCCCACGGCGCCGGTTGTTGATTCATTTTATTAATTTTTTTCATTCTTCGCGATAATTCGATCGGAGCAAGCAGGAAGACGCGTTTTTGACGGTCCGCGAGTTAAAGACATTATCAGCAGTTACCCTAAAAATCCTGCCGGTTTCAATAAGCTCCTTCCTCTTGATACACAGAAAGGAATGCGTACGATTTTTTTTTAACAGGTTATATTTTTTTATTAAAATTGAAAATTATGTACTTTGATTTCTTTTATTTCGTTATTTTTTAAATGTATAAAACAATAACATGCTGAAGAGACAATTTAATAATTTCTATTAATGAAGAAACGTGTACTATACATATATATTTATGTATAGTATATATTTCTATTAAAGAAAAATGAAATTTCAATTGTGTGTGTGTGTGTGCGTGTGCGCGCGCGCGCGCGCGTGTGTGTGTGTGTGTAATACTAAAATTTTCATAAATATATAAATAAAGAAAATACGAGATATTCTGTATTTACACAAAATGAATTGCAAGATATGTGACTAACGTGACACAAGATCCCAAATCTTAAAAAATTCTGAAAAAATAGAGTAGAAAAGGACGCTTTTTTGTGATAGCGAAAGGACGAATCATTGACCGGGCCGTTGGGAATACACGCAGCCGAGAAGAAAAATTAAACGCATTCGGAATCCTATAGGGTGGACGGAAGGGAGGTGAATCAATTTCTGACGTGCCGCCCGTGCGCGTGTAAACCAATTTCAGGCAATTTCGCGTCAAGAATAGCCTCTTCAACAATGAATTGACCCACGCGAGGACCTTTCCAATTTTAACCGATCTCGAGAACGCTTCTTCGAGAGCGCTCCGGTCGCCTTCGGCCCGGAAACTCCTCTTATATCCCTCCTTAAACGATCATGGAACCACGTCGAATTAGATTCGCCTGAATTTCCCTGACCGAAAGAGAGAGAGAGAGAGAGAGAGAGAGAGAGAGAGAGAGAGAGAGAGAGAGAGAAACGTCGTCTGCGACTATTTTTCCGCGGATCTGTCCTCGTGTTCTGCAGTAACAGCACTTTCTATATATATTATGTACAACTGTGTATATCGAGTATTTTCAAAAATATAAAATTCATAAAAATAAAAATTATTAAAGCATTTTAATTTGTACAGCATGAAATAATAAAAGAAATCTGGACAATTCTAGTCTCTAGTATTGTGAAGATCAGTATTATGCTCGCGTATCATTCTCCGAGGAAATTAGAAGAGATTTGTCGATTGCATCTCTCGGGAATTAACGACGCTTCGGCGATTTTGTGGCGCGACAATTCACGCCGTCACTCGTATGTGTTGTCCAAAGCGAAATTAACGAATCCCTGGTCCCCGGAGGCAGTGGAATATCCCGCGTCCGTAGAAGCGGTTGCTTCGACTCCAACGTAATGCCGGATATATATTCTGCTTGATATTGCCCAGCCCCTTTTCAATGTTCCGAGTTCTTGAAGTGTCAAATTTAATAAGCTGCATTGCTCTCTACCGTTGAAGATGTATTTCGATAAAAGAAACTCGTATTTTTCCTATCGTAACGTTTAAATCCAGGTGAACGATAACTTGTCATTTTTAAAATAATAATTTTGATGCATTGCGATACGATTTCAGATAAATACAAATGAAAATTTTTATTAAAGAAATAAAGAATAATCTCAAATTTATCGAAACATTTAAATGCATGAAGAGAAAAATGCTGAGTTATTTTATATAAATAAATCGGTGCATAGAGATAGCCGTATTTTCATTAAATTTTTCAAATCAATATCCGGTGCGTTAATTCGATCAACGCACAGCATAAAATTCGCTTAGGCGCCGTCTGGAAACTTATTACGCACCTCGGAAAGATGTCGGACTTGCGTTCCAAGGAAATTCTTAAGGATCATATAACTTGTTCATAGTGTTCATTGATTGTGCCTTCTTTTCATTTTTGTTGTGCATTTGTATTTCCTGCAATCCTCTGGTATTGCGTTGTAACGGCACAACGGTGTCATAACGGATCGTCTAGAGCTGCGTACGAAACAGCGCGCAGCTCGTCTATCGATTCTCGGCGTGCAGCGGTGTCTAGGAAAGAGCAGGGTGAAAGGAGGCGGCAAGAAGCTGCGATATTGCGTTTAAGGCGAACATGGCGCAAACGACGGGCAACTAATTACAGCTTTGATAATGACCAAGCCCTTGTTAAGGCAACGAGCCGACACTGTTACACGCGCGCGCGCGCGATATCGTTAGCTTCAACGAGATCCGCACAGAGTAGCAACGATGTTAGCACTGTCGTGAAGTTTCATACCGCTCGCAGGATGAAGCATGCACAATGCTCATTATAAAGCAGCAAGTTAAACGGTACATAATTAAGAATAATTATCTACTCAATCTAAATAATAAAAAAATGATATAATTTAGTAATAATTTAAAACGGTATATTATTTAAGCACGAATTAGTATTCTACAATTATTAATGCATTTGTTATGTACATATACATTAATATTTATATACGTTTATTATCTTGCTAAGCAGGTGAAAATATTTTGTTTGTTTCTTTGTTTCCAATTTTTTCGTAAAACATAAACGAAAAAACAGCCTTATCGAGAGTCTTATCCCGGAAACGGTCTTAATGACGGTGAACAAAAAAATTTGTGTTCTCGAGAGGGTCAAGTGATATCCGCGGACGGTGAATAGGTGGAAGTTTCGAAATTAATCTTCGTATCCCATCGCGCGCGATCCTCAGGATACCTGCGAAACGCGGTAGCGGGATTACATGCAGATTTCACGTGCCGCGACGACGCAGCCAGTCGTTGCAACTTTTTGCACGCGTTTTCGATAGGTGGACGCGCGAATATACACGGACGTTGGAGAACGCTCGTGCTTACGCAGATGATATCCTCAACGCTGCGTATGTATGCGTGTGCATGTGCGCGTGAAAGGAGAGCGAAAACCGCAAGAAAGACACGGCCGCGCAAGAAGAACCGACGGGATACGCACATTGTATGGTACGTCGGTAGGTAATTAACCCGTTATCTCCGGCATCCGGTCGCGATTAATTTCACGTCTCACCGTGCGGCGTGGTATTCTTCACGCGTGTCATGCGTCCGCAACGACATCGAGTGACATTAATCGACCGGCGGCTTTTCAGCCGTGCAAATTAGTGTACGCGGCATCGATTTTTCGAACCCGACTGCATGCCACTTTTTTTTTTTATCAAAATAATGAAGGCGGGTCGGAGGCTTAACGAGGTGCTGGATTTTCTTACCGTTAGAGTTGACTTTGATTATTTGTGTGTGTGTGTGTATCTGTTTGTGCTTCGAGATCTTGGATTATTATTATTATTGGTCCGTAGATGAATCGATTGAACGTTTCCTCTAAGTAAGCATTATCTCTTAAGGACCGGTTGGCGTTTTATAACTTTGTAATGTAGCCGGTAGTACAACCGGTTTCTTGCTTAGAAAGCGATCTCTTTTTTCGATATCACTGTGTACTATCGCATATCGATTTGTCGGGCGATAAATGCCGGCGATGTTGTAAACGGCGAAATAATTGTCGAGTAGCCGCTAATGCATTTAATATTTACTAAAAAAAGAAAAGAGGACTTCGTCAGAGAGTATCGGCTTTCGCGAATCGATGATATCTTAACTACGGAAATCGTGCAAGTGCACGGTGTGAGATCGATGCTCTGATTATGCAATTCGAAAATAAGATTCTGTTTCAAGGTGACACGTTTGATTTCACGGCTGATCTTCGCGTGCAAAACGACCGGACAAATCCTCTGTCAAAGTTTTGCATGCCGCTCTTTTGTTCACTGATCCTAATGACGCTTACGGCGATATTGTGGCAAGGCATTGCATCCCAATCATTATACTCACGTAACGTTTCAATGCATCCAGCGTAATAATCCCAGCGCTAATTAGCGGGACGGTTACGACAGCGAGACGGTTGTACGAATTTTTGTACAGCCGCGTGAGAAAGGATTCGCGTACGCGACAGCGATTAATTTCAAGGGTAGCCGCGCAATTGCGAGATGATGACATCAGAATTTCTGTGCATTTCTGTACGCAATAAATGCTGCTCACCCGTCGCCATTGCGTAACCGTTCGCTCAATCGAGTACTCGCGCGCCCGCGGTTCTTTGTACGGCCAGGTAGAATATTTCGATATCGCCGGGATATTTGTTGCTTTTCCATTTCCGCTTGCAATTAGAACGGCCGGGCGTGTCCGAATCTGGTAAGTCGAGCACACCTACACGTCTCCACATTGTATTCTATATGAAGAAAATATGAAACTAACAATTACATTTTTTTATCTTGGCATAGGTATATGCTATTATTATAACGGACATTACGAATATTTTTAAAAATATTATGTACGTTTTATATTTTACAATAGAATTGTAATCATTTGCCTAAATATTCTAACAAAATATAATTGATTGTCAATTTTTATATATGTAATAAATACTTACTGTCGTTACATTCTAGCTTTATAACAAAATATTGCGTGTATAAAAGAAATATATTTTAATTTATGATATTTTCGTCTATATGTACATGCACATGCGCGAGGAATTAGTAGCATGATTTTCGAGATTTCACGAGACGCTATTGCGTGTTATATTTTTTCATTCCTCTTTCTTCCTCCAATATGATGAAATAATTTTTTTTTTTTTTCAGTAAAATGCGAGCATAGAAACTCAGAGGATCGCGATCGTACGCAATCACCAGGGTCGGGATTAAATATCGAATTGCTTACTTGTGTATAGAACTACTTTTTATTTCGAAATTGCAATGCTAAAAGGATATGAGTAAAAAATTAAAAAAATTGCAACCGGGGATTCTAATCTCACACCAGCTCTCGAAATTTCATAAAACTTCACATTGAGTTCGTATTAGTTCCCACTTTGGAAATTGAATGAAATTTTTTCACTTCAGAAAAAATTACTGGCGAAATAAAAAAGTAAGATTTATTCGCCCTGAACTATTTACTGTCATTTAAGTCTCGTAACTTCGATTCTAATGCGTCTGCTGAATCCGCAAGCTACAATATGCTCCAACATGCTCCTACCATAGCTCCTACTCACTCTATCAAGCACGTTGGAGTGAATAAGAGCTATGGTAGGAGCATATTGGAACATGTTGGAGCATGCGACGCGGACAAACCTCGAGATATAAAGACAGGCGACGATGACTGCCAGGTGGCCGGAGCGTTTCTATTTAGGTGCTCAGCGTTAGGAAAACGTCGATTCGAAAAACTACAGGAACCGGTTTCAAACGATCCTGTTGATCGATTAATGGAGACTTTTTCTTCGCGTCGGCATCAAGCGATTTATACGGCGCGCTCGTGTTGCTGGTAGTCTTAAAGCCGTCACGTTACCGAACACCTCCGCTATTCTTCTGCACGGATGGTTGAGCGCGGCGAATCGCGATTAGGTGCGCGAGAGCTGCGCCACGCGCAACGCGAAATCCGATAATCGAACATTTTTGCTACAGCAAGCTGTAAACAAGTGGCAAATAACAAATGCCAGAACCGCTATACATTTTCATAGCAATCTTTATTTCGAATTTGCATTATTTTGCGTATAATACAGATGGCTCGATATAACGTTACCGCGCGAGAACATCCGTATTGACGTTATGTCGCGAGCATGCTAACGTAACGACGCGGAAAGACGGAAACTTCCATGGTCCGAGCGTGGCTCGAGCAAGCGAGGCTTAGGTACCGTGATATGGCAAAGTAAAACTATAAAAAAGTATACCGCGTGTAACAAGGTGTCCGACGGTATAATGCATGTGCTCGCGTTATCTTCTAATTTACTGTACGACGGTCTTGAGAATTAAACGATAACATATGACGCTGTAATTTTACTAGAACACAATATTTAATTTCGCATTAGTTTAATTGATGTCATTCTTTGATAAGAATATTAACCATTAATTAAAACGGGATTAGTATAGTTACAATACACTGAGAAAAAATATACTAAATTTTGATAAATATTTATTTGAATAGTGCCAATTAAACATTTACTTAGAGTAAATTAATATTTACGCAGTAAAAAAAAATTATAGTTGAGTCAAATAAATGGTTCCTGTATCAAATAAATATATCTTTATATTTAATAAATATTTAGTTGGCACTATTTAAATAAATTATTAAGATTTTTATTAAAATTTATATTTTTTTAGTGTACGATGGAATTATGAAGTTTGCAAAATAATAAACATTTATTTCTGTTTAATGCAAGATTGGACTTTCCTTTCACAAGAGTTATGACTAATATTAAATAAAAGTACGGGCTTCATGGTCGATTAAAAAATGCTCAACGGGCAAAATAACCATTAAAGGGACAGATTCGAATACCGGGGAGATGTCAAATCTCATTATAACCTTTTTCCAGTTGACCGTAAAATTTAGTTTAGCATGTTATTCTGTCGGACCCTCCAATTACACTGTATAGCAACTCGCGAGTGAACAAAGACAAAGTACAAACGTGCACGGTGCATTTTTCGGTGGTGTAGCATTACGGGCTACCATATTTTTGTGCTACGACCAAACGGGAGAGGGCTTGTATCGCGGCCTCGGATCTTCGCCGGTAAAAAGCCCGCTTTTCTCCGTAAATTAAAGGCCCGCGGCTATTTTCGATGGCGGATGTGACGTTGCAGCCTTCGGAAGTGGCCCTTTTTGTCGAAGCCACAGTTCGGACTCGCGGTCGGCCACTTAATGACCGGTAGGCTGCCCCTTGTCCATGTATTCAGGGGGATGACGCGGTTTAACAATGTGTGAAACGTATCATTCAAAATACACGATGTTACTTTCGTTACGTTGCTTTCTTAGAAAGTGTTAGGATTCAAACATTAATCATGAATATCGAAAAGTTTAATATACTATAAGAAGATAGATGAATCTACATTATTTTACCAAAATATACGTCAATTTTTGTATAAAAGAAAAAAGTGATGTTAGAGTTGAATGGAGCATCATATGGCACAATTACTTTACATCTACGAAAGGATCGATGACAAAAAGCCATCCGAGTAATGACCTTCTCTTTGCACGATAATGATCCTTCGATAATTCGGGACACATGTAAGAAGAAGCGACTCGTTGGAAAGGTTATAATGACGGTGTAACGAAACGCGGATCCCGAGAGCATGTTTCGCCCGTTCTCCCTTCCACCGTTCGTTCTTCGTGTGCACCTTGAAAGAGAACGAATGAGACGGCGGTTTCTTCGCGGTCTCGAGTTTTAACAGGCGTGCAGCCCCGTTCGCGAAAACGACGGCGACGTTAACGGGGATTGTTGGGTCCTCGTTAAATGCCAAATATATGTAAGAAATCGCGACATGGACAGCTTGAATCTACATACAAAATCGTAAATTGCGGCATATATTTTACAACTTGAAGGATTATACATACACTGAACCAAAACTATACGTAAATACAATAAAATATTCATTGAATTATTAAAAAATAATGAAAATTGGTCCAATGAATTCTCATAATAATTTAGATTATAAAACTATTACTAGAATTCATTGCAAGAATGAATATATAGTTGTATAAATGAATCCAGTTATTGTATCAATGAATTAATTATATTAAGTCGGACATTAAGTCGGACATTGATTAACGATCATTCATTGGACCAAAAATGAACAAAATTTTTTTCAGTGTATATAAAGTGTCACTCGCGGCTTTTCTCTTAATCTCCCTTTTTTGTTTAAGCACGAGTTAACATTTAAATTACAATTTTTTATAATCTCTTATAAGAGAATACTCTCTCTTCATAATATATTTTGTGTATATATGGTACTTGTTTGAATACTTTCTCGAAATTAATTTTAACATGATTCTTCGAGAGCTTTCATCGCCCGGCGAATTTCACCGAAGAAAACACATCGTTCTTCAGCGATCTCGCGATGAGAAGCAGGAAACTCCAAGCCGAAGCCAACTGTCGTTTGCCGGTGGTTACGTCGCATAACTTTCCGCTTTGACGTCGCGTATCATTCGCGATTCCGCGCGGAATTCCGCGTATATACCTGGGTTCGCATAATCCGAAAGAAGTATCGGAACGTGCAGATAATACGCAGAATGACGAGGAAATATTCGCGGCCATGTAATTCATCACGTCGCCAGGTTGTCGATTGTGACAACTTTATTCAGCGAAACATATGGCACGATCATTATAATATGTATTTAGAGAACTGAGAAGTTATAAGGTTGGTACAAATGATGAAATACAAAAATGATACAAGTAATTACGTGATATATATATGTAATATTATCGATTGATCTCGGTTTTCATCATTGCATCCGAGTTCCCGTTATGACATTGTTCTCTGACATCCGGTAACAGATATACCGAACTGCGTAGCATTATGCTCTGACAATCGGTCAATTCGTTCTTCCTTTAGAAAGTCCTTCCGACAGAGAACGCATTGTTCCCGGATATACCATTACGGCCAATCGCAATCTCACGCTGCCATCGAGCCAGCCACTTCCTCACAGTATTCGATACAGTACTTTATTAAATTTGATTACGGTCATCATCGCCGTCTTATAACCGAGCCATTAGCGGTCGGGGCATGTCGCCTAATATGCCACTCGGCATAGCACGAAGATTTATATACGCCCGGCGCGACGTATATAATAATTAGGATTCGCGAAAAGGGAGAGAGAAAGAGAGAAGAGAAGGAGAAATGAGGACGAGCAATTGACTGTTCTCTTACGCGTTTTACTGCGCGCGATGGTAGAAAAGGTTGGCAACGTGGGTCGACTCTTGCGGCCATGCGGTTAATTATGCCTTACTAACCAGCCGGAGGTGAGGCCCCCATCTGGGTCCTGGGGCAGAGGCCCCAAAGGCAACCACGGGCACGATGGCACGACGATAATCGCAAATTGGATTATAATTTGCGGGAGATAAGTTCCGCCAGTCTTCTCGAGAATCGCAGCGGTTCTCTTCTCCTCCCCCGTCCTTCTTCTTGTCTCTTCGGCGTTCTCGCCACCCTCTTCGTCAATTATTTAGTAATTGAATGCGAAGAAGCCGAGAGTCATCGTTTAAATTATCATTCTTGGCGAGCCACCGGCGGGCTTATTGTTTATCGCCATAGTGGGGCCGTTGGAATGAGGAAAGGAAGGGCCCCGGAGATATCATCCCCCGCTTCTCCCTCGTTTCTCCCTGTCTCGTTTGTCAACTGTCCACCGCGATGTGTTCCAATTGTTTTTTTCCTCTTGTTTTTTTTTCTACGAGGGTAGATGCTTTGCGGAAGACCGGACTCCCCGCGATACTCTGACCGGAAATTCTGATTAAACAGCACGATGAAATTACGGTTTCATCAGCGTCACACTGATGTTGTGTGATGTGCCATCATACTTTGTATAGAAATTTTCGAGTGAACATATGCATAAAATATTAGTACGAAGACAAATGACGTCGGTTATGCAGTTACAAATTTTCAATCACGTTTGAAACGGAACTGAGAGTTCATTTTGCCCTCGTAAATTTATACCGGTGTTAATTAATATATCGATCAAGATATTGGGGATACACTGTCGAGGTGGTGACTTGATCGTCTCACCTTGACGGCGGAAGAACCACGTCGTCACCACGAATCGAAACCGAAGAGCACGACTTGCTGCGCGCGCTGATTCTTATCCGGCTAATAAATAGCCCGGGACATGACTACAATGTTTCGTGACAAGTTAATCACGTGGCGTAGGACCAATTCACGCGAGTGAGTGGAAGAGGGAGTGAGAGTGACCGCGGGGGCGCGATGGATGAATCCACAGAAACCGCACATATTTATGTAAATGCGCGCGAACCGTCTATTCTGTGTGTCTGTACCTCTTCTAACGCTCTTTGTTTTACAAATACGGCACTCGCCGACACCGTACATCGTTCATCGCGGCCATCTTTGTTTGTGATGACTCGACGACTAGTTGTGCCGGCAACCACGTCGATCATCAGCCCCTGATTGGCATACGATTAACATTAATCATGTGGGCCGTGCCCCGATTCGATACGGAATAACTTTCAGCCGGTATTACCGTTAATATATTTAAAGTGCACAGGATTACAATATCTCCGGCAATTAGCGCACACGTAAGCAATCTGCATCTCGTTGACAGGCGAGGGGATGGTGAGAGTGTATTTCGATCGAAGAAAACTCGATCAGAGAGAACAAGCTTCTCTCTAAAATTAATTATTCATTCTTATAAAAGTATACATTATATAAATTAAATAGATATAAATGTATGTGTGAAATCTGTTAATTATAAAATTCGATGATTTTTATAATTTCTATAATAAAAAGAGAAAGTATCATTGGAAAAAAGAAAAAGTATCATTGGAAGATAATCATCTATACTGAATCCAAACATCTCTTTACATTTCATTCAGCAACATCTCTGTTTTTATACTTGTCTACGTGTATTTATCAATTAGCGTTACCCATAAGACTGCTTTTTATTAGTCGGAGTCGCGAACGTGTGACGAGGTCGCTCCAGCGCTTAAAGCTTAAAACTATCCTCTTACTCGATCACACACCCCACCCACGCTGTGCCCCACGTAGATCCCAGGTTATATTTGTATTCCTTGATGCTTCAGCCACGGCACGGGGTTGGATTAGCGCAAATGGTAATCCCGTAGGCAAAGCGCGGCATTACACGCGGTAGCTACGGTGTGTTTTTACAACGGGGACACGTTAACGCCCCGCGTCACTTGTTTCGTGTTTGCTCGCTCGTTTGATCTTTAAGCGCGCTTCATTTGACGCTTATTTGCCTTGCGACAGCGGCGCGTGTGCCCCATCTCGCGCGTCTATACGTCCGCGAGTAGCAACACGCTGGCCTCTGAGATTTCTCAGCTCGTTTGTGAGGGAAAGGGAACGGCGAAAGAGGAAAAGTCGAAGGGACTGATTCCGATTATACAACGAGCTGCTCCTTGTGCTCCGCAAGTCGAGCATATTCGCACAGCTTCGGCACATGTTTCAACATTTTATTCTTCTAATGCGCGATTGAAGTATAGATATTAAACGAAAGTGTGGAGAATTCGGAAAAATGTCCGTAGAATGGAATACGATCCATAGAAATTCAGATGTAGTACGGTATAGTTGTGACATTTTATGCGCCCCGATATATCGCGCTACCATATGGCATCGTTCAATAAGCTCCTTTTAATTTGATGAAGTGCTAAGATATTCAACATTGCACCACTGCCGTTCTCGTCAATCTAGCTGCCGAGAGATTACCACCGTGCTTCCGACCTCGCACCACGTAATGCTCAAAGTGCGCCATTCAATTTTTGGCGAGACACCTGGTTGCAAAGGAAAACTGGTGCCATCGTCATCTCAAGGTGTGTCTGTGTATATTTATGTATGTGTACGCGCGCGCGAGTGACGATTAATTCTTCCGTAACTTGCCGCCGTCAGAACGCGCGGATGTGAAAAATTTCGGACGGCCGGTAATGAGGCGCGTTCACAAAAGGGCCGCGTTCACGTCGGACGGCCACTGTCATTTGTTCTTGGATCCATGGTCATTTATCTGAACGCGGGCCCTGGGCTCGGCTTTTGTTGCACACCGTCAAAACAGCATCGCGCAGCATTAACGACTCTCGTCCCTCGCGCACCACCCTCTATATGGACAGAGTGGTGGTTCGGCATCACGGTGTCGGTCTGTAATGACATGTTCTTTGACAAATTTGGAGCCGATAGACGCCCACGTTGCGTGACTCCCGCAATAGTCGGTCGTCGCCCATCGAAATTGTCTCAAGGATGACGCATTGATATGAAGGATTATCGCAATAGAGACATCGATGAGCTCATCGTTTATTCAACTGATTATTTATCGATCATATCCTGAAAAAAGAATGTAACGAAAATAGACAGTAATCTCTATAGTCATTACAGCTGATTCACGTTCTGACACGTTCGATCGAAAATAATTGATATGCGTTAGATCGAGCAAAATCGCGAGATACTGGAGAAATGTTAACGCTTAAAGGCCATCGATAGATTAACATGTGGCTTTGTGTAATCTATTAAACGTTACGTGCGTATTGATTGCACATTAGCATGTTATCGATAACATTGTTACGTGTAATTAAAAATTTACACAATCAATGTGTGTGCGCGCGTGTATGTTACGTACACGAGTCTGCCATTGGGTATCTAGAATTAACAGTTCACAAACAGGAATATATTAATCGCGCTTACTTATTAATATGATATTACGCGAAATTATATCGTCGTAACTCATTCCGCGTAGTGATTTGTGTAGCGTCTAATGCATGATAATTATCGACCGTAGCTCTCCGCGCAATAAAAAGTACACGCACGCTTCTAACAGCTAATAATCTATGAGAGTCGTTAAGAATTCAGATTATGTATCGCGGCTTCTAATCACCGTTTACAAGTATCCATGACAGTCGGTATATTAATCAAACTATTTTTTCCAATAAAAGAGAGAGCAGGATATATCGTAGTTCAGCTCGCTGTTATACTTCCCGATGTTTTGAACGGGTTATGGACTATATGGCTGATTATTATCTGCGTAACTAGATTTTAAACCAGTTTACCATTAGCAACGATCATCCATTGCAGCCTTGAATACACATATTTCTGAGTATTTATAAGCTACTGAAATAGATAAATTCTCAGTTACAAAGTCTAGCGCTGATATATTGAATATTTCATTTCATCGCGTGGTAATTAGATCGAACAGTGTTTTTAATTTATAAAAATCGCTCTAAATATTTATAATAGCTTCAATTAATAATTTAGTAAATAAATAACATGTAATAATATGCAGAATATGTAAAAAGTAGTCATAGACTGATGAATGTGGAAACATCGTTAAGTGAGATATCATTAAATAATTTTCTTTGCTAAAAAAAATTAAAAATAAAAGTTTTGTTATTAATGCATTTATATTTAAATATTAAATAAATAAAAATATAAAAGTAAATAAAATGTACATTTTTAAATAGCGATGCCATATTATAAGATCCAGCTGAATTGAGAATCTCTGAATATCACACCAGGATATTCAAGTACATATAACCGATGATTTTCGGTTGACAATCACAGTGGCACCACCCACCGAGACTGCCGCGGGTACTATTAGCATCCCGAGACAATTGACCGCCGCGGGTCACGACAGTACGAGAAACCTGCTGAATTTATCGTAATTTTATGTATGGCACAATCAGCGGGCTCGGTGGCGGATAAAAAGGAAAGCAAAGCGGCAATGATTTACTGCCCTTTAAGAACGCTACCATAGAGACGATGCTGGACCACAGCAGTGGAGGTTACGCGTTTCCGACGCAGCGCATTGAAAGCGATACCTCGGGATGCATTCTTAAAACAGACATCATTTGGAGGCGGTGGAGAGGCTTACGAAACCGGTTTTATATTTAGTCCAGCGATGCGTTTTTGATGACTCATATTAATTTGTTATTTATAACAATACAAAGTATCACGGTGATACTCGTGTTGTTATAGAATCTAAACTTAATAATTACATGAAGAGCACTATAGTGCGAAATATTATTTTTCAATTTTCGAGACGACCGCGTGATAATTACCGTTCTAGTTGCAAACTGACAAAGTTAATAAGCGGCGACATTGCATAGCGCGTTGGTATGATTAACCGTTGTTATCCGCGCGAGATGTGTGTACTTTGGAGCAAATGGAAACTCGACGGGTGTTATTAAGACATTGATCGTCGGAACGATTATAGCTACCTAACTTTCACACGTAGGTACTCTCGACAGCCCGCGGCGAGCAAGTGAGCGAGCGAACGCGACGCCGCGACCGCGATGAGCGAATTAGGTGCCTTAAAGAGTGCTGATTGCCTCACTGTGAGATCGATGCGAGATTTTCTAAGACCATTACTGCAGCGCACGGTGTACATCACGGCACGGCATCGGAGGCTTTGTTTTTGTGGGGGCAAGCAAGATGAATGACGAGAGGATTAATCGTCTCGACCGAGGCGGGGACGGCAGAAACCGCCGTGGCTCTAAAACTGTAAGCGTTGCTTCGCGAGCATGTAACCGGTAATCGGTTGCGCACGTAGTTAAGTAATTTATGCGTCATGCAATCACGGATCTGCTACGGATTGAGTACGGCGGTGAAAAAAAAACCGAGAAGCTTGATCTACGAGATTTACTATCTCTCGTACTCGGTCTGGTGAAAATATGAAAGCTCTCTCTCTCTCTCTCTCTCCCGCGCGCGCGCGCACGCACACACACATACAAAAGCAAATATCTGCTCCATGAACGCTCTACTAGTGTAGAAGGTTTCTCGTTATATATCGAACGAGGAATTGAACAGAAGATTCATGCAGCATAGGCTACGTTTACACCGTGCATTTAGGCCTCGGCCTATACAATAGATGTCCTTGTTTAGCCTGTACATTAAACAAAGACACCTATCGTATAGGTCGCGGACTAAGCGCACGGTGTAAACGTAGCCATAGATTGTTCAGCAATATCGCAGCAATATGCAGTAACATTGCAAATGTTGCAAGCTTGTGTGCTGTATGGGGAACGTGTGCACAACCTGATCGTCAAAATTTAGATAAAAAAATTCCGATAAATTCTCTGAGTGATGCGTAGTCGACTTTTCTAAACTAAAATTATAGAAAGAAATTGGTAGCTCTGAATTGAAGGTAATGTTGAGTTGAGGGATGTGTGAAGTATAGAGGGCGAAATACAAGGCGAAAGACTTATCATATGCATATATCCGTCCCTGAACAGAGATCAGCTGGTGGCTTTACCTAACGATCGGAAACGATCTCGCGGCTCTTATGACTCGACTCGACGGCTGACTGGTGTGCGCGGTGCAAAGACCCGGCATACTTTGTAACCTCATATACCGTAGCTAATTGACACGCGAGGTGTAGGGTATCGCGTCGTGCAGGCGACGATAATCTGGAAAACATTCACAGTCTCTGCATTATACTTTATAATGGTAGTCGGGCGGAAAAAAACTCGAATGAGGAATCGACGCCGACATTCAATTTTCTTGCTGGATTGATGGCGCAGTCGACGTGGAGAAGGTGAGAGGAGACGGAGGGTATCGCGAAGGGAGGCGAGGGAGAAACGCCGTCGAGCGGCGGAAAAAGTCGTCCTGGTGGGTTGTAACCACCTCCTCTCGGAACTCTTTTATGCCACGCGAGCTGAACGATCGGTTCTTAATGAAGACGTATTATGTTGTTGTCGAGGACGTATCATTTAATGCACGAGCTGTTAATTCGCTATTTCATAACTCGCTCGTTTTGCCGTATATTACACTCCGAAGACTTATTCTTATAATGTTTGCGCGTGATCGCAAGTGAATTGATTTTGCACTTGCAGAAGGTGATTACGACCAGTGTCAATGTTAATATGCAATAATATGCGTAAAAACAATCATTACGTTACGCAAAGTTGCATGCTAAATTATCAAGTGATCTATCGAGCAATAATTTTTTTCTTTAGTCGCGACGGTCGTACGGATTCCCATCTCGAGAATTTCTTGAAGCGTTATTCGTCACGTTCGCGACGACGGATGTGGTTTCTCGCAAAAATTCTTAAATCGCGTTCAGAGTTGGGGAAACAAGTGCCACACGAGTTACATCACGCGGGCGTCGAGAATTTCAGAGTTGATACGTCGCTTTTGGCGGATGGGGGAGATAGAAAGAGAGAGCGAGAGGTCCCCAAGGCGGGACGAATGAGATATGTG
Source organism: Mycetomoellerius zeteki (assembly GCF_001594055.1). Classification (NCBI taxonomy): domain Eukaryota; kingdom Metazoa; phylum Arthropoda; class Insecta; order Hymenoptera; family Formicidae; genus Mycetomoellerius; species Mycetomoellerius zeteki. The sequence goes on along the minus strand of NW_017257999.1, from coordinate 2,622,911 downwards.
GTAGGCGGGAAAAAAACAAAGCGCTCTCTTGGAGGACCACCGTGGAATCGAGTGTTACTTGTCTTCGCCGCCGCATCGAGCGTCCCCGCGGGCGCACTTGGAGTGCGCCGGTCGAGGGGGATGAAACGGTCAAATCGATACAGTGTTTTGTTTTAAGTGACGCTAAAAGGGTCTGACGAGACAAAACATCGGGGACACCCCCTCCCCCTCTCCTCCGTCGATGTCGTGCTGTCGGTGAAATTTCCGTGGCGCGCCATCTTGCCATTTGTCCGCTATCTCCGCAGGGTGTTTGCGCTTAGACAAATTGCATCGAACCCTCGTTTTTTGCGCCAACGGAAACGTAATATTCGTAAACGCGTGTTTCCCAAAAGAGACAATTATGACTCCGATATTATCGTTCGGGGATTTGTATTGGATTAATGAAATTACGTGAATTGCGTGAGATTTTGTAAATGTGTGGGAGCGAATGCGGTTTGTAACAGGCGATATAAAAGACCAATTGAAATCAACAGTATTTACGTAACGATAACAATTTTCATGAAGGAAGGAAAAAAAGAATCGCAACCACGTTTGAACGTCGTACAATATTTTCCAAACGAGCGACCGTCATTTGGAAAACACAAAGTACCAACAGCGGTCTCTCTGTTAATAAATATGCGCGGTTTTGCGAAGCGTTCGCCGGAGACCTGTGCGGCGCGTCGCTCCGCGTTTCCTCCCCGGAGCAGCCGAGCGGACGCATTACATCGTTGATAAGTTTTTTCAATTCGCGAACGTTAAAAAACAAACGCGTTGCCTTCGGTGCCGGTTGGTCGCGCGGGCGGTCGATCAAAGCGCCGGCATTGTGACGAGAAACACGAATTCCTGGTCTGGAAACGAGTGTTTTAACAACGCCAACTCCCCCTCTGTCTCCCTGCACCCCTCCGCTCGTGTCGCTGTTCCCCACTCACCCCCTCGGTGCCCGGGCACGGCTCTCAAAATCTATTTTCATCGGCGGACAGATGTAACTTCGCTCTCTCGTGGCAGCGACGCGTGCATCGATCGTCAGATGTCTCTCGCCCACCTCCCCTGCATACGCTCTCTCTTCAATCTGCAGTCAATTGTTTCCAGCTAAACTGTTTGCCTTTCAGTCGGCACCCTTTTGCCGCGCAACGCCGTCTATTTGCCCCGTTAAATGCGGCGCGCTTTCGAGACGTACCGAATTTTCGACGCGAGACGTCGAGACGTTGGGTCGTGGAGACTTGGCGAAAGAGAGAAAGTGGAAAGGGGTGCGAGAGAGAGCCTTACTCGATTCGTGCACGATATAATGATCCAATAATGTCCAATGATATCGCGATTAGATGTCGGATAGTTGAAACGCGTAATTTCCGGCGCAGCATCTGTGTCTGGATAAAGACAGTCTATTTTATATAAAATTGCTATTTGTCGGAGAGTAACATGGATCGTTTGCAATATGGGTAGACATAGGTAATGTTCTCAGCCAGCCAGGATGATTCGTCTTGCTAATATTAATAAAAAAAACTGCCTATCCCTTCGGCCTCGGCCGTCGCCAAGACGATTAGGTTGTCGCGCGGGATTCGATTACGACCGGATCTCGTTCCTTCTTTCTCTCTTTCTTTCCCTCTCTCTTTCTCTCTCTTTCTCTCTCTCTTTTTCTTTAGTCGCAATCACGGACACGATGAAATTAAGACGCCACCGCGTCTTATAGGTTTTCAATTCGAAAACAATTAATCACCACCGCCTCCCGCGCGCCCGTACCTTATCCGGTAACGGCTTAATTATAAAACAATCATACTCGGTCGGGGTACCGGTACGCGTAAAAGGCGATCGAGCGCCCTCCGTGGAATATGTGCTAAATCATCTACAGGTCGTTTGTTAGCAGGTATCGGGACCTTTTTCCTGGTATAACTACCCACCGTGAGTGCACGAAATGAGAGACGATACCTTTTCGACGATACACCGACCGGGTAATCTGCCCTCGTCTCTCTCCCAATCCACTTCAACGAGTCTATAAAGTCACTGGACGTATCTTCTAAATGAATAAATCGTGAGAATTTTATTGATCTTTGATTATAATTATGCTTTTGGCATTAGATATATATATATAAAACATATTATAAAGAATTTTGCAATAGTGAGGATTTTGTGTATAATATCGTTTTTTGCTAAAATTGTTTTAAATATTTTAATTAAAATTTGTTAGGCTATCGAGATTAGAACGCGTCATAGATACAAAGTTATTTTGGGTAGGTCGTTGCTCCTCTCTGAAAATGTTCCCGTGAAAACGATCCATTTTATGTGTTCTCGTACAATGACTCTTTCAATCGGCTTAAAAAGTGGCGATCCTGCACGAAAGTGAGCGAAAGGCGGGACGCAGTTTGTCGAGGGGCATCGAAAAATATCGGCCGATCGGTCGATTCGGTGGTGCGTTCTTCCCAAAGGTGGCCTGATGATCAGGACGATCGATATCTCCTGTCAATCTCCTCCTTTCATTTCTTTTACCCCAAAAACTTCCTCCCTCCCCCATTCGCCGTGCTCGCTTCGTCGTGGCTTCATTCATGCTCGAGGAATTCCTTCTGTTTACGAGTTCCCGAAGATCGCGGGCCTCCCTGGCCGCTAACCGTCTCGTGGTCAGATTGTCAGTCGCTTAATTAACCGTGAAACGAGCGTGGGGTAGCCGGACACCATAGACGAGACCGCAGGATGGTAGGACATTCGATACACCCTCCGAACTCTCGTACAAGAGCAACCTTGCTGGAAGAACGTTGAACGAGAAAGAAAGAGAGAAAGAGGGAGAGAGTATGAGTGAGAGTGAAACAGGGTCGTTGGTTCTCTATGAGGTAGTCCTTGGAAAACATCGTAGGTAGATACGTGTACCTGGCTCTAACTAGGTAACCGGACACCCCGATCGCAGGCTGATGGAATTCTATATCGCACAGGTGGTAGTGGTTACGCACGAAAGTGCCTCCAGTGACAAAATGAATGTTCTCCTATCTTACTGCTAGAACGAATCGCGCGGGAACGACATAATTCTGTGCGCGCACCGGAACATTGTTCGATTAATTATTTCTCGAACCAGAACCTTCCCTTCCGGCAAATGAAACATTCGATTTATGTGTGCGTTAATTTAAGATCTCTATCTCGCTTATTACTAATATATACCGATACTTTATCCAGTTAAAATATTATATGTTCAGTATAAAAGTGAATGAAGTAATCAACCGGTATCGGTCACGTTTAATCAGTTTAATGTAACCATTTAAGGGATATCGCGCGACGTACAATTAGCTCTTGCACGTTACGCGATATCCCTTAAAATTACGACTGGTAATTCGCCAACGGTTACTAAAATTACAACTAGTAATTCACTAACGGTCACTAAAAATCCGTATTGTGCGAGAATAGTAGTTACATCAACGATGCTAATTGAACCGTAATTTCATTCGACGCATACCGACAATTCGCGTATTCGATTTATGCGTTTTGCATTACACGCGCTCGTCATAACGACGCCGATCGTTCTCGTATGCGTTTATTAGATTATTAAGGATCGAGCAGGTGGTGCGTAAAGGAGACGAGTCGCGGCGCGAATCAGACCCGCGTAGATCAATCTCGAATGTGAAGTCTGTGGGTGATAAATCTCGTGGAGGTCGATATGCGCGCGCGCGCGCGCGTATCCGATATCGTTAATTATCCGTCAGGGCCGCGTTGTTACGAGACGCGTGTAATGAGCGGTGTCAGGTGATCGAGGCTTCGTTTGAGAGCGTATCGGTTGGCGCCGAGGTCACGCTAGCGTGAGCCATCTTCGCGCGTCAACACCTTCCTGAGAACGCGCATCACGGGCATTGTAATCACCGCGTGTGATGTATCACGCTACATTAGACGTCCGTCGACGTTATCGTGGTTCTTTTTCTCGTGATTCACGCCGCGAGCGCGTACCGAGGTACCCTAGATCGACAGTCGACAGTGAAATATGTGCGACGGTTGAGATGAAATTTTCACGACAGAGTCGATTTCGTCTTGCGTGCGGAACGCATTCTTATTTGTGTCGTTGAGTTTCTTTTTCATACGACGACATTGAATCTTACGGTTGATTGAAAAGCCCGTTCGAACAAACGTTGTTTCTACGGAATTTTAATTTAGAGCTTATATTAATTAAATCGGTAACGTTTAATGCGCGAATCTGATCTCGATCAAATCTAACGGCTGTATACGTAATAATAACTAACGTCGTTGTGAGAAAAGCTGCAGATGCGGCGCGATGTTTAACGCCTGTATGTGAAAACGGAAAGACACGCAACCGCGCATTAACTCGGCACCGCGAGAGGGAAAGGGCGCTCACGATGGCATCTCATCGCTATATTTCATTGCCGGGTCCAGGAACAAAGCGTTGCGAGAGAGGTATCGGTTACCTCATGAGCCCCTATGAAAAGAGTACTCCACGAGTACTCTTTTCAACGCCTTCAACAATCCCTCCCTCCTGACGGAAACCCCCTTTCTTTCTTTGCTTTCTCTCTCTCTCTCTCTCTCTCTTTCTCTTTCGTATCTTCGACCGCATCACCTCCTTTTCGTTCCTCCCTGTTTCCTCCCGGAGTTTCTCGGCAGTCCGCCTCGACGCGATCCTTCTTTTCAGCGCGCATAATACGCTCCTTTAGCCCCCTAATGAGCGGCAATTACTGTGTCTCTACGACTAACGATCAGTGACGATCGATGATCCCTCTCTCGCGCGGAGGGCCCCCGCGTGCACGCCCTCCGTGAACTGGCGACCATTTGTTCGGGAACGAAACAAAGCCGGGCCGGTAACGCGCGATAACACTTCGTTGGTGGAGGGATCGATGAAGTTGCAGCGCAGCATCTTTCTCCCTTCTCCTCCTCGTCTCTCTCTCTCTCTCTCTCTCCCCCCCTCTGTCCGCACGCGTGTTCCGTGCGTGGAAAGTCGTTCTTGTATGTTCGTTGAAGAGGCGATCCAAGCCAGCAGAATATTAATGAAATGACGATTGATGCCAGCTAACCTCTATATGTCTGCAATTACTCGTTAAATAGAAGGATGATTATTAGTAGGTAAGTCTTAAGACGTCTGACACTTAACGGCTGTACTCATTGGTAATCGTGGTATACAGACAGTGCGCTAGCTTCGACTGGACACGTTGTACGAGTGTACTATCAAGTTTTATAAATATGATATAATTCTCTTTGAGAAAAACGTTTCTTTGTATCTTGTAATGTCTGTCGGCGTGACATAGAATATTTCCACTTGATCTTATTGTTCTATCCAATCTTCTCATTAAAAGACAACATTGTACGCTTCTTCGTGTTGTAATTCATGATCGTTAGGCCGAGGAATTGCGACGCCGAGAACATATTGCTACACTCGACCGTAATTATGACGGACTCATTTCGCCAGCCGAAGCATGAATGAGCACTCTCGATGAATGATCTCGCATTTACACGTTCAAGGCTGATCGAATTGTACCAACGAGACAATGGCTGGTTTCCGATTCATCCGAATGCAAATAATAATGTTTCGTTTGAATTTGAAATTCGCTTTCGTTCGTACTGTCCGATCAGCTATGAGAGCGTGATAAATCTCGATCGTTGATTCACAATTACAGTGCTCGCGTTTACGAGAGCATCGATCGATCCTGTCCTCACCCCCTCTCTTTGCAATCGTTCAGATTAACAGCCGTGGTAAAACGACAAAAATCCCGCGATGAAAACAAAATTTTATCGGAAACCTTCGGGCGAATCCGACGATTCTATTCGCGTATAATGTTATTTTCGTGTTTCCGTCGAATGATCGTATTCTTCAAATATAGATCTGCGTCACGTGAGCAGGCGTGATGAGAACGCTGTCGCGTGTCACGCCGTTGTCAATCTCGCTCTCGCTAGAAGCGGACAAAAGATCGGTCTGCAACTAGGAGCCTTGACTGCCGGAGTTGTGGTGAAGATACGAGGATCGGAAACACCAAAGCGGCGGTGTGTTTGTGTGGAGAGACGTGTCGGATTCACGTCACCGGGCGATTTCGTGTACGAATCGATATCACCGTACGAATTAGTAGCTTGTGGTCCAATATCTCGCCCTAATATTTCACCCCTAACTCCCCGTTGGGCCGCACACATACTCGCTGCCGTGGCAAGTAAGTGCCCCCCTTTCTCCCCTCCTATATATGTTCGAGAGAACCCCCACGGCGACGGCGTGAAAACAGGCATCCGCACACTGCCGGTCCACTCATAGACTCGTGAAACAAAAAGCGATCCCGGCGGAAACAAGTGACAGCTGGCCCGTGCACGTCAATTACCTATTTGTAACCTCTCGCCCCTTGCTATTTCGTCTTTCTAGGAGTCGCGTCTTGCGAACGCGTCTAATTATTTGCCGATGGACAGCTCCGGCGAGGCTGGTTCCTTTGAGAACTCGTCAGACTTCGGACGGAAATGTTCATCGCAGACGAACCTTTGTTAGCGAAATACGGGTTAATCGTGCCGCACATCAAAATGGATTGATAACAACTTAAATTAACTAATGCCAACGTGTGCGATATTTTAAATCGGCACGTGCCAGTAAATATGTTACGAATATAAGCACGACGTCTATTATGCATATCCCGTCCTTCGAATTAATCAGCGTCGAGTTTCAGACCTCAGTCTCCGCTCCTCGCGAGAACTCGACTGTACGTCACCGAGCGATTTTGCCGAGCACTTAATTACGTCCCGACACTTTCCGTGTCCTTATTAAATCCGCGTTTTCTCTCCTCCATTCCCTTCTTCCTCTACCTCGCGCTTTTCTGCGATCGCATTCGCGAGATCGCGAATGCAGAATGCCCCGCACCCGATGCCGTAGCGCCCGACCGCCATCAATCACGTTACCTCGTAACAACCCCTTGACAAAAAGCTGCCACGCGAATTGCGCGACCACCCCGAGGGGTGATACGTGGAGGTAATACCCGAGTTCTTTTTCATCGCTTCCTGAATATCGCTCAGAATGTCGAAATACGGAATCATTAGTAACCGTCGCGCGCGCGCACGATCCCAGGCCGCGATTCCGTCCTGCGCGCACCATCTCGCTCCTCGTCTCCGTTCCTCCTCGAAGCGGCCCCGCTCTCTGCCCCAGCAATCTATCACGAAGGGCTCGTGCGAGCAGGTGTCATGGCAGTCTGGCCGCTAATGATCCTGGACATCCAACGTGGAATTAATCATTGCCTTTGTCTCTACTGCTTTTTGCCCGCTACGCGGCCCGCTTGCCGCGGCTTTTTGGCGGTTCTCTCTCGACGAATCGCGTGTTCGCTGCTCTTTGGTTATTATCGTCGTTAATTCGCCGACCAATGTTCCTCAGGCCCGGTGCCTCTCGATGACGAACGCTACTTTTCAGAAGGATCATCATCGATTCGATTACTAATGACACACATAGAGCGACCGCGCCGCCGGGATAATTAATTGATTACACGAAATCATTTTTTAATGCTGGCCGGCCCCCGTAATGTGGCTCGCACTCTGACACGTGTTAATTCTTTTTAATGCATTCCGTATCCACTCCGCGTCGAATTGTGGTAATATTAAATTTATGCGTAACGTAACTTTGAAACTGACAGAAATCTAATAGACAGTGTTGGTGGCCTTAATGTTTCCCGTCTGAGACTCAAAGGTTAAGTTGATTTAATAAAAGTCTCAAATGGCGAAGGCAGCATTATTTATAGACACGATGTGTTCACGCAGCTTTGTCGCTGTTTTGTCGCAACGACCACGGGAAATCGAACGGTCCGCGAGAGCCGACCGCGCGCTCGTTGCACCTCTCTCGCTTATGTGGGGATTATGATTTTTCTCTCTCGTAAAAATATCTCGCGCTGTAATTTTCTCACGCTGGCGCTTCCCGAAACGGGAGTTCCACCTGATTCGTCGTCGTACATCTGTTGTCCATCTGCGGGCGGACATTCCCGAAGACCCGCACGGCCACGGAACATTTTTCGCGGTAGAAGATTGCGCAACGCGATGACATCCGCGTCTTCTTCCATATTCCTTTCTCGTTTAAGGTCATCAAGATAACGGCGGTACCGCACTGAGTGACACTTGACCGTGACTCGAAGAAGAAGGTACCGGAAGGCATGTAGTAATGATTCGAAAGGACGTGCATCTCGCACACCGGGGAGACTTCACGCGACCATAAATCCTGCCGCCGTCTTTTCTGGACGCTGATTTAAGTTTTATGCAAAAATCTTCGCGCTTCCTCCAGGTGCCTACGAGAAATTATTTCCCGAGGCGACACGTTGTTTAACCAAACATAAATCCCCACGATAGAACGAATGGACGAATCTTTACGGTAATATTTTCTCTCTCAAGAGAAATGCATACTTAATTTTTCGTGCCTCTTCCGAAAGAAAGATATGTATAGAAGTAAATAATATTTTATTTAAAAAAAGGAATCATGCAAGCGGCAAGTGAAAGCGAATAATAATGTGATTCGCGGCGTCGTATTGCTACAAAGTACAAATCTCGTTAAACAAAAAAAATGCGCGTGTGTGGAAACGTATTCCTTCCATCGTTCGTAATCATTCGAATAATAAAAAAAAAAAAGAAAGAGCGCAGTCGGGGTCTCGCCGTTCACAAAGGAAGGAAGTAACCGGCATCGCGAATCCTGATGGAAGAGAACAAGTCCAGAGGGTTGAGGTGGGGTGGAGGGAGGGAGTGATAGTGGTGTAGCGACGAGAGGTGGCAACGCAGACGGGATTCTGCGTGGAAACGCAAACAGCGCGGGTCTCTAATACACCGGGGACTTTATCAAAATCTGATAACTTCAGAGGCGAAGGCAACGCCGAAAGAGGAGAGTCGGGAACACGCTCGAGCTAAGCCACCCCCGAAAAGCTGGCAACGCGGAGGGTTGCCGAGGTGGTTATATTCCCTCCCTCTCCCCTTGTACCCTGCCTGGCCGTAGACGCCCCTTAGGAAGCCTCGATTCTCGCGTTCAGGCTCCGAGTTCCCTTGGACGTAACGCAAACCAGTACGTCTGTATATTCGCGCGAGGGTTTCTGCGCGAGTACGTATCTCCGATTCCGAATGTGTTTACGAGCTCCCGCTTAAACCCCCACGTTCTGCATAATTAATAACAACATGGTCCTACGAATGTACCGAAATTGATAACGAGATTTGCAATGTGAGCCTAATAAAGGATAGCTAACAATTGAAAGAGTCATATTTCGGACGTTAACGTTGAAACGCATTCTTCAAGCGGCGATTACTCGTCGATCAGCGTCAGTTCGGTAATTGATTGTACCGAATGCGCCGCGGTCTTCTATCTCTACTATCCGTGTTCTACCGCAAAACGCGACGGAACGCGCTCACCCCGTCCGCGCCGGGTGGAGCGGCACCAGCGGGAACGTACCCATTCCATTCTCTCTCGTCCCCGTAATATATAGCTCTTACATACACCCACACAAGGATATTTTCACACACGTAATCGTGTCGGCCTGGTATCCACACAGACATGCGAGTATGCTACGTGCAAGCGCGGAGATTGCTCCAGGGCTTTCGGGGTTGAGCATATTGAATAACTCGCTCGCTGGACCGCGAAAATATACCGCGAGGCTGGCAGTATGCGGATCGACGTTTCTGAAAGGACCTTCCAGGATCCTCGGGGCGGGCACCATATCCTGTCTACGTGTCTACCTAACCCACCCCGGGTCAGGACGACAACGACGACGACGATGACGACAAGTATACGCAGTATAGTAGATTCGCCCTGGCTTCACCCCTATGTGTCAGAACTGAAAATGCACCACGAAAGGAATTTCGTTATGACGCGACGGGAGCTGCTACGTTCTTCGCGAGCGCCGACACGTGACGAAAATGAAACATTTGGGACGCGCATCTTGAGGATGCCCTTGCATCTCTCGCTCTCTCACCCTGAAACGCGACACAAACGACGACTTGGATGGTAATAATCCTAGAAGCGTGTCTAAATTGGCGATTACATTGACGTAAATCGACGCAGAGCTAACGTTGAGAAACGATCAAAAATATTTTATATAAATTTTTGTATTGCCAATCGAAATATAAAAACGGCAGCATATGAAATTTTTGGTACGGAATGTACTTATTTACTAGGATTTTACAGTCTGATCGTTGGCGGATTTTATCAATCGGGAATTAAGCTCTTTACAATGCGCGCAGGATGCCTTCCTCGTCGATGTTGTTCAGAATTCATAATTCGCGAATAAAAAGGGAATTGCCTAAAAGAGTGGAAAGTACGGCTGATAGATGGAAAAATGATAAAAAAGCCGCTATTTTTTTGTGGATTACATTATTCAGCGTTTCGGAACTAACAACGATTGTAACAAACTGCGTTATCCAGTGATGCAAAATATCTCTTATGAATTTTTTAATGGTATGCTTTTTTCCGCGTCGCGGCTAATGAACGCTACCTGTACTCGGTGACCGAGTTATTAAATATTGGAAGCACGTAACAAAAAGCGCAAAAACCCATTTCGATATAAATATGAATTGGATGTGGAGAAAAATTACAGGGAAAAGTCCTCTATATAATGCTGGAGATAATTGAATAAAGCGTATAAATTTATCTAAAAATTATCCAAAATAAAAAATTATCACAGTTCGGTTTTTGCGCGCCTGCACGCAGACATAGTATTAATTCTGCATAATAGAAATATTATAAATAAGTAATTATGTTATATTTCCTGTAATTATTTATTTATAATATTTCTCCATGATATGATTAGTAATTAGTAATTGCAAATACTATCAATAATAAATAATATTGATATTGTTAATAACAAATAGTGATAAATGTGAACTAAGAATAATACGAAATTTAGAGCAAAGTGACATCAGCCCATGTTATAATATATATATATATAACGATAATCTCTATTTCTTAAATATTCTGAAACAATAACATATTGTACGCGGATATAGATTCCTCGTCGAATTCCGTACGCAAGTTTTCGAGAGGAGATGCGGGAACCTCGGGAGGCTTTCTATCTTCCTATGTCTATCTCTAGATGTACACAACCGAGAACTCTCCGTCCCGAGATTCGATGGATTACGTGCAGGAAAATGTGGCTCGGGGCCAGACACGGAATGTCATTACGTCGGGTAACGATAGGTACGTCGCAGCCATTGTTGGATTGCTTCAGTTGAACATAGAGCCGTGTGACTAGCATAAGCGATCTTTTCCTTTTTTTTTAACCATTTTGCATTGTTTAAATAATGATGGTAAAATAGCGTACTGAATTTTGTCATGTTAATAGACTTCCTTGACTATACACCTTTTGTTTCTTGTAACAACACTAATAGTTGAATATTCGAACATCGTTTCCTCGATTAGTCAAATTAAATTAACATTTCGATGACGTTCTCAAGAAATTTGCTGTTTCATTTCATAATCGCTAGACATATATTTAAATGTTCTGAGGGATTATTTATAAATTCGCGTAAGAGATAACGTTATCTTCCAACATAACAACATTACATATGTATATACATATGAAATATGCGTATAGCAGTATTTCTAGTTGCACGATTTATCATCACATACAAAGAAATTCTGGCACAGTTTTCATTTGATCTTATCACGTTGCATAATTTGAAAGAATTATGCAATATTATGTTCCGCTTAATAAATCTTGTGTTACGCATATTTTCTCGCGACGGCAAAGCAACAACTAAACACGAGAACACGATCTGTTTTACCGTCAATGACGCAACTATGGTTCTATACTTACGGTGATTATGTGGCAGAGTTATATAAACATTTTCCATTTTTCATGAACGTGTGATCGCCAGACGACGGTTTAGAGACAATGTACGTTTCAAACGTATAATCTTTACTCGTCGCACGAGTTCATCAAGATCAATTAGAGCAGTATGGTCGAGCCATCGTCGTTCGTTAACGATATATCAATTACAGCGTTAGACGTAGGTAATGACTATTAATGACTTCATTCAGAGCGCAATAATTACACGATGTACGTCCGCGGACTTGAGGACAGATCTAGGTCGGCGCTGTTTTCCACAAGAGGAGACAGTTTTATCGTGTTTGGGTTATCGATGCATTCATCCTGATTTACGATTGAAATAACGCACCAATGCGAAATGAATTAACACTTTAATCTGCCAGAATATTGCGTGTCACTAGCAAGATCGTGCTTGGTTAGTAATATGAGATACTCGATACATACTCATGCGTTAAACATGTTTCTTAACAACTTTTCAGCAATCGAACGATACAAATTGATTCTTGGGACAACAAAAAATATCGAGAGTGACGGCTTTAATTATTTTTAGTTGCGTATACATTGAGAATTTTAAATCATTTCATTCGTTAGACGGCTTTTTAGTTATCGATTTCTAGTTCTATATAAAAAGACGCTAGAAGAGTACAGGTGTTTTGCTTCTTTGACCTGAAAGTCATCTAATTAACTTTCAATGTCACTTAGATGGTACATTAGATAAATATCTTTTTTCCGAGGTAGAGAATCAAAAACGAGAATCAACGATACGCATTTGGTAATATATATCATACATGCAAGGTCGCGTGTTTGAGATGCAGAACGTTGTCTAGGATTCCGGAGAAGCAATAGCAAAAATGTTCGGGTAGGTCTTCCAAGAACTCATAAATCACTAGGAGCAACATCCGGTGTTCGCGCGTGGAGACTGCTCTAGGTTTCCTAACGAGAGAGAAGGAAGAGGTGCAGCTCATGGCATAGAAAACCCACCTCAAGTTTCCCTTTTATAGGCAAATAATGGCGGCGTCGAGCGATAAATAGCCGAACAATACGGCTGGCAGACCGTTACCTGCTTGCGACGGAACCGCTCGTGTCGAATCGAATTGACAGGTGGTAATTCCCAACGAAGACTACTTCCGTTTTTCTATCGTCTACACGTTGAAGCGATGATCCCCTAATAATGACCAGCCGTGATTCATTGGAATTTATCCCTTTTACAACCCTTATATTACTTTACTGGACGTATCGTTTTTCTTCTTTTTGTGAAGTTGATGATATTTTGTTACACGATCCCTTGAATGTTAAATGTCGTTAAACATCTTCATCTTTCATCGCAGAATTATGATTGATTGCCAAATCGAAGAAATACCCGAAAAAATAAATCAGAGTATAGCCAATAATGGGCCAGTAATCAAATTCCTAGTCAGTGTTATCATGCAATTTACTTGCTACAGTCTGCTTTATTTCTTTGATTAGAATAAATTATGTATATTAGCGTATATTAATTATTATGTGTGAATTGTTTTGAATAAAAGATTACCTTTTTCACTCTATATTTTTTTGTCATAAATAATGGCCTACAACAAGTTTATTTTGTCTCGAAACTCTTATCTTAAAAACATATAATTAATCAAAATACGATATTTCATATAACAGGAAGTAAAAAAAGTATATATGCGTGATATCTCCTTCATTTTCTTGCACAGACGAAGAGAGCAAGAATCTGAGACCGATTCTAATGTTATTTTAAAGCTATTAGAGAGAGAGAGAGAGAGAGAGAGAGAGAGCGAGAGCGCGATGTCAAAACACAATTTGAAAGACGTAATTCGAAAATCGTCGTTCGCCCGACGGCAGCGACCCTCCGTCGGACGTCAAAATGAAATTATGCGACCCTCCACAACGGGGACCTTGGGGCAGGCACAAAGGCTCGTTTGCCGAGGACACAGTACAACAATCTGTCTAAAGGGACCTAAACCACTAATCGTTTCGCGATTAACTTCCATTAAACGCTACTTAATGAACAAAACTTTCCTTCTATATCGTGACCAACCGCAGACAGTCTTCAAGACGTTCTTATATGTGAATTAAGTTCTTCGTTTTAACCTCACTGAATACTCCGTTCGCGTGATATTTTAATAAAATGATTGCTTCAATAAGAAGATTTACAATAATCGACAAAATGTTTTCATAGTGTAACGTAATCATTTATTAGTATAGTATAATTTTACGAGTATTATATTGCGGTATTGCGAAACGAGTGGTGGTAGGACACAAACGATTTTTCAGTAAACTACACCGACGAAATATGTCTTCCATATGGGTTCATTGTTTAGCCACGTGTTACCAGTGAAATAGAAAATACATTCTCTTTTTCGGAAATTTTTTTAATGTTTACTTTTTAAAGTAATCAGTCTTTGTTCGCATTTAAGAATTCGTACTTGAATATTTTAACATTAAATAATTATCGTATGACGCTATAATCATAATCCAGTACTTTCGGTATCGCGGATTCAACAATTTGCACTGTTATTAATGAACCGGCGCTCTCGTAAGAGCACGCGTATATGTACGAGTATTGGCGAGAACTGTTTGTTGATTTAGCGCGTATTTAACGACATTGAAGGAGATTTGAACGTATGCGAATACTAGACATCGAGTGGCATATACGAAATATTTCATTGTCCCGGAAAGTAAATATATTCTATTAGTCTATTAAAGCTAATATAAATACGTACAACATTCCATCGTATTTAGATAAAGCGTACTTCATTAGAATCCATATGTATTGATCTGATTTATTCTGTGAAAAGAGGATTTTGCAATTTGAACGGGTTTAACCATTCGGAATTTGACAAACTATTTGACAGAATCGCAATAGAAGCGTGATTTTGGTCCGGACGATTATCAATCCTCTCAGCAGTCTGTCCTTTCTGATTAAAGAAAAGACAGGGAAGAATACGATTAGTTTTACGACACACCTGTTTTTCGCTGCAGCAGCGCGATCCCTCTGTCTCCTATTCTTGAACCAATTTCCAACTTGCGTTGGTGTGAGTCCCGTCGCGGCGGCTAGCTCCCTCTTCTTTCCCGGATTCGGATAAGGATCCTGGAGGTACCATTCTCGGAGTAACGATCTGGTTCTTTCTTTGAAGCAGTGCGTCTTCTGTTCGCCATCCCAGATTGTCCTCGGCAATGGGAATTTCTTCCTTACGCGATACTTGTCCACGGGTCCTAGCGGCCGACCGCGGAGTTTTTCGGCTTCCTGGTAATGTGCCTCTAGCCACATGGCTTGCAATTTACCGTGAGAGTCCTTGGTGAACTTGTGCCTCTCTAGTATAGCGTAAAGCTCCCGATAATGTCCCGAATGAAACGCCACAATGGCTCGCGCCCTGAGAACAGCCTCGCTCTGGTTCAATTCCTGAATATTGGGATGAGCGACTGGAAGGCTCCATAGGAACCTGGCCAGCCTCTCGATGTCGCCGCTTTCTTCTAGGGTCTCGCAAACCGTTGCCACTTGACTGACGGAGAAAGATAGAGTTGGCAAAGCAAGATACGGACAAGGTACAAGCGGACCGTTCGCGTTTGGCGGCGTGGTCCCAGCGGCGGACATCTTCCCGAAACGGTGATCCTTTCGCGATACACCAATTTTGACTTAGCTTGTCTTCTTGGAGTATTGATGTCACCCGGATTTGTCGCGGTTCAGGAAACACGCGGCTCCGATTTATGCTTGCTCTTGGACCTTCTCATGATTCGTCAGAGTCACGCGCGGTATGTTTGTTCATTACAAATGGACGTGACGGTCACTGGATAATTATCCACTTCACTATTGACACCACAAAATTTCCAAGTTCGAATGTATAAACAAAATCAGGTGTTATGACATCTGGAGAGAGACACGAGAAGTTTTAATCTCTCACGAGGCGAGAGAATTGCCCGAAGAACGACGTTTCCGCAGATACTAAATTCTGAAAGCCCACATTGGCGATTCTCTCCCTCCCTTTTTGTCTCTCTCTCTCTCTCTCTCTCTCTCTCTCTCTCTCTCTCTCACGCACGTCGCGACACGTCACTGATTAATTTCGAAACAATTCCCGAGAAGCGGCACGTGACAACGTCTGAATTGGAGCAGGTACGCGTTGTGAAGAGCTCCGATGCCCATTGAAGATCGCTGTCAGGTGGGTTTGCGCGACCGTTCTCCAGGTCGCTCAGGTAACACCCACTAGGCCAGGCGCGCTGACGTTCTTCCACGTCGTGGGGATATCACGCGAGGCCGCTGTTGCCTGGATCGTATCGGATAGCAAACTGGTTTCGTTTACAAGCCGGCATCTCGGCACCGGCCCTACCCAGCATGATACGTTTGTACGCCCGTTGCAACCGGGCTGTCTTGCTGGCGCTCTAGACCTACCTCTACCTCTCTGTCTCGCTACTTCCACCACCGTTCGATCTTAGCGTAGAGGTACAAGCGAGAAAAGAGACGGCGATAGATGGCATCGGGGGGTCCAATGCACAGACCACGCCTACGAAGTACACCGGGATTGGCCGGATCCCATCCACGTAGCCATGGTAACCTTTCTTCGTCCTTCCGTTAGGCAGCATAGGGAGCTACGGTTGTGTCGGTTAATTATCCCTTCCACGTACAGCCGGGCCGGTTATGCGATCCCCACCGTGAACGTTCTTCCACCACTATCGTCGCCCGCGGGCACCTCTCACGCCTTCCCCTCTCTGACAGGCGGAAAGGAAGCGAGACGAGGAAAGAGAGAGAGAGAGCGATCGATGTACCTTGCAAAATGTGGGACGGAGAGGTTGGTAGCTGTCGCGATCGTAGAGGGGAGAAACGACATGATCCCATGAGCTGCTGCTGTTCCTGCCGCCGTGACGCCACTGCTGTTGCTTCTGTTGCTGTGATCTCGCGACGAACTGTTTTCGACGTTGGACTCGGTACCCAAGTGATAGCTGGATAAGATTGATAGGCTGCCAACCATCCGCTCTCAGACTAGCACGTTTACGTATTTCGCTTACTTTTAGTTTATCCTTTAGTGCGAATTTCTCGATGTTTCGTTTACTGATTTCGTTCGCTGATTTTGCTCCTTCATTATCTAATATCTAACTGACAAATATTTTATCTGATATCACTATTCTTGTATGGAGATTTAATTTACAGAGAACATTTCGTTATTATAAATTAACAAATTAATTATAAGAAACAACTCTATTTCTATCATTTCAGAAATGAGTTATAGTTCAGAAATAAAAATATTTAATATTTTTTCGTATTAATCAGAAAGAATATTTAACTCTTTCAAAATACGGTCTCGTTAAAATGGCATGGCCATTGCTAAAGTATGACATTCAACTTTCGTATGAAGAAGCCTTATATTTATAATCGAGTAGATCTCATACCTCAGACAGAGCGACGACAGAAGTTAGCGTATTGAAGAATCGAGGGCGCGCGACGGCGCCGAAGGCGTCTCCGTTTATCGAACGCGCAGCCACCACAGAAGTCTCAGTCCTGTGATAGATATTCTGATTTTATTCTACTTCGGTCGTTTCAATGTAGCCCAGCGAATTTCATTTTAAATCTGCAATCCATATACCTACGTGAATTCTAATAATTTATTATGTGTACGAACTGGTGTGCATAAAAAGATCCAACTGAATCACAAATAAGAAAATTGTCCGAAAGTAGTTTAAAGGTTACCTGAAAACTTTTTTACAAGAAGTTTGAACTTTAATAGCGTAACTGAGATTGTAATAACTTTTATCATAGAAATTTAAATTTATTTTTTAAATAAAAATTATATATAATTTTTAAGTTATTCGTACTTCAAAAATTCAATATTTGGATCCTTTCAATTTATTATAGCGTTAAAACGTTAAAATATATATTTTCGTACTCCTGTTATTCAAATTAAAAGCATCGAGTAACATATAATATCTCTTGATGACACATTTCGGTGCGAATAATAATCACTTCAGGGCTTAATGTATCCACAAGCAACGAGCGCGATTGTTAAATCTCTTGATCGATTCGTAATAATGAAAAAGTAAACGTGGTTTCAACATGGAGGATGATTCCTTCCGATTGCTCTCGTTTATGTTACCTCAACGACCGTTCCGTTACACGACCGGCAACCGACAACGACTGCGATTGGTCAGGGTTAAATCGGATTACGGGACGAGCGGGATTATCTCGAGTTTTTCGAAAGACACCATTTATCCGTGATTATGCTCTCGTAGTTCATGGGATGTGTTCTCGTATTTTCTCCCGTCACGATTTGTCATTCATCCGTCTACATTCGACGTATGTTGTTCCTGTAGTGTTGTATTTTAAAAAGAATTAATGTTTTAATACTTATAGTAACATTCTCCTATTATCTATTTTATCTGAAATTTTATTGAGACCACAGATGTTTATGCCTATTGTTGATACGTATTTATATTTTATTCTTTTTCTGTTATATATATATATATATTTATTTTTGTTCTATTTTGTTTTGTATTTCACTAAAAAGTTTATTGTCTTTCGTAAATTAATATTTTGAATGTTCTGAATAGATAAAACATCATTTTTTCTACTTCAGCATGCGTCTATTGCAAACATAGGTGTGATTGAAAATATTTTATTACGTGTGTCAACCACGCGGCTTTTTTTTTTAAAAAAACTCGCATGTTACACTTATTCCATATTTAGAGAGTTTATTTGCATGGTCATAACTACATATTGGTGGATCTATATCGCGAGTCATCAGTATGGTGTCGCGTTTCAGTAGAGATTTATCAACAATATTCGAAGTGTCGAAAATTGTAACGCTACGAAGGATCAGGTATGACGTTTCGAACAAACCTGAACTAAAATTATTGAACTTAATCCAGGGACGATACTATGTTGTTTGATAATATATAAATAATTTAAATTAGTATTTTTCTGAGATATACACATATATATATATATACATGTTTTTTCTTGCGATATAATACTATAAAAATTATAAATATGAAATATTTTGAAGATTCCAAGTCGTTTAAAAGTCGCATAAATCACTACAGTAAATATGTGTACAGTGAGCAGTTATAAAATTCGCAACTTTTGTTTATTTCAAAATTCATTCTGAAAGAATATCCTATTTATTAGCGACGTTAGATTCTATATGTTGCTTTATTTCTTCCTAGTTACCTACTATAGTTCAAATTTCGGGAAGCATGAAAGTGTCTCCCGTGTAAATGAAAAAAAAGAATTGAAAATAAATCAGTAAAAATTTCTAAGGAATATTATAAATAGATATATTTATAACCACAGGGTATGTTAGTAGATTCTTATAGACGAATGATTATATCGGTGAGGTAAAATGGAACATTGTTGGTAGCTATTATCCGCCACTGATGGTTTCTGTCTGCACATTGTTGTACAGACAATTGACGCTTGAAATTCTTTCCATTCATCTTTCACAGTCTCTTGTGCACTTTTATCTTAGACAAAAGTGCAGCGTCGTAGACAAAAGTGTTGCGTTTTACAATATTGTTTTTAAGGATATATATGTATAATAATTAAACTTTAGTATTAGTATTAGTTGTGCTGAAGATAGAATCTATATAAAAGTTTGCGCAATTGTCAGATGTCAAGGTCCATGAGACCATGCATAATGTATAAATGTGATCGTGAAAGTGACCGAGATGCAGCAACAGCAACGGCAGCAGTAACGACGGACAACTCCGGCGCTTTAATGGTGTCACACCATTGAGTCTTTAACGATCTCTCGGTGTTCGCGCCCGGTGCGATTAATAAACGCGCAATGGACAGATACCGAAGGTCGTAAGCGTACACATGCCTACAGGATACGGACTCGCCGATAATGGATTACGGTCTCGCACGGGATATAATAGAATATCGGACGCGGAATAGCTCACAGATAAATGTCGCGATAACGACAGGTAGGCCGCGGGTATTACACCGTTCCATCATCCATCCCACCCTCGATTACGCGGATCGATCTATCGCGTGTGGGGGTCGTTTGTTTGCCGACCCGCAAAGGTCTTCTCCCCAGAACAAATGATTCCGTCGCATGGCAGCCATTTTACTTTCTCGCCGTGTTCTTTCGTTCATTCTGCCTTCCTCCATCGTACTCGTTTTTCCTCTTCGCCGTAGCATCGTAGCACCGATTTTCACATGGCGCACGGGGTTCGCCATGGCTCTAAGCGGAAACATTTGTCGGCTTTACGGGATGCGAGAGAGAAAGATAAAAAGAGCGAGAGATTGTGTGTATGTGTGTGTGAGAGAGAGAGAGAGAGAGAAAAGAAGAGAGACGGTACTGTGGGTGGGTATTGTGGCGAGACCAGACGAGGTTGTGCTTCCATTGAATTCCTCATCTGGCGGCGGCTATTACTTTCCGCGATGAGAACTGTCAAGAGGGAATCGTTACACGCCGGTAGATTAATCGCCGCCGGGAAACCGAGGAGAGGCGGTCGCGAACCCTTGTTCCTGCGCTCGTGGCACGTCTGTGTACGTGAACACGCGTTTTACATGGCTTCGCGCTATCGTTGCTATACGTTATCGTCGCTGTCATCCAGCCGATTACGTCGCATCGACTGCATACGACGTCGGAATGCAACTGCGCATTCTTGACTTTCCCGGCGGATTAGAAGCGCGGTTTTGCCGTCTGAAAGCGATGAATGTCTCTAAATAACGCAACCAATTCACACCGCGACTGCGACTTTACGTAGCACGCGCGAGTCGTACGGTAATTGCACGTCGGGTTATCAAAAAATTAAAAAGAAGCATATAATTGCTCCTCGACGTACACGTGCGCTTTAAGGATAAACAGGATGAAGGAAGTTGCATAAATACCTTATAAATACCCCGTGGCAAGCACGGGGTCATTCGTCGAATCTTTTAAAATAATAATGGTATAAACATAATGGATTCATGTGTATGCGTTCATCTTATCTGTAAGATGAACTAATGCCTGCGTATTGCTCTAGCCTGATGCACGTTACAACTATTACGCTATTTTCAATACTACGCTATTTAAATATTTTTGTTTTTTTTTATTTTTATTATTTCTCAGCTGCTATTGAAGCTCGAACTCTCATTGCATTTGTATATACTTTTATATATTTATTTAATTCATTTGTCGTACTTATTTTAATACCTTCATTTAGTTATAACTATATCGTTTTATTCTAAATTATTATCCATTACAATCTTTTATTTGATTTTATTAATATATATTTTTTGTTTCTAGATTACTCTCTCTCGGATGTACCGTTGCTTTCCGAAGAGATGGAAGCTTTTATTCCGTAAGTTTATACATATATTTCTTCTACTTTTAAAAAGGCTCCTCATAAATTCTATGAAATTTTTCTGACTTTATTGTTTTCTCTTACTAGCATTTGAAATCTACGATCTTTATGTAGTTTACTCTAAAAAATAAATGTTCCACTGTCTCTTCTTTATCATTCCATTTGGAGCAGTGGGTTTCTTTCAGCATTTGCCTAGATTTATTATACTATATAACCTAGTTTTGCGTGTCACCGATTTAAGTATATCATTTTCTCCACTCGATGCACAATCGTTGATATACGTCAATTCCTTCGTGACGTCCCGAAGAATTGTCGTCGAAGAATTGTGTACATACGTGCCGATCGATTTATCAATTGACCGTCGATATTGTGATCATGAACGAACACGCAGATCGCGGTGGAATTATTTATCGGTCTTCGCGGGTAAACAGCTTATTTCGTAAAAATCACCAAGCTCCAGCATCGAGAGTGCAAATCGGCGGTGGAAGCAGGTCGATTTTATCGAATGTAAGCTTGCTGCTATTGTGTAATATGTGCGCGCGTACAAACCTCTCGTTCGTGCCATCCGAGTATGGAGCTCAACATACGTCCGAGGCCCGTTGCAACGGGAACGTTGCTAGCAGAACTGGCAGAAGGGGGAAGGAACGAGACGTATCGTTGTGGGATAATCCTCCTCTGCTCGGTGCGGACTACGGGTTGCCCGCGCCTAATATGGCGGCTTTATTATTTAACGTGCGTCTAATGGGGAGTTCCTTGTCCCGCACCTCGTTGCGACGTATCACGCATTGTACGGGCTCGTGGTGATCGCAGTTGTGTTCGCAGTTGGGCGAGACCGAGCCGGCTCTTTATGCTTCGCCGTGTTATTTTCTTTCTTTTTTTTCTTTTCGTTTTTTACTTTATTCGAATCGACAGGTTTTCTTTCACGACATGGAACTGTACACGCTTGTAACTACCCCATGATACATTTCTGCATGTGTCATTCTAGTTATTGATTATTGTATTAGAAATTTTTACACGCGCGTTTAGATTATAATACCACGCTAGCTATCTAATTTAACTATACACATTGTAACTTTATAAATACGAAGGCGTACGATCGAATTAGATCAAAACCTTCTTAGCTAATTTCGTGAATTGTGCAATTTGTTTTTTATAGTCTTATTTTTATGAATTATTATCGTCGAGATGTAGAAAGCTAAAGACAGAATCACATGTCTAGTTAGAGATTAAGAAGTTACATGCAACATATTCATGTTGCGCCTCGCTGCCTCCTCGAGAGGCCCCAGACATCACACTACGTAACAGTTGTCCTATTATTTTCTCGACAGTCCTCCGCACAAGTTGCCTCTTATCGGTAACGATCTGCTAACGGTACGGTAATGTTCTCTTGGAACAGATCCGGCTGACGTTCTGCGGGAAGTTATCTTAGATCCGGCATTCTACCAAAGTTCACCAGTCGAAAAATCAATTTTCGGAAAGCCGCAGATCGCCTGTCACACAGCGACCGGCGCCAGCGGGGAAGTCCCTCCTCGGGGTGTGTGTTTACAGAGGATCCACTCGGTGTGCAGTCCCGAGGATGAAATTTAAGGTTCCGAAAGGAGGATGAGGAAGAGGAAGATTGTAGGGTTTCCGGGGGAAGAAGGGGTGTAGAAAAACCTGACTGAAAAAGATTGGGGGAGGCGGCGGCGAACCCGCTGAATGACGGGACTCATCTGCGCGGTGGCGCCATGGCCATTTGTTTGTTTTACTTTTCTGGGCCAGACCCGGCTTCTATAACTCGACCGATTCTCCTCCTCCTCCTTCTCTTCCTATGGACGTAACCGTGAGTTAATGAGGTCGTTAACGAGGGTCCCACTAATTCTGCTATATCCTTAGTCAGAGGCTATGCCCGCATCTTCACCCCTCTGAGATAATATCGCGCCTCGTTGCGGTTGGTAGTGATTTCGGAGCACTTTATAGACGTCATCAGGTGAATATTGAGAGTGCAGCTAAAATATTGCTGACTGCGTGGTCGTTTTGTATGCGTTGGATTTTGTTTCACTAATGTTTGCCTTACGATTATAGTAATACGTACGTGTCGTATAATTTAGTAGAAAGAAGAAGAGAATAATTTTCGGCATTATCGTGCATGCGAAAAATCAAGCGATTAAAAATTAAGACTAATTCCATCGATGTCGAAACTGTTTTTTGCGCGAGCTTTTCATCGAGAGCTCTCTCTAGGATTAATTTCAATTGATTTACCGAGACGAAAGCGCCACAGAGATTACACCGTCAACTTTCATCGCGCCTTTAAACAATTCGATTGCGCGTCGATCCGCCGTGGAAAAATCTTTCGTCGCGTGTGCTCGTCAAAACGTTAAACGAGCTGACAGAGAAAATATAGTTCGCGCAAAGCGAATTTATTAAAAAATTTTTCCCCACCGCGCGCACCAAGGCTCGTCTCGTACGTTCGTCTACCACGCACATTTTTACCGCGGCGGGAAAAATCTCATCGCCCACTTTATATTCAAAATAGAAGAGATTCGCGCCGACAGGCTTTTCCAATGCTTCCCTTTCAGCTGGATATTTCTCGGGAAAGCCTGCTACACGTCGATTAAACGTTTCGCACATTTTCCACTGCTCTTCCTCTACCTCTTTTTCTCCTTTGTCTTCTCCTTCCATTTCTTCGCCCTTGATATTCTTCCTCTGTCTCTTTTGTATGCATTTCGCACTTTGCTTTTTTTGACACATCATTTTTCTCTCGTTTTTTACCTGTCCTTCCCGTCCTTTCCGTCTTCCGTGACACTCTCGATCTCTGGTGCCTGTCGCTTTACCTCCCTCCTTCACTCGGCCATCTCTTCACTCTCCTACCCGATTTTCTGCCATCCGCTCTGCAGTCCTCCCTTATTCTCCGTCGACATCTCATTATTATTTTTCGCACGGTTTGCCACGCGTGCCGTCGCTCGGCCGGCCGATAAAATTTCCCGCGATATTGTGTTTGGCATTATCGCAATCATAAACGCGCCGCCCTCTCGCAACCCCTCCGCCCTTCTCGTGCGTTTCCGGGGTCGTGCGTACGCGCTATTCCGAATTTATATCGCGCTTTTAACAGCCAACGCCTCCGCCATAATTTTGTGCTCGCGCGCAAAGCCGGCCGACCAAAATGCCGCAGCAAAACGATGCACCGGTCGCGACATATGTATGTAATGTTGAATTTCGTCCGAAATGTGTAGGAAGAATGCATCGTAATGCGGCGATAATTCCACGAACCGTTGGCGATTTTGTGAGGTCCATGGGGAATTTGCAGCTGGCAACCGACCCGTTCGTGCATAAGATACGTAATCACGGATAAATGGGTATGAGATGTATCGACGATTTTAGTATAATGAATTTACCCACAGCGAGAATTCTTTCCAGTTTGTTACAGAAAAAATATAGTGGCAAATCGGATTGGTGATCGTGGGAGGAGAATCGTGCATAAATACGAATTCGGAGTTACAATGCGCGGCAGGACGTATCGCAGATATATCGTTTGTATTTTACGATGGATATTTAGTTTCTCTCTTCTCTCACGGTAGTAGATTGAATCCGTATAAATTTGGATATTATAATTTTTGGAAGTGCATTAATCGCCACGTAAAATGAAGCGTCATCTGCACATTTTGTACGCGATTACGCTGTACGATAAATATTTTTAATTTGACACTTGTGACATATGAATAGTGGGACTACCAACTCCCCCACGTTTGCCATGAATGAAGTCTATTGTCGCGCGCGATGTATTTTCGTGCGCTATCTGCGGGACGCGGTTCTTCGGGGGTGGCGCTCGTCAATCTGTGGGACGTCAAACCGCCGACTGCAACGGCGCCACGAAGAAGAAAACGATGATGAAGAAGCGCAGGAAGTGCCCGGGAACTCGATATCGCCCCGGGCAAATACGTTTCCTCCGGGCTGTTTGTTATGTTACATCTTAGCCCGACGAATGGGTGGCCTTTTAAAACGCCTCGTTGTCACTTTCGAGCACTGTCCTTTTTTCACTCTCGTTAACGGGGAGGATTGATCTTACGAAAATTTGCGCGCGAACCGCCGCGCTGCCCGGATTCCGACTCGTGAGATGGTTTTCGCCGGCATCTGTTTCACATAATTATATAGCGCATAAACTTTTTCTTTTCATTTGAACTTTTCTTCACGCTATTATGATTTATCGATCGATTTATGTAGTTTATAAAATTTATTTCTTCATTTATTCAAATTTTTGATGAAGTTTTTCTTAAGACTTTATTAAAAAAATAAAACGTATTTTAAATGATGTGTCTATAATCGATCTGTTTTTTGAAATTTTTAACGATAATTCATTATATTTAGGGAAAAAAGAAAAAAAAATGTATCATGAAATATGAATCCTATTTTCTTTATTCCAGAGCTTGAAAAGCTATCAGTATACCTCTCGATTTCACCAAACGATCTTTAACATATGTAAAATTGTGCGGTTGGTGCAAAACTGTGCGAGGACAGATCTCTGTGTGTTGCTTCTAGACCAAGAATCTAAACAGAAGGATAATAAATTGTAAGATTGGAAGGGCATCCCTTATAGACTTTTTCCTGTACCTAACATTTGAAAGTAATTATGAGAGAGAATAGTAGGTTAGATCTTTTGTAGAATGGAAAGAAAAGCGAACGTGACTAACGTCGAATTCCAGGATTAGTGATTAGTCCTTCACCTTTCTTTTATTTATGACAGCATGTCAGTCATAGCATATTATTTTATTTCTGAGGTTTAGGACAACACTGCTATTTTTGTAACTATTCTCAAGGCACATGTTAGCTTTTGAACAGTAAATAAGTTAAACAATTTTTTTCTCTTAGAAGCAATTTAATTTTCGTTTACATGAGATCTCCGTAGTTTCGAGACAAAAATGGAATCAAGAATTTACAAATAATACAGTTCAACTTTTTACATTCAAATTTTTGTGTTAATTTAACATAAGATGATTATGTTAGAAAATAACACTAACATTATGTAAAAAAAATTACACAAAAATAGTAACACAATTTGTAAGCAAGCTATAATGGAAGCATATCTTTTAAATAAAATTAAAATTTATGATATTGTAAATTAATATTCTCTTCTTTGTTTTAGAATTTACGTTTCAAAATATATTATTTTTATGTCATTTATTCCTATATCATAAATTATGTTATTTTGATACTAAGAAATATCAATTCAATATAAAATTTTAATAAGGATTTGAGTGGACCGGTTTTAACACAAATACAAAATACTTTTACTGTGTATTTATTTATCCGACGCGTCTTGGATAATCATGAATTATACAGTCAGTTTTAGATCTTCAGCCCGGTTCAGAAGTTAGAAAAGTACAGGCGGTCAGTATTTTTATATTCAAAAAGCGTATTTTGTCCATTCTCTATTGTGCTGTGGCGAATAGATCTCTTAAGCCGAACGGGACGAGATCGAAAGATCGAGGTATTGATCGTAAGCGGCTTGGTTTGTGGGGGCTTTTCCTTTGTAACCACGATCGGCTATTGGCTACGCTCGTAAGTTCACACCTTGGCATCAATGTGTTCCGACACATTTGGCAACTATTACGGCCGTGACACTTACACCCCACAGCACAACCTTTCTTTCATTTAAAAGACGACCATTCGAAAATATCTACACACACCACAGTTGCGAATAAACGAGTGCTCCACGAGACTGGATCATTGTTATATCTTACCTTATTTCCCACTGTATATCACGTCTTTACTTTGTTAATGTAATAAGATAAAAAGTAAATAAAATGGATTATTATCAGTATCACATTCTCATAGATTAAAGTTTAGACTCACTTATTTAATCAAGGAAAAATCTTTCGCAATGCATGAATAAAATTTTTCGTGCTTCATATATATATATATATATTTATAAATATATTTATAAAATACTAAATTTCCCTTTTAATAACAAATTACTACGTTATATGTAAATGTGTAACGGGAAGAGTACTCCTAATTTGCCATTTAAATCCTCATCCTGCGAGAAACTTGCCGAACTCTTACGTGCGAAAAGCCGCCTGCTTTTCTTTGGCGGTACGTATACACGCACTCACGCACTAACACGCGTGCACTAACGCGCGTGTGATGTACAGCTCGTATATACGGGGGTTCCATAATATAAGTTCATCGCGGGCGCGCTGATGCGTACGTAATCCCGTGGTGCTTACCGATAGCATCACCAGGGTTTTATTTTCATTATTCATTTGTTCGGCCTCTCCCCATAGACGGGCCCGGAGAGCTTACACGTATAACCCCATGTTTCTACGTCGGTTTAATCAGATAAAACCCTGCCAGCGAAAATCGGCGAGCGCTCCACGGCATGCGGCGGCCGTTTTCGGTCGACGCGACGCACAAAATTTGGACGTGGGCTTGTAAGTGCAATACGTGGTTTAACGAAGACAGATGTCCGTTATATTGATACAGAAGATCTTGTTACATATCCGTGTGGTATCGTCGATGAGTTGCTGAAGAGGATTGTTAATTGTTTGACGACAATTTGCTGTTGCAAGATGCGGTTCGCTAGTAAATTGAAACTTCCTTGTTAAATTTGATGTAATCAAAATTATCTCGCGTGTCTACTGCATCGTATAATATCCTATTATTGAACGTACGAAATAAAGCTTTTTCTTGTGATCGATAATTATTCGTTGATTACGTTAATTGAATCGGTGATATTAAGCGCGATATTTATGCGGTGACTTGAAATGAATTATTGTTATATATCATGCTATATAACGTGTGCGAAAGTTACCTGTTTACGAGTGTACGCTCGCAGCGTGATTTTTTCCGCATATACACACCGCGAGACTTTATCAAATTCTTTAATTACCGAGTGAAGGATGATGTAGGAAGCGTGAGAGTCGCCGCCGGAAGGGCGGGAGAGAAGAAGCGAGGAGAAATAAGAGGAACGTAATTAAGGGATTAGCTTAGTTAATGCAGACGCTGGCTTAACGAATCGTAATGTAGAGGGCTGTTACAAAAATATGTTTCGCCGAGCGCCAAGTCAGCCGCGCTTGATTAACGAAGTGCATGTCTCGGGAAATTTTCTCGTTGTATCAGAAAAACTTTATGTATTTAAAAAGTATTAAAAAAAACATCGCGCGTGCACAACACTTATATCGGATATAAGTATGGCATGGTGCGCTTTAATAAATGATGATCAAGTTAGAAGTATGCTCAAGTTTTCTGAAATGACATGAAATATTATATTTTATGTATACACGGAAAGAATAATTTTGCTGAAGCATCTAAAAATTTAGTTAGATATACAGATTTGAAAATAATTTTGTATGTTATTAGACCCTCAAAATAATGATGTACGTCAAGCATAATGAACTACTGCAAAAAGTTTTAATATTCTAATAATCAGCTTTGAGCGTCTTAAATAATTATTTTGATGGTCTAATAAAATTATTTCTAGATCTATCTAACTAAATTTTTAAATAGTGTAGTTTTTCCATGTATCTAAATAATAAAATATTTCATTAGTAATCATATCTCGATATCCATTACAATTTAGCAACACGAAAATTTAATTTGATACAGTCTATTAGAGATGGATCTACTCGATAAAATGCTTATACAATCCGTTTGATTCTCAAACGCGGAGGGATATTGGTTGTCCCAAGGTGTCGATATATATCGTCTCGTTTAGCTAAATACTCGGGAGCAAGTATCTCAAGACCGTCATCGGGTACGAGCAATATCGCCCACGCTGTTTTTCCAACAAAACGCCATCGTACGGTTATCCGGGCGTCTTAAGACCCGAGGATAGGATCTTCTTCACGGGTCCGGAACACGATATTGCCCAACATGGCCTGCCCACGTGTTTCGCATTGACCGTTAAAATTCGCCTCCGCACGCTCTCGCGATCCGTCTCGTGTGCTGGTATATAGGCGGTGTATTATTTTTCCACCGGCTCTCGCCAAATTGGCTCGCACGGAATCTCGAATTACGGACATTCGACACCGTTGTGCGAGGAGGGTAGAACCTCTCGTTTTTTTTATTCCTCATCTTCCTCCTACCATCGAAACCTACCTCCCGTTCTCCGTGGTCCATGCCCGCTTTCCGACATGGCGGAAAAAATATTCCGCAATATTTAATCGTTTTACTCGCACTCCGGCTGGAAAATGGTGCGAAGTTCTCGCCAGTTCGAATTGATGTGTTTCGATGTTTAAAAAAGATATACCGCGTTCGGAGAGCAGCAATATATGTTTTTCTCGTTAGAAACTGAATTAGGTTCGAGATAAATGCGATTTTTCAGATAAACTGAGCTATTACGTAAATAGTAGTGTAAAACAAAATTTTTTAAAATAAAACTCTTACGTATACGGAAATTTTGATACAGTCCAAAATTATATTTTACATTATAAAAAGTAATTAAACTTCTTATCAAGTAGTTTTGTAAATTCTTTTACAATAAAGAAAGGACAATTCTTGTTCAATAAAAAAGTATAAACTCAATGCTAATTATAAGTAAATTAACAGTAATAAAAAGTAATGATAAGGAACAGGTAGATATCTACGTATTGTTTGTTTACGGAAAAAGGCGTGTTGAGGAATTAATAAAAAGAGAACTGTATACCTATAGGCGTGTAAATTCAACATGGAGAGTAGTAATCGCAGGCTTCCGATCAACGGAAGGCGCATCTCTTTAGTGATTTCTTGCGCTCCTCTCTTTGCATATTGTGACTCCCCCGGTAATACGACATCCTCACCCGTGGGGGGCTCTCTCTTTCTGCTCGGGCGTAACCTAATAGGTTCTCCCATAGGAAGATCATACTTCGATACAAAGGCTGATCGCTACATCGCACGCGATCATGGTGCACGTCACGTAAACTGACGATCTTCATAGCACCATTTGCTGGCTCATCGCATAACACGCCAATATTGCGCCCCTTCTTGGAACGGAACGCGTAACGCCCTACACTTTAACGTTTCATCAACGACCGATATATCGGCGAATGCATACGAAAGGTTTGATGGAATTGCGAGTGCGATCGTCCTCATTGTGACACAAGAATGGATCATTATATTGAAATAAACATTAATGTAGATCACGATCGTAATTAAAAATATTTCTTTTTGATGTACTGTACAACATGATGTAAAAATATTAGGGGTCGTCTTCATAATTTTGATTCAATCTAAGATCCGACTTGAGTTAGATTTGAATTAGTCTTCCATTTGAAAAACGCTTCTCAAACTACGATTTAATAAATTTGATTGGTTCAAACTTTGGTTCAAATCTAGCTCGCCTAAAATGAGGATCGATCTACGACTGATGAATACGGACCTAGGTGTAGCATTGCGCATAACGACAATTGAATATAACTTGGGGCAAATTTTTGATTGGTGAAAAATTTCTAATAGTAATTTTATATTGACTTATATAAAATTTGAGGCCAATTTATGATTAGCACAAATGTCGTCATAACTTTGAAGTTTGAACGACTGCATTCACAAGAATATTAGATACATGTATTCATACAATATATAGGCATATGGTACAATATATAGTCATCGGTTATAAAAGGTAATTCCTTTTTTACGTTTCGCGGCAGACTTAAAAAGTTTTAAACTCGATCATTAATAATCTGTTCTCTGAAGCGAACGATACTCGAGAAATATCTTTTATTATTTTTCGAAGACGGTACGTCGAAACGAAACATTCAAGGATGACTTCAATTGTGAAAAAGGCTCTTTTTGTCCGTCAATCGGAAGGTTACCGAGAATAGAACCCGTTCTGGCGGAATCTCGTAGCATTTCAATTAGTTGCGTGCGCGTTCTCAAGATGCCACGCACGATAATTCGTGCGTACCGCCACGCGTTGCCGCGTCGTTACGCGGAAGAGAGGATCTTACCGTCATTCAGGGCAAATGAGCCATTGCGTTCTTTGTATCCGCTTTTCTTTTGTGTTACGGCAACGGACGCGCCGTGTGGAACAAAGGTAAAGGGGTTTTCAAAACGCCAATTCTTACCGGTAGAAAAAAATGAGACAAATGTTTTATTCGACCACAGAGGTTTCAGTTTTATTATCGGACACTGGGAATGCTGTTCGAGAATTCGAATATGATCATTGAATTTAATCATTCGAGTTCACGAGGCATGAGAAATCATTCGATCGTAATTCATTTTGATATGTTTGGATACAGGTAATATAGTTTCGTCATCTATCGGTATAGGAATCCGTTTTAGACTGATTATTGCACGGAAAGGACGATCTTGCTGAAATATCTAAAAATTTAATTAGATACAGAATGAACAGATCTGAAAATAATTTTGTTAGATCGTTAAAATAATAATGTAGGACGCTCGAACTATTAGAACGTCAAAACTTTTTGTAGCATTGCCGAGCATGCTTGAGATTCCTACATAATTATTTTAACGATCCAACAAAATCATTTTCAGATTTGTATCTAGCTGAATTTTGGATACTTCAAAATCATCCTTTTTGCGTGTAATTTTCGGAAATTTTAATCTGATCGTTACAAAAAAAAATAATTTTTAATGTTTCAAAGAAACCTGATTTCTACATTGTTTACTTAAAATGTCTTAAATCAACATTTGTTCTATTTACATGCTGTGAACCAACATATTCCACCTGTATGAAGAAAAAAACAATAAGATAATCTTTTTAGGACGACTTCCATGAGTGGTCATCGCAATTACGATATTTTACGTTATTACAAGGTAATCATTACAATAAAGCTTTTTGAAAAAAGACTTGCTGAAACGTCCGCTGTTAGCGGACGATTTTTCCGTCCACTCGTCTGTGTTGTTCTTTCTCTTTCCACTTTCAATTTGGCTTCATTCTTCGTTGCGTTCGTGCGTCTCGGACACCGCCAGTATTCGGACCAGATCATTGTTCGACTCTACGACGTTTTTGTACGTGACGGTATCCCCGTTCCTTCCCTTGAAGCTCCATTGGCTTATTGGCCGTCTGAGGAGAACCAAGACCGTAGCTACGATCATGGCAACGATCAATATCGAGAGACCTGTCCACAGGATCGGATAGATGACGGACGTATTGTATTCGCATTGCAGCTCATAGTTCGGGATTTCAACCAGGAGTTTGGCACGATGTCGATCTGGTGCGTGGCATCTGTCGTACAAGTTTAACAAAGTGATTGATTATATCCTTGTATTCGCGGGTATCTTTCAATAGTAAAATATCGTTAAAAATGCACTGTAATTTCAATATTTACATCTTTTTTATATTACGCTGAGATAAGGAACTTAATAATATATTATGAAGATTGAACTTATTATTAACAAAATGTGATCTGTAATAATAGGAAAAGATTTCTTCTCACGGAAATTCTCGAGACATCTGAAGAAATAAAATTGAAGCTTGATGAACAGTGCGTGATACGAGAGTACTGTCGTTATATCATTTTATAACACATTTTTATCGAGATGTAAAAGAGATATTTATGATATTTATTAAAAGAATAATATAAATAATCAGAATAAATTCAAGAAAGCGATTATTAAAAAAACATTTTAATTTGTTTTGCTTTCACTTAATATTGGCAACTCTTACCAACTGAGAGTAACGTATTCGTCGATATCTTACCTAATGTCTCGACTGAGATTCCTGGTCGAATTCAACAGACTAATCCATTCCAAATTGCAGTCGCATTCCCAAGGATTGTTTTCCAATTCAACAACGGGCGTCCGTTGCATTAAAGAGCGCAGCTCGACACCCAAGGTCTTGAGGTCGCAGTCTTTTATAGAAAGTCGCTGCAATCGTGGTAGCACGATACCGATCTGCGACCAAAGACTAAGCAGGACCAGCCGTTTGGAACCGATCAATGATAACATCTCCAGACTGGTCAGGTTCTCGAGATCATTCAGCGCTAGCGATGTCAAGTTCGACATGTGATTTAGCCGCAATTCTCGTAGCTGCGGTAGATATAAGTTCTCAAAACTTATCATTTGCGTGCCAGATAAATCCAGCTCTTGCAAATTTATCGGTAATAAAGGTATCGCGCTGATCGGGTTCCAGGATAGGTCCAAAACTGATAAGTTCGTCAAGGTCTTGAAGAAATCTGATGAAAAGTATGGCGCGGATATGTTACTCAGGTCTAGATGTTTTAATGCTCTTAAATTCCAAAAAGCGCTTTCGTGAATTCCATCCTCTATAGGATTATTGGACAAAGACAAATATTCGAGAATCTGAAAAAAAAAATTCTTTTCCAGTTGTGTGACATACGGATGCGCAAAAAGTGATAAAAAATCAATTTCACGGATAATCTTCGTAAGAAAATTTCAAATGTGTTTAGGAGAGGATTAGAAAAATTCTATAACATTACCGTTAGATGTTGTAGCATGGTCTCGTTGACGACAGTGAGCTTGTTGAAAGAAAGATCTAATATCTTAAGTTTCGGTATTCGGTCATTGAGAGCATTATCATCGATATATTCCAGTTTATTGTGGCTCACGTTTAACAATTGCAAATTGTATTCTTCCTTGCATAAGAAGAAGAATCGCTGAAGATGATTCCGAGATAAGTCCAGTGTTTTTAGTGCCTCCAGATTAGTAGAGCAATCCAGAAAACTGTCAAATTCGTTTCCCCTTAGATTGAGATCCGTCACTTCTTGCAAATTGATCTTGGTCTGTATTCTTACAAAGAAATCTTCCTTCGTCATTTTTCGAAATGAGAGGTCTATCTGCAACGCAATCCCCTTTTTAATCTTATTTATTCACATAAAACGACTTCGGATTATTACGAACACGTGTGTGATTGGACAATATTGGAGCTCGTTAATTTATTTCTCGTTAATTTAGTAGCATTTTGTACGTATTTATCGAAAGTAAAAAAGAAAGATTTTTCGAAACATAATTTTAGAGCGTAAATTTAGAGACGCGTTTACGCAAGAAAGCGATGAAATTTAAAAAAGCGATAAGCTGATATCCAACCGGAAACTGATATTCATGACACAAATGACGGAAGTGTCATCGAGTGTCTTGGAAAATCGTAAAATGTTTATTCACAAGCGATCTGATTAGTGGAATCACCGCGAAATTAAAAATCAACCCACCGTTGTCGCCGAGACGAACGAAACGATGATGACGAAAAACGCGAGCGATCCGAGCCGCATCGTGTCAGGTGATAGTTATCTGACTAATCGATTTTTTAAGCGATCCGATCTTCGTTGCACCCAATCGGCCGACTACACCACCAGGACCACCTAATGTGAACTATGCTTCCCGCACTACGATCCAATGGAATGACAACGAATTCGTCCGCGACACTCTGCTGAAGATTGCAGTGCCGAATTAAGAGGGGAGTAGAAGAATCATTGCATTATAATGCACTCCGCACTTCGATCAGCGGTATACACACGCCTATTGATATAATTGGTTTCACTTCAGAAAATCACGATTTTCCACTTTATCTCAACAGAAATCTTCCTCGCGATCTGATCTGGAAATTGTATTATATCATATTAATACAATGTCGATGGAGGCATCGTTGTTCTCATTTTACGTTTGTATATAGATTGATAATGAAATTTTTTCGAGTACCGTATAATTTAATTTGTAAGTAACTACCCTATTTAGCTATTTACGATTATAAATCAACAAGGTTCAAACATAATCACGTATTAACGGTTTTTAGGCTTCCACGGATATTATCTTCAAAGATACCAGAAGGTTTGCGGGTTATCGCCGTGTTTTTATCCATTGCTAATGCCTAATGATCACGTATTGTTTATAATCCCGCAAATAAATTTTTTTTCTAAAATGAAGCGGTTGGCGTCGCGAAAGTCGCAGTGTTAATTTAATCCGTCCCCGGTCAGAAGTTCAGAATCACCGAGGCTAACGTACCGCTTTCTGATAAACCAGTGATTACACGAGTCGTGCGCACCGTAAATTCATCCTAGGCCTCGATTAGCGATTGTCTTTCCGTCACAATTAATCGCACATATTTTTTCAATTATTATAAGCGACGTTTGAGCGATATCTCCGTGTACATGAAATTTATGGATCGTTAGAACGATAGATTGATGTTGCTCCTCGCGACAAGATTCACGCCCGAAAAACGTTAACATATCTGCTCCGCTATGCTCCAGAGAATAAAAATACGGGCTAAGAGCGATAAACCTCGCTCTTCGTGCCGCGCATCTAACGGCGATAATGTTGCTCATGCATCTCATTGTAATTATCGGTGGATTATGCATAAAATTATGTTCATTTTCGAAGCTTTTTAATCTTAAAGATTAGAATTTTATTATGCAACTACGCATTATTTTTAGAATTTCATAATTATAGAGATTAAAGTTTAAACTTTTACATCATAGAAGTACGAGTTATTTTCGGAGCTTCATAATATTTTAGAGATTATAATTAATTAGGATATTCTTGATATAATGCAATTTTGGGAAATTAATTCTATTAATAACATTAAAAAAGAGAGATGCAGCATACATTAAATAAATCCTAAGATATTTGGTAGAAAATTTTTTTAACATTGAATTTTTAAACATGCGAATATCAGTTGAACTCGCCAGGAAATCAGTCGTATGAAAATAATGTAAACAAAAAAACTCATTAAGTCATTTATTCACAGTCATATCTTTTTTCACGCCTGCGGCGAATAATAATTGAAACTACATATGCGCAATACATAACAATAAATATAGCAGCGTTTTGAACGCATGCTACGATAACAAAGACACGAGGAATCGTTTACTTTTTCGGGGTTTGTGGAGTGCTGGTAGCTTTGAAAACTAATGGATTCGATACCCGAAATATGCTAGGCAACATTGTGGCTAACGTTCCGAATACCTCCTCCGACATTCCCTGCAACCGATAAGAATGATATTGACGTGAGTGCAATCTTTTTCTTTCCTCTTTTAATATCAGTGCTTATCGCCGAACTTACTTTCGGTACGAGAAATTGTAAATTCTTCAGTTCGGCTCCACCCCAAGAAGCCATTTCGATCATGAAACCTTTGACGCACTTGAAAACTAACTCTGCCCGTTTTGTGCACCAGGCGACCGTCATGTCCTATAGCGGCACTCGATGTAGATTATTTATATTTTTTACCTAATTATCTAAGAATTATCCGTCTGAATTATCCAAGCGATAGATTACCTCTGACATTTCATGGACAAGCAGCACGGGTATTGTAAGCGTCGTCACATCGTTGCAACACGCTGTCTTCAAAATGTTTCGCAATCCCAGAATAGCGGGATGTCTCGAGTTGATATCGCCTATAAAATCAATATTGTGCACTTAACTCCGTAATTCGTTACATAGGAAATTTATAACTGCTAGTTATTTACCGGATCTCAGAGAATCGTTGACCACCATGTGGAACACCACGTGAACTTGCGCCAGATTGGAATGTCTCGTAATGAAAATGTCGCCTGTTTGCAGACTCTTACTCGTCGTGGATTTTTTCGCCTGTAAACAACACGCACGGTTTGGCATGCCGATGTTGTTAACCATAAATTAAATTTTTAATACTGTCGCCTACATGGGAATCGCTTCCTTCCCTGTGATGCGCCTGCCTCCAGGCAACGGCATCCTTCACGTCTTCCCGAATCTTTTCCAATTGCTCATCGATAGGCGGAAAATGGAATTCCGTGGTTAATTGACATATGGAACATAATTCTGCAATAGTACAGAACTCAAGTTTACAAGAGGTGCATAAAAACCAGTGATAAAATAATTTCGAAATCGTTGACGTAGTCTATTAGAAGGCACCTTTTGTTATTCCAGAATAACTGCCTAAATGATTATCGCTTAGAAGAACTAATCCGCAGAGATCGTTTGAATACAGTCCTAACGCTGTTTGCAATCTTTGCGGCGTTGGATCCATCCTAAATGTATAATATGTTTTTATTATATTTTCCATTATAATCGATTGAGAGAGAATATTATGAGACATTAAGGAATTGGTTCAAGTATATTTTATGCTTCAGGAAAATTATTAGACATACCCGGATTCGCTATTTTTTGTACGGCAAAAATCAAGCACATCTCCGGTCAATATGCGTATGTTGTGCATTTGTTTCATTTGAGATCCCAAATGTATAGTAAAGCTTTCTTCTAATAAAGGATAATCTGTCGTTTGCTTCTCCTCACTGTGAACAAAGTTGTCTAAAGCTGGACGCAACGGCGATAGCGGCACCATGGGCGAACCCCTATTGCATGAGAATGTACATTTTTTATTTCAATAAGATTTGTTTAATTTTCTTAAACTGATTAGCGAAATGCAAAAGAGACACCTACATTGGTG
Source organism: Mycetomoellerius zeteki (assembly GCF_001594055.1). NCBI lineage: Eukaryota > Metazoa > Arthropoda > Insecta > Hymenoptera > Formicidae > Mycetomoellerius > Mycetomoellerius zeteki. The sequence goes on along the minus strand of NW_017257999.1, from coordinate 2,585,599 downwards.
TGGATACCATACTAGTCTGTTGCTCTTCGAGTAGCCTCATAATCCAATTTCGATACTGCCGCCGTTGATCTAATCTCAAAGCGTCGATTTTGGATCCCCAGAAACCTTGTAATAGGCTTTGTTCCTCGAAATGACGACCAGCCATGTCGTTTATGGACTTTTCAGTAGATCCTGCTTCGAGAGCCTCGACGGCGACGCGCATTTCGTCGGTTTGTCTGGAATTTATACAATCCTTCTTTTGAAACACTGTTTTCTTTTTCTCTTACTTATTATTTTTAACCAAAATAAGGTAATTGATGAATAACAAATAAACAGATTCTTAGATTTCTAAATGAAATTTATGAATAAAATATTTGTATTTTTTATGTTTCGCATTTTTAAACATACATTAAGTGCATACATAAAAAACTGTGAGAAATGAAAAGAAAAGTCGTAAGACTGTTACTAACTTTTGTGTGAGACGTTCATAATCAGTATCCCTCATTTGAATTACTTCAGTAACATCTCGTCCATATTTGTGTTCTTCTTGCAAAATTGGTTCTAAAGACGGAGAATGCACTAATCTGTGATATGCCGCAGCAAATAATTCTTCATCTGTGGTCCCAATGGGATCAGAATATTCTACTGTCTTTTGCTTGTATATTTTCTCCCAGTTCTTAATTATTTCTTCTAAATCCAGATTGCCTGCTTTGGCAGCTTCGATAAATTTCTCCGCTTTGTCATCATGAAATTGCAGTGTAAATTCCTTGATATTACATTGCAGAGATTTCAATAAATCCAATTCCACGTAACATGGTAGTTTGAACGATGACATTATACGATGCATTAATTCTTTTATGGAACCATGATATGGTATTTTTAACGGAATTTCCAGTGTGTATTCTTGATTTGTAGTACATGTTGGAAATTTGTAGACGAATGTTTTCTCGATGTATTCCTCTTCTGATTTATTCATCGTCTTCAATAATATTTGTTTGTTTGTCATGTGATTTTTGTAATGAATTTGTATTTATGAGAAGTAGATATGCAAAATGATACATTATAAGTAGTACAGTGAAGCAATCATATGGTTAATAACCGCGATTAGAGTAATAAATTCTACATAATTAGCTTTCTTATCAGTATAGACATTACAAGACTTGAAAAGAGTGGTACATTTATCCCGCCAAGGTCAAGTCTTTCACAATATTCGGGTTAAGAGGGCAAAGATAATTCTCAGTAGCAGTTTTTTTTATGTTCATTGTCTATATTTATTTTAACGATAGCGGCAGCCAATTAATTTTAATTTCAACTTTGAGTAACTACAAATTTGAATGCCTACGCAACATATAAATCTAATCAAATATTATGTAAATAAAATATTTAAACATGATAGTGAAAACATCTGTAAAATGTCAGTAGAAAGTGAGCATCGAGTACTTTTGCTATTTGAAATAAGATAGTTTTTTTGATCAACTTTCATTTCAATTTTAATTTAAACATATACATTGTTGTTACAGCTGTAAGTTTTCAATTATGGTTCAATTATTAAATGATAAAATAATTTTTTATGTTTCTTGATTTTTATGTTATTCGATCGCTTCTACTTTATCGATAAACATCAAAATACTATACAATAAACAAGCTTGTGCTCGTGATTCAGTTTATACTGTAGAATAAGAGACAAATAGACCCACGATTAATTTAAATATTGGTATAAAAGAATCTCTAATCGTATCAGAATTATTTCTTTAAATATATATATTAATTTACATAATAAAGAAAATTAAATAATAAGGAAAATAAAAATATTAAAGAAACTGATAAGATATTTTACAATAATCATTTCTCCAAATGTGCCTTCGAAAAGATACTCCACTATAATTTATCTATTAAAAAAAGATTTTTGAGAAAATAGAAAGAATAAAGAAATCAAATCAATTTAATTAATTTAAAGTTTACAGAAACAATAAAAAAAATGTAAACTTTTAGATGTTGTTACAATATTTTTGATGATAAGCTAAATGTTTTTCTCTGTTTATATCTATTATTTTTATACATTTGTCATTGCTTCTTGCAAGGCTATTTCATTCCATCTGATCATTTGATATACATTTTTCTCATGTTTTACAATATCATAAAAATAAGGAAGGGAGAATATATATACCATGTTAATAGAGAATAAATTTATGTACTGACATTCATTGTTCTACTGATTTTGCTGTGTTATTCGACTATTGTTTGTTTCGATTGTGACAATCTGTCAACTTGTTGTAATAAACATAACCTCTATAACTCGCATACGCAGAGATTTTCTCGCACTCTTGAACAGATGAAGCGATTTGACGATTTTTTAAATATAAATTTTTATATAAATTCAAAATGGATACCGTTTATCTCGTGTCTCTCCAGTAATTTGAAAACACTATCTACGGACAATCGGTGACAAATGACAATCAACAATTTTTGACATCCTTTCCCCCTTCCTCTTTCTTATCCCTCCCCTTCCTCTTTCCTACCCCACCCCTTTCTCCGAGACAATTTGCGTTCAGAAAATACAATATGGTCGGCTTTTGGAAAGTAGATCTGATTGGTGAGTCGTAGTGCGCCAATCATAGCCGATTATGAATTCCAATTATTATCTTACATTGCTTTAATCTAATTTTATTCTTGATATGTGAAGCAATAAAAATTATTAATTTTGTTTATATTGATGTAACATTGCAAGTATTATTTGTTAAGTTAATTTTTTAAGTTAATCGAAGTTTGGTCGAAATTATTATACTTTCTGAACGCAGCTAGTAGTTCTTTGTTACATTTATGCTCATAGGTTTGATTTGGACGCCATATTAGTTGTATAAAATATACCAAAAAATTCCGGTACGCTTTGGCGGCGATTCGCGAGTATTTCAGTGAAAAATAAATAATCTTTTATAATGCTGGATCACAAACAAACGGAAGAGTTGACAGATCATGAAGCCGAGTTGTATGACAGGCAACTTCGTTTATGGGGCTTGGACTCACAGAAACGGTAGGTCTCGTAAAATTATGAATATACATAACCTAATTCGGAATCAAATACCGGCTTTTTGTGAAATCCCAAATTACAAGTGCGATATGTATAACACGGCTATAGAAAGATTTTTGGAATAGACGTGATTTGTTTCTCTTCGCTATTTATCGATTACGTACATCTTTTAATAGACAAAAATAGGTTTGTTTTCTACAGCTGAATTAGTATATACTTTTGGAACTTGCAACAGTATAGTAAATATAATTTTTATATTTAGTGAAAATGAAACAAATTCTAGTGCAGTTTAATGCAGGAATAAAAAACAGATCTAACATTTTAGAATATAGAGTTTATATAAAGTTTTTGTTAAATATTGTTTTCTTGAATGTTTTTTATCTATATTTTTCACAGATTGCGAGCTGCAAAAATTCTTTTGATAGGACTAGATGGTTTCGGAGCAGAAATTGCTAAAAATATCATTCTAGCTGGAGTTAAAAGCGTTACATTTTTGGACCATAGAAATATGACAGAGTTGGATAGATGTTCGCAGTTCTTTATTCCAAAAGAAGATATTGGAAAGAATGTAAAAATTAAACAGTAGATTATACTATTACTATTACTATTTTGCTGCACAAATAAATATATACTGAAATAATTGTTTGCTTACAGAAAGCTGAAGCATCATTGCCAAGAGCACAAAACTTGAATCCTATGGTTAACGTTAACGCAGATTCAGACAAAGTTGACGATAAGCCTGATGAATATTTTGGACAGTTTGATGTAGTATGTGCTATGCATTGTACTATCACCCAGCTGAAGAGGATTAACCGAGCATGCAGAAATCAAAAGGTCAAATTCTTTGCTGGGGATGTATGGGGAGGACTTGGTTATGTATTTATAGATTTACAAGAACATGAATATGTAGAGTGCGTACACTTATATTTTTTAATTTGACGTGTATATGTTAAGAGCGAATTTCTTGTAAATAAATAATGGAAAATCTTTTAGGGATGTATCAAAATCAAAGAAAGTCATGATACCGGAAGGTGGAGAACCTGTGGGTAAAGAAAAGATTGAAACCATAACAGTTAGTGAAAAGCGCACGGAAACTTTTGTACCATTTGAGTTTATTCTAAATGTTCCAAAAACATCTTTAATTAGGGAGGAAGAAATCTACTATATGATGCTAAGTATGTTTTAAAGTTAGAATGTTTTTTAAAGTAAAGATTTATATTTTAGGATATTCTAAATAATAATTTTTTTTAGTATTGCTGAATTATCGCGAAAAATATGATGAAGATCCATTGCCTAACGAAAGAGGCTGTGAAAACCTGAAAAATGAAGCTTCTGCCATTATTAAAAAATATGAGTTAGGCGATAAAATAAATAATTTAGTGGAGTATGTATGACAGCTTTAGCACGTAAATTAATCAATCAAAAAAGTTTACATGTATAATATTTTTGTAACTATAGGGGCGATTTGTATGGACAACTCAGTCCAGTTTGTTCTGTCGTTGGAGGTATCGTGGCTCAGGAAATAATCAAGGCGGCATCGCAGAAACACGCTCCACTCAATAATTTATTTACATTTAATCCAGATTCATCGTGCGGAGTTATTTTGAAATTGGGCTATTAATCGAACGTGATGTGTGGAGCTGAGTATAAAAGATTTTCTAATAATACTGTGATACACTGAATATGACATTATATTTCCCTATTTATCCATCCTTTTCGTACGTGAAAAACAGAAATTTATTTTATCAGCAAATATATTTTGAAAATAAAATTTCTTTACTCTTACATATATAACAGTTATTATTATGAATTTAATATCAATGTGATATATATGTATACGCATATATACACACATACATATATATATCTATGTATACACATGTTTATGTATGTAATATATTTTGTGAGTATGGAAAGTACAAACGTTTTACGCGCATATATGGTATGACTCGCTATTGAGATTTCGGCAAGGCAATTTCAAACTCGCTTTGTGGATTTTTTTCATGCGCACTCGGATAGAAAACACGTCGTGAAACGTAAAATTGGAAAGGGAGCCGATTAGAGTATGCCTCGTTATGCTTTATCGGCTCACCGACATTATTTTCAAGGGAACGCATTCCACGCGTGCATTCTATTTCCCCAAAATTTTCGCGAAAATGTATAATTTGATTTCATAGTTAATTCGCACAAATATATGTGATCAAAGATTTTATTACATAGTAATAGCAATGATATGACAATTTAGTCTCAGTATTCTTAATATAAATTATTACTGTGTCATCTCTGCTTCAATATTCCTCTTTATTCGAGACTATACATATTCGACAAAGTATGTGTGCATATGTGTGTTGTTTGCGCTATTTTACATACACGCGCGAGTAAAGTGATTGATTCGATCTTCAGCTTGGAATTATGATATATCGTCTTTTCCCGTGCACACGATGTCGTTGCGCCTCGAGCCTATCAGCGTGCTATGTAAATGCAAGGGTAGACATGTAAACCGTTTCGCTCGACTCTTCCGTCGCAGGTATACATGACGTGTTTCTTAACGATGTGGCCACGTGCGTTCACGGCTGTCGAATTATCTCGCACGACGTTTTATTTCGTGCTCGTCGGGAAACCATTAGCTGGCGCGACACGTAAACGTTCCTCTAATTTGACATTTGTTAGTATACGATACTAACGCAAGCCGCGCATTGAGGGTGATGGGAGTTCGTGACGGATTTGCCGTCACATTTCGACGGGCGCGGCAAATCGCATCGACTGGCGATTCATGTAAATTTAATAGTACCATGTCGCTTGAAATTTGCAATCACCGCGTCGAATTTACTTCATTCTATTTGGGATTAGATAGACCCTTCAATTTCTCATTAACGCAGCTTTACGCGGATTAACTCGAGAAATGAGATTTATGATATGATGGATTATGTGTCTCGTTTGTTTTATTTAAAGAGTTATCTGATATACATGATTTACGTATCTCCATTCGTTTTTTCGTACAGATTTTTATTACGGATTCAACCGATGCGTGCTTTCTGGCGGACATTCATTTGACGTGTATCACGCGTTCTAAGCGGAAATATATAGACCATCGTTAAAAGATATGCGATGAAGTACCTTCACGGTTTATGCGATCGCGTGATTATTATCTGACTCTAAGTGGAGTAGGAGACGTACTGGTACTCCCTGTGACTCATGCAAGGAATTCACTGAGGCTACCATCGTACATGCCCGCTGCAGAATCGATATGACACGTATACCTTTAGGAATGTTAAACTACAGTTTCCCCTACAGTATGTATGATTTCATTCATACACTTAAATTATAGTTTACATCTCGTGTTGGTCATGAGTGCATTCGCGTTTTAGAATTAAAAAAAATTGCATGATTACAATAAATCTAAACGTATTTGAAATTTCTTAAGTATATTTAAACTTCTTATATATTACATAATTTATTTTCAAAATTTTAATACCAATCGGGCTCTCGAAATTAAAAAACAATATAATATACGGACAATGAGAACGTTAACACAGCGCGGGAATTGATGCGCAATTTATATAATAGTCAAATAATATTTACATAATGTATTAAAATTGTACAATGAACTGTCGATACAAACTTATTTGGACGTTTCGGTTTTCTTCAAACTATCTTCAGCAAATTCGTAGATCATTATCATAGATGTCTTGACAAAATAGTTGGAAAATGTTGAAATTATGCTCTATGTAAGACCAAGGATGAGTATCTCCCTATTGTCTGGTTAGGAATTGCCCAATTTTTGTCTCTTCGCTGTTTAGCCAAGTGACTAACTGAAGAGTATAATAGGCATAATTATTATTTGCAATGTAATGAATTCAATGTATGCTTATTTTACTCACCCTCTTTCTCCATAGATCACAACTCAGTTATTCAGAGCATAGTAAGTCAAATTATAAAAGTTACGATTACAAAACGTAAAACGTAAAACTTTCCTCGTTATTAAATTAAGTATAAAATATACAACACATAACATGTGCTATCTAGATTATTTGACTATTATAAATTGTGTACCAATTCCCGCGCTGTGTTAACGCTCTCATTGTCCGTATATTATATTATTGTTTTTTAATTTATTTTATATATATTATATATGTAATAAATATATAATATAATTATAAACTATTATAATAATTTATATTTATTATATAATTTATAATTAATAAAACTTTATATTTTTCGTTTTGCGCGCGATCTTGAAAATACTGGAAATGATTTGATTACAAATATGAGAAACGTACTTATGGGACAGAGGCGTCACATCCCGAAACACACTCGGCACTTCTACGCTGTCATATCCTTCGCGCGAAAAGGTTTTCGAAGGGTGTGCCCTTTGTACATCGTTGATTTATGACTCGACGAAAATTATTGCTGCTGTTAAAATACCACTAGACACATTTATTGACAGACATACGTCGTTCTTGTAGAGAAGCACAATGATCCTCAAGATGAGCACTTTAAACCGATCTTAAGCGCTGAGCGTGAAGCCAATCACATCGATGCAAATGTTAGCGCAGTATTTGGCGTTATTATCGAAATTTATGTGATTTCCTTCTTGCAGTGTCGAAAATGCGACATTAAATTCCAACGTTATCGTCAGACGAGAACTTTTAAATCCCGTGTGTGAACGCGACATTCGAGCAAAAAATCCACGAATCGCGAAAAAGCATTGTCGCTGTGGCAAAAATTGCGTACGTGCGGTAACTGCTTACGACTTCTTTTGACGATAGTGGTTTCTATTTATACCGTGCCGTAACATGTTTTCCGCTTATCAGTATCTTATTGTCGGCGCTGTACCGCGCTTTCTTTATTAACCCTGTTTGTACGTGGTACGCCGCCACTGCCGCCGTCGCTTAAAAAAAGGGACCATGCATTTTGATAGCGCGATTGCTGAAGAGAAATGTTCTGGGCAAAGTTACTTCACGTGTAGAATTAAAACGTTATATCTGATAAGAAAGCTACATTTTAATTTTAATAACTAGATAAAAAATGATGTTATGTAACAGATGTACATTAATTCCTTGATAATAAGAGTTTAACTAAATTCAAACAAAAAACAATTTCGATTTGACTATATGTATAAATTCAAGATTTTGCGAATGAATTTTTAAATCCTCTGTTTGCAATTATATTTCCTTTCATCTGTAATCTGAATCTTTTTTGTTCAAGTTTTTTTTACTGTTTTGTAGGCTTTCAAAAAAACGTGGAAAAATCCAGGATTATTTTTCAATATCTATTGCATTACACGACATACATAAATAGTTTTCTCAATTATTTTAGGAGAGGAAATCAGATTCTGTCCTCCTTTATTTCAGAGAAATTTTAAAATGAAATTCCTTTGTGCCAAAAAGATCCAGATTGCAGACAAAGGGTTAAAATAAATTCTCATGTTTTCCTCTACATATTATATATGATATTCTAAAACCGAACCTCTCTAAAACATGGTGTCACTTTAGGCATAATAAAAAAAGGATATAATTTTTCTTTATAGGAGATTCCTATTATACAGGCAATTGGTAGACATTTTTATATGCCACGGTATTCTATTACATGCCGCTTCGCGTTGTTTGAAGCGATACCTCGGTGAGGAAGGCGCATAGGTGAAATTCTGCGAGTCCGAGGGTGACATCGCAGAACGCGGAGGGCATAAAAAGATTTCATGGCTCGTTTTCTGACCGAGGTACATAATATTTTTCGTGGTCGGACATTCGAGGCGCGTGGACTACCTCCTCTATCTTTCTCCTCGCTCGCTGCATTAACAAAATAACGTAATAAAATCTGAGTGCTCTCCATTGCTTTTTGTCCGTCTCTTCCCCTCAAACTCGTACCCGTCTCTCGGCAGCTATTTTCCATCGCTCCGTCTTTCTTTTTTTTCTAGGTAGGCACTCGTAAAGTCCGATACATTGTGCGCCGAGTGTTATATTCGTCATGGTAGTAACTGTCGACGACGGTGGACACGCGATCGGCGAAAGGATCGATGTCCTGCGACGTCTGCGATCACCCGGTAGCGGCACGTGACGGTGAGTCGCCTTTTTTCCTGATTAATTCACAAGCGACGATGGTACGAGCGTGTTCGCTGTTCACTCTATGACTTATTGACTCCGCCCTGCGGCCATCTTTAACATTTTAACGCGAGCGTCTTTGATTATATTGAAGTTTTTTTTCTCGTCTCTTCGCGAAATCTCTTGCACGTTAATCATGGCAAAGAACATTTGTTCTTTCCATCATATTCCAATAATCATGTATTATCGTTTGCGTGCACATAAATACACGTGGATGACTTTCCACGACGTTATATATACATAGAAATAAGAATATATACGCAGAAACTAAATATGCGCGAGGAACGTCGCGTCTCTTGTGAGCTATATGAACGCGTCGCGCTGCGGCTGTAAAGCTCGTTCCCGATAACCGACGTTTCTTCTTCGAGTTTCCGAATCATTCAGGGAAGGGGATTAGCAGAGGGCTATGCCTCCAGGTCGCGACATTAATTTCGCTCGAGCTGTTGCAACGCGGCTTCCGAGTTTCGGATTTCGAGCACGATTCTCCGAGGAGCGCGATTCTCCGCGATACTGCCGGGGCTTTACGAGCAACCATCGGTGCAATTCAGGCAGTTTTTAGGGTCAAACGAATAGCTAATGCAAATACGGCTTCTCGCGCCCGGCATTATTTCACCTCCCCCTTCCGCAACCGGCCGTTAGTCTAGGCTTCTCGGCGTCAAGGATCCTCCTTCTCGTTCTGCTATTCCTCCTTGCTCCGTTCGTCCGTCTATCCGTTTAGCCCTTCTTTCACCCCCCCCCTCCCCACTGCAAGCATTACGCGAAATCTTAATGCCCTTCGTTATCAATTAAGACACGCTCGTTGCAATTAATTCTGTGGCCGGTCACCCTGTCTTCTCCCGCTGGAAACGGCAGACGGAAACGGCGTCGTCTTACGCCAAAGGAACTTTCCTTCGCGTCGCAATGTGTACATGAATGAGATTGCGCATGTGACTGAGCGTAACTATCCCCTGTCTCGTGTTGGCACTGAATACAGGTTGATTTGTGGAGACCGGAAAAGCATCGCTTCATATAGCATGAATTGCAATTGAGCGCGCAATAAATCAAAGATTTGGTAAACCTGTTAGTGCAATGCCCGTTGATGTAGATTACATTTGTAAGAAAAAGTTTGACCATTTTACATAATTTTTCATGTTTTTCCATTCTGACATCATATTTATTAAAGAATCTGGTTATTTTTGTTCACAAGTAACGATTATACAATATAAAATTACTAAATTATAAACTCATTATCCTCTTGCATTGTGTCTGAGGATTGACTTAAAAAAAATCAAATTAAAAGTTAATAGTTACTGATAAAATGTAACTAAATTAAGTTAAAAAGTTAAGAGTCTAAAATGTAACTAAGTTAAGTTAAAATTAATTAACTTTTTACCTTTTTAACTTAACTTTTATCTTTTTAACTTAGCCCAACCCTGCATTTGAGTGTTTAAATTTTAATTTTTTTTAAGATTCGTAGAGTCAAAACAGAGTTAAAATAAGATAAAAATAATCGTTTCTTCTATTCCGCAGTAAATTGCACTTCATTGAGCGAGTTTGGTATCATTGGATGACGTAAAAAAAATGTCGAACATGCAATAGGTCTGTTTTCTGTGGCTGAACTAGTATACACTTTTGGAACTTAAAGTGAGATAGATGTATGTTTGATATTTATCGAAAGCGAGAAAGAGAGTTCTAGTGCAGTCTAGTGCAGGAACAGAAAACAGACCAAATGTCATGGAGAGATAAAAAGAGAAAGAAAAATTCAGATTAAAATCGAATTAAAATATGCATGCCTGCGCGCAAGTTCGCTTGGAAGCGACGGTGATGGAACGACGAAATCTATCTACTGCTGTCCGGTGAACAAACCTGTAATTTGTCAGAGCGGTTGGTCTCTAAGCCCCGGCATTATAATTTGCGCTTATGCAGAGAGCAAACTGGAACCAAGCCGAAAACGCGAGGAGGCAGGGAGATAGGAGGTTAGCAAGAGAGGAAGAGGAAGAGATTGAAAGAGGGAGGGGGGGGTCAACAGCCTCGGACACTCTTGGCTCGTACGCGAATCGATCGAGACTGAAACATCAGAGAGCGGCTAAGTATTCATGACCGGCGAGGAGTTTCGGTAGCCAGGCCAAGCTGCTGATGAATTCCTCATGAGGGTCGTGAATCTAATGGCGAATCAATCGTGAAATTACCACGATGAAACGACGTTCGCTGGAATCGCTTTCGCGACATGCCGACTTCTTTGAAGTAACTTCGAGTTGAACATTTATCGTACATTAACTTAGCATTCCACTAAATCGTCTTATATAGGGTCAAAGCTTCAAGTTTTGCGAACATTCAACTTGTCATTTTGCTGCAATAAGAGCCCCTAGTCGTTACATTGTTGTTGCGTAGGTTCTATACATGTCACATGGTAAAAAAGCTGCGCAACGATAACATAACAACATTGTCGTTAAGAATTACTGAATAAGGATCAAGCTCTCATTGACACAGCGAAATTTTATTATCTCGCGAAGATTCGAGTGATTCTATGAACGATTATTCTATTGCGCGTGTTTTTTTGAATTGGTGAAAAGTGTTTTGTACTGATTTCATATGACATGGCGATAATACGGGATGAACTGGTAAATGTTTTGCGCCACTTTGTCATCGGCTTTTAGTTTTTTCCCCTCAATGTAAGTCCTGTTAAGTCGCAATGTTGCGGAGGAGGACTTCTCGACGGTTCTTTCACAGCAAAAAGCTTAAGAGGTCGCGGCCGAGAGGAGAGCGCGTCCGTTAAATTACAAAAGGATCGTTGGTTGTGTCTGTACTACACTGTTTTCCTTCACATATGCCGAAAGGAAGTGTATCATAAGTTACCGGGTGGGTGAGATCTATGGCGACGGGCTCGGGTCTATAATTCATGCTTTTGTTCGATTCTGTCGGGCATTATTTTAGGTTACGTCGAGAAATGCTTTCGGGATCGCGGTTTACCGTCCTCTTTCCTTCTTTTCTCGATAACCGGGAGAAAAATATGCCGAGTTTCCTGCCGCCTCGCCGAACTTACCGGGATTCTAATGCGCGCCACCCTTGTTCGACGCACGACTCGATGCTATATAAATGGTATAGCGTCTGCGTTATCGCTCGGCACTCGAATTGGGAAAGTAGCATTGACCTATAAGTTGCATAAATTTGGTACAAGAGATTTATATAAAGTGCAGAAAATGTTTTTTTCTGTTTTTTTTCCCCAGGAGATTAAGAAGTTCGACATTTCTCTATTGGTGAATTCGGTCACTTGCGCTACTTTGGATTAGTGCATATTATAAAAGCTGTTTTATATAAAGTATCTAAATGCAATTACATAATGTAATCAACTTTGACAGTGAAATAATATATGTATATTCTGTTAAATAACATGACACACACACACACACAATATCATTATTTAATTGTATTTAATCGTTTAAGATATTTATATGCTTTTACATTTAACTTTGCCAATTTCGTGTCTATCAACAGCTCTTAGTATACATATCTTTTAGTATATATATCTTTGTACATAACATAAATTCAAGCATATATACTTTAAAAAGTTACAACCATTTACAAATCTACAGGATATTATAGCAGTAACATGACATGTTTTATTTCCTCATTTATTTTATAATCTTGATATCAACGTGCTAAAATTCGCACGATCATTGTCAACTTTGGCCAATAATCGCGTGTGCTCGTAAAGTGTTCGGGGTAAAAAATGTCCGTTATAAATAACTGAAGGGAGCGTTATCCTTTTCGCGGCGGATCCCGTGCGATTTTAACGACCCCGGGCGCGTCGCGCTTCTCGAAAATCGTCACCCGAAAGCGCATCCACCTCCGTTCGGCCCGTGTGTGTCATTCTTCTGCTGTCCGTTTAACAGCAGCGATAAAACATGTCTAGGCTCTCGTAAGAGGCAAAATGCGCTTTCTCGAGGTGCGTCTATACGGGCCTGCAAGGCACTTTAAAGTATTTTCGGCAATATAAGGGCTGACTTATGGCTTTCGCAATTCCCTCGAAAAATAGAGTGAGAGATAGAAGGTAAGAGAGAAAGGAAGAAAGAAGAGATATCGGCAGCAAATAGAGGAGAAAGAAGGAGGGAAGACGCGGGCGATGGCGTCTCGAGCAGGACGACTGGGATATTGCATTGTGTTTTCTTTCGGGACAAATGATTTACCGCGTTTCCCCTTGTACATCGCCGCGAGCTACAGCCCCGCAAAAACATGTAAGGGGTTGCAAGAGTCACCAAAAGCGACGACGACAACGGCGGGGGTTCGACGGCGGGGAGGGGGGAGGGACTCGACGAAGAGAAAATAGGGAGCGGGGCAACCGAGCCGCACGATATGGGAGGTATTACATATTTATGGGCTTCTGGTCCCGGCACGGAAGCAAATTTCAGGCAAATCTCGGTCGGAAATAACGTTAAAGCCATTGGGACGTAAGGCCGCGCCATTTTCAAGCGGGCGAATATCCACGCGTTCACCACCGGGATATTATTTTCCTGGGAGGAAACGGCACCACCCGAACGACAAAGTCACGACTCACACGCCGTTCTCACTCGCGTTCAGCGCTCGGCCCGCAGCTTATTGCGTATAAACGTAAAATATCTATTTTAGCGGTTCCGATTGCAACCATTTTGTGCCACGGTATATTCGCAATTGCCGAGTAGAACGGTAGAAATGGAACAACGTAAAAGTGAATTGCCCTATTGCGTCAAAGACTAATTAATTTATGATATTTAAATTTGGAAGTCATTTTTTACATAACTACAATAACAGTTTTAAGCAGAATGAGGAATCTGTGAATAATTGAATAATATTTTAATATTTTGAGATAGCGAGCTAATATTGTACATAAAAGTACAGATAATATTGTATATAACAGTACGCGTCCGATTGGTGTCGCCAACTTGTAGCACATGCTTGTACTACGACTGCTGTTTACTTGAAACTCTTATTATATGCATCACATACGTGAACATTTTTCACTAAAATTAATTTATATTAATTTATTTTATTTTATTATATTTTTTATATTTTGATATATTTTAAATAATTTTTTAAATGATAATTTGTATCATACATTATTTATACAAAATTGTAGATGGAATTTTGTATATATTTAAATTATTATAAATTCAAAATAGAATTACTTAAATTCCGATGCGAATTTTAGGGTCATCTAATTAATATTGAGAGGATTAATAAGCGAAACGAAACGATATCCTCTGCCGAAACAAATCAGTGAATTGCGCATTCATCCGGCTAGCATTAAACGTCACTCGTGTCATTGCGTTGGTCGTAAAACCACCGCAACAATTACCGCTCTTTTGTCGAATACGCTTACGAATAATCGGCTACCACCGACAGGCATTAGCGTTTATGGCGTCATTAATGTGAGATATCGGAGAACGTCTTTGAAAACCGGAAGGGCTTAACCTCGATTTCGTGCTGCCCACCGGAACGTAATGCTTCCTCATGACTTCCGATTTGATTCGGTTATATTTTATGCGAGTCCACCGTGGGGGTCAGTGAACGTCGATGGGGCCGTCGGCATCGTACTCGACGGTTGAGCGAATTATTGAATATTGAGCACGGGGCCACTTCTTCATGATCGCCATGCGAAGGGTAGCGGAGAGACAATGTTCCCGACGCGCTGTGATTTACGTGCAAATATCGCTCGGCCTGAAATATAGCTCAGGGAAGAAATGATCTCTGACGCGATATTATTCGTGTGACACGCGTAAATTTACGTCACGCACCATAATCTCTTAATTCATCACGCGAAATAGTGATTCTATTTTACGACAAAGAAATCATTATTACATATCGCTAATATTATTTGATGTTCCTGCTTTGTTCGGTTTAATTGTTGCGTCGGAATTCAATCCAAGAAGTTAACGTTCTATGTTCGGTGATGGCATTTATTCTTAATTAGCAGATCCACTTGAGTTACGGATAGTTTATATCTTGTACAATTAATTCTCATTGTCGACTCACTAGCGGTCGTTTACTGTCTGGCTTCTTAATTCACCATCTCGATGAAATTACGCTTCTCGCGCTATCGTCAGTCCTTTTCTAAGCACTCCCCGGAATTAGATTCGCGCTTCCAAAAGGCGCTCTTTAGAACGCGGAGGCGCTTTCTGCACCCTCCGTGTTTCGTTACGCGGTGGGTGCCGCAAAACCGAATAATTTTCGTTCGTAGAGACGAAAGGGTAGATGAATAAGTAAAGAGACATCATTTCATCCCATTACGCGTGTTGCACTTTACAGGTAACTGTATAATAAGTATCCGTTAAGAAATGAGGCTCAGAGTACAGAATCTGAGAAAGTTGACACATTAAAATTTAATTTCTACATCACCGTAGCGCTTGAGAGAGAAGATAGATTTTAAAACACTTAAACTAGATCTCTGGCATATCGGTTGCGAATCAATCACACTATTTCTTACTCCTTCCACATCTTGAATAGCCATTAGATGTTAAAAATATTATGCGTTGATTTTAATTAGATTCGCGTTTCTCTAAAGAGAGTTGCACTTCGGAGAGAAGTAACCCCTTGGGCCGCCTTGGGCGGCCCATCCCTTGCGCCGAAATCCGGCGCCCGAGTAATTTTCGATTGCCGAGGCGAAACGACGGATGAATAAGTAAGAAGATATCGAGCCTCGAGCCATTTGCGCCCACTTTGTACTTCGACCGCCGTCGATGCGGGTATCAGGAGGGGAATGAGGAACGGGGGAGGTGCTTTGCTAGGCACGAGACGCGACGGGGAGGGAAAGGAACTCGCTTACACTGCCACGGGATTTCGCGAGCAATTACGTGATTAAGACGCCTCCGGCTGCGCTTGGGGTCTACTAAGTACGTACTTAGGTCTGATCCGTTACCGTACTAACTGGCTGCGGCTGTCTTCTTCTCTTTCCTCCGCCTACTCATTCTCGCTCGCTGCTTCATCTTCCGTGATTCCTCTCGCAGAGCTTCTCTTTCTCCATCGTCGTATCTCTCATGTACTACTATCTGTTTCTCCTACGATACGATTTTGTGTCCTATCGTGTTCCTCCTCGTTTCTAAGCACCTTGCTTTATACCACTCTCGTGTCTCGTTTCAAATGGCTAACGATGTTGTCGTAAACTGTTCGTAATCTGCTTTACCGTAACGGTCTGATAATTCTTCAGCAGATCCTCTTGATGTCTTTTCCTTTTTTTAATAAAAAACATGTATTCGTTGTATTGATTTTAATTAACGTTCAAGTTGTATGTAATTTTTTATCTTATACATTTCGAAAACTTATGCTATATTTATAACTTCTTATCGTTATTTGATTGTAATATTCAAGTGTTTTGAAAAAACACGAGTTTCAGAACGTTTGATAAATTCTGTTTTGTTTCACTCTTTCAATTCAATTCTGTTTCGTCTTCATTTCTCGCCCTTGGCGACCTTTAAGATCGCGCCTGTAGTCTATACACTCTGCGAGTTCCCTCTTCGCTTCGTGAAGCGTCGGAGAATCGCGTCGTTCCAAGGATGTCGGAGTTGGCTGGCTGGCTGGCTGGCTTTGTCGACGACGTGAGTTTCAGTTTACCGGAAATTAACTAAATAATTCAAGAGGCGCAACTCCCGAACAGCCCATCTTTGTCTGTCTCCCCTCCGGTCCGGCTATGACCGACGACGAAACACCTCCGTGGAGAGATTCGCGCCGATGTAAATTAAAAAAGGCTGCTGTCCGGCCTTTTATCATCCAGCCTGTCCTCTCGCTGCACGGGCTGCTGGGTTTATGGGCTCGCGAGAGGAGTTTCGAGTGCGTTAGGTATTCATTAGAGACGATGGACAAGCGCGTGACTGTCCGAGAAGATAGTGGTAAAATAAAAAGAATAATAATTGCTGCTGAGTAACGCGCGGGTGTTATAAACATTTTACGGTGCTTTTAATTAATCTAGGAATCATGATGCTTTCCCCGCGATATTCCGCACTCTTTATTCCGAGATAAATAAAGTTTACAGATATAATATGAACAGAGAATATACAAAGTCGATTCTAATTCGTGGATTTTATAAGGCGTCTGAAAAAATTAATTTCAATTTGGTTGAGAATCTCGGATTGAGGAATTTTTGAATCAAGAAACATTACGTTACATTTTCCAAGCATAATGCTCCATTGCGTATAACATTCTACACTGAGAGAAAGCATTTTGTTAATTTAACAAGCCACCAGTACCTTTAACAAGTGATCGGTAGATATGTGACAACAAAATTGATTTGTTGTGATTGCTACTAGTCTGCTATACCAACTAATTATTAATAATAGAAGCAAACTACATAGAACCTAACCTATCTTTTGGATAGACTTTAGGTCGTTTATCATAGAAATCATAAATCGTGGGGTCTTAAGTTGTAGAAAACTGACCAATCACAGTCAAATATAGGGAGAATACTTGACTAGAATTGGTCAATTTCTTACGATTTGAACCCTACGATCGTCTACGACTTCTATGTATATTATATGAGCCTTTTATTTGCTAACGATACTATTGATTATTTGTTATTGACGAATGAGAAATAATTAATTTGCAATAGTAACTAATCGATCGTTTTCTTAACAAATATTACATTTGTTTTCCCTTGATTTGTTCCTATAACAAAATCATTTCTCTCAGTGTATTCCCGCGCTTAATTCGATACGAAGCGCTCTGATAATACCACTGTTGTTTGATCATTTCGCAAGGCAAAAATGTGAAATTAGAATAGACTCCGGTGAAAAATGGTGAAAAACCGATAACGATAAAGTGCTGAGTGTCAATGGACGAATCGCTCTGTGCCATCCCCTTTCGTCTGACACATCGAACCGCCGCGAGTGCCTAAGGGGTATATGACGCGTGGCATGGTGTGAACGAGGCCTCATTTGAATCCGAATGGAGACGATTTTCGCAGAAGAGGCTGTCAGTGAAATGGCAGTTCGCGAGGGGGTGGTAGATAGAGAGACAGAATGAGAGTCGGGCCCCCGTGTCGAGGAACGGGGATAGCACGAAGAGGGAAGAGCACGAGAAGCCGTGCTTCGTTCCGTTTTCCAGCGTAACGGCGATGCTAGCAATATGTCACCGACAGATATTCGTATTGGTATTCCGAAGAGCGCGGGCCGTCGACCGGAAGCTCATGTATTTCCGTTTCCATGCCGCGCGTCGAGTCGGGATTTTCCTTTTCTTCCTTGCTCTGAATTGAATTTCTTCGACTCCTTCGATCCTCTTGAGATATATACGTACGGTATATGTGCGCGTCAAAGAGTTTCACGTGATTTAATAACTGTAAAGAAAGAGATTGCGCGAGAATCATCGTAGTAAAGTTGTAGGCAAAGTTTGAGCGGAAATATTGAAGTGAATATGTTTACGTGTATTAAATATATGTATGAGATTTCTTTTAAAGGACTAAGCGCATTTCACATTATGTCTCACGTTATGTTTCACATAAGATGCTCTAAGTAAAACTTACTTAAAAACATTATTTTGTTTCATTGTTTCGCGATGGTCCATCCCTATCTTTCATTCCCATCGAAGTAATATCACTTTGCGTCGTTATTAAGTTCTTGCGAAAAACACGACTTGAGTCGTAAGAATTTTCCGAGAAGAAAAGGCACTGTTGAGTACCGCTCTTTCCCGGTTCCATCCGACGAGATTATTATCCTGCCGATTTCATAACATCCTTCGAGGTGATGCCGCCTTCTTCGCCCACCCTCTCAGCTCTACCGGCGCTTCCGGCATATAGCGCTCGCACTCCATTAAAGTAATGAAGACACCGACGACGGCTCACTCTGCGTCGTGACGCTTCAGGGGTCCAAAGGGTTTCCTTCCAAGGAGTTTATTCCGCGTCGGGGGCCGTTAAACTCAAAACAAAACCCGTGGAGCCTTCTCTGATTCCCCTCGCTCTCCTCTTCGTCCCATTTTCCGTGTCTCGCGTCCTAATCTTATCCGCGATCCAACGTCAACCGGCGCTGGTGTTTCTCGTCACGGCACGAAGGATTTTATCGTTCCGCCTGTTTCGCATCCCGGGCATTAACCTGCGATGAGCAGAGGCGTATTATTCTTAAACTACGCGACGCCCGCCGTTCCTACGGCCGGCTTCTTCATTGCCATCTAATTTGACACGTCCGCTAACGCGCGCAGTTTCGCGTTGTACGAGAGCTCCTTGGTTCTGTCTGTCTTAATTCACTTTGCCCGCGTGATGATCGTGCTGGAAACTTAAGCGAATTGTACTGGCGCCGCTAATTGTATTACAAATGGAAACTCGTCTATCAGGGGAGCGTTTATATTTGATTGTCGCCGCATGAAATTCAGGTACAATCCTGCAGATACATTGGATTTTGTAATTATTACATTAACCCAATGCTTTTCATCAATCAAATAAACGCTCATTATGTCTGGTCGATTAAATAATTACTGATAATTTTATGTGTAATCGTCCAAATCGGGAAATTGAGAAGTATACATGTACATATAAGGAAGTCTTATACATGTTTGCATTATGTGCTTGCCATTAAATAATAGTTTATTGTATCCGACATTTGTAATGATCGCAGTCTTGCAAGAGTCATAGAAGTTTTTTCTCCCATTATACTAAAGTGTATAATGAAGAGCGCCATTAATCTTTAATTGCATGTCAATTTTCGACTTGTCACACGAGTCAGATTCGAGACAACCGAAATGAGAGATCCTCGCGCGAGTCGCGCATGCACACCATCGCCCGCCATATGTCGCGCTGGTCGCGTGCCTTCACGAGAGGCCTTCATGGTAGCGTAATTACGTGCTCAAGAAATAATGAACGACTAATATTGTCGTCCTCTGGCTGGCGTTCCCCTCCTCCTCTTCTCTCTCTTTCGTTCTCGTCGAAAGCGCCTGGTCCGTCGCGACTTATCGACCTTTCGTTGTGTCGCTTTCTACGAGCACGAGTCCTTTGATTGTTCGACCTTTTGTACCGTATTCACGTGGTTCGCTCTTTTATACATTTCTCCCGCTCGTTGTCTCAGCGAACATTCGGTCGTATTTCAAGGATGGCGGTATCGATTCGTTTCGTAAGCGGTTTCGAGTATGCTTTAATCGCAGTTGGGAGATATGGCTCTGTTAGGCAGACAGGTGAGACGTGGGAAGCCGCTTTATTGAAGTACTCGATCCCAGAATACCGAAGGTACTCTAGAATGGATGATCCCTTGAATGAGCCTTGTTGAAAAACGAGATCTTTATATGGTTTCGATTTTGTGATTTATAAATTAGTCATTTCTACATAAAGGAAGTTGTGTAAAGTACATTATATCGAATAATTAAAATTTATACATATTCAAAACGCGAATACATCTAAAATGTAATGTGATAAGAAATCTACTATAATTATATGAACGTGTAAAGCAATAAAAATATTTTTATACAAATGATAACTTATAAAATTAAACCTTTTTTGACAACACTTGCAAATCTGATTATTTGTGTTGCTAAGAAAACACTAATTTTATAAGATAACTTTTTATAAGTATATGTTTATTTCTCTCTCTCTCTCTCTCTCTCTCTCTCTCTCTCTCTTTATTTCTTTCTCTTTCCATCATACAATAAACATGTTGAGCATCTTGAGTTGCGCTAGTTCCATTTCGGAGATACGCGTTTTCATAACAGACTGACTTTGAAAATTTATAAACCCTCCGCGAATGACATGCGCACGCCATAAATCAAATCACTTCGCGGGAAACGTTTGAGGATAAATACAAATGCCTCGGTGTATAAGTCCTACACTAGAACGGGACTGGAAAGCGGCGCTATTAATTAAACTCTTTGTCGTGCGATCAATGAGCGAGAGAAGAGTTGGTATCATGTTACCCACCCTGATTCGTCACGGAGGCGGCTCTTGGCTCGATAGATTTTGGCACGATACATCCGCGAGAGGTTGACAGGGATGAGGGGGTTGAAGGAAGAGAGGCGTACGTATTCCCCGCTGTTCATCGTGTTTCCTCTCGCGAAGAGTTGGAGGAACGTGAACGGGAGGAGCGGGGAAGTGGGAGGGTTCTAATTAATGGGTGGCACTGTGCTTGACATGTTTACTCTGGACGCAACCCCCTTGAGCCTCTCCTACCTTCTATTCTTTTTCAGGGAGGGCGATACAGTCGTACCCGGCATCTCCCTCTCGCTTCCTGTCGCTTTCTTCCTCCGTCTATCCTTCATTCTTCTTCGTACACTGGCCTCTCTTTCCTTTTTTTTTATTTCCCCGAGTTTAGTCAAAAGCGCCACGCAAATACTCGCTCGGCGAGCGACCAATTATGCCGTGCCGACGAGAGTCGGCGAGAAACTTTAGAGTTCTGATTAAACACAGTGCTCTTAATGGATGGTGCTTCCGGCAGCGGAAGCTGGAAACACGTCATGCGCTTAAGCGATCGGTGATAGCGAAAAGAAATTGAGCGAGAGAGGGTTCGCGCGCTGTTTGTCCAAATGAGAGTTGTTAATATGGCAGAACAATAGTACATGTATTCTTTATTTGCGTTCTATGAAAGCATCGTCTCTATCAGTGGAAAAAGATTTTACCATGCCAAATACGCACTTAACAGCAACATGACTGGTCAGATCGAGCTTCGTGGAAGTCTTTCACAAATGAGAAAATGGTAGCAGATAAAATTAAAGCAGTGGCAAAATTAATGTAATGAAATTGGTGCAATATGCTTGCTCACAATTTTCAACGCACGTGTGACTAAAGCGACGCGAAATAATTATATAATTACCGCTCGGTAATGCGACCGCAGCCAATATCATAAACTCCTCGCCCTCTTCTGATACACGGTCTGCATACACATATATTGACGCGGATGCGAATGTAGCGCACAGCGTGCGTGGCTACGTTTGCAATTTTATCGCCGTCCCGGTGTTTTAGAGCTTCGATTAAATGCTTCGCGTAACGGCCGGCGTATCCTGCTCATAGAACTGGCAGCGCGAGATGCGGGTATTACTCTAATCGCTGATAATGGAAAGAGATTAAAAGGAGCGGCGGTAACCTCGGGTAACGTGAGTTCTGCGTCGCAGCAGCTTCGCACGCGATGCACCGCGTGCATATGACGCGTGGTATTACGAGTCCGTGTACGATCGCAGCTATATTTAGATCTTTAGGTATAAAAAGTATAATTTTGCATTTGTATGTTTTTTTAGGATTACCTGGAGGAAAATTATTATCTAAAAAGTATAAGTAAATTGAATAAGATTATTGATAGTATGTAGATTATATTAAATTAGATTAAATTGTGTATGTGTAAGTACTTGTATATAGTAACATTAATTTTTACACAGTAAAAAAATTTATGTATTTGTGTTGGAAACGATCCACTCATGTTTGTGTTGAATTTTTTAACATATTCGCGAGTGTTAATTTAACATAACGTGTTTATATTATGTAAACATTTTTTGTGAAATTGATATTCAATGTTTCTTACACAAAGTGATACAATTTATGAATAAGTGAACAAGTAACATAATGTGTTTTAAAACGTAAATTCTAAGACAAATGAATAAAATATATATGTGTTAATTTAACATATCATAAATATTAATTTTCTGAAAAAAAAATATGTGCCACGGTTTATTTATAAACTGTGTCAATGTTATCTTTTTTGTATTTATTCTCTTATGTAATATTTTGGTTACCTTCTAACATATTCATCTTGTGTAAAATTAACTCAAAAATTTGAGTGGACCGTTTGGGACATGCAATTCATGTTAAATTCAACACATTTTTTCCAACTGTGATAGGCATAAAAAGCAGAATTTTGCGTTTACTACATTTTTTTATCGAGTTATTTAATTTTCGAATAGTGGGATTGTTTGACAAGAAATTATCTATAAGAATTTTGTAAATTGTCTAAAATTTTAAGTAACAAATTATCTTATATATAAGTAAACATTATATGATACATCGTTCCTTTATTTCTAACTAAAAGTGGCACAACTAGAAAAATGCGATTTTTAAAAATGTGAGTTATTACTATGATTGAATTAGATAAAGATTATTCCATCAATTATCATAAGTAAATTTACTTAACTTCATAGATCATCCGTAAAATAACACTTGTGTTGTTCTTTAAAAAAAATTTTTTAAAAAGATAATATTTTCTATGAGAATGACATTTTCTAATGAAAACTCTTCTTTTTACATACAAAAATGACAACTCACAATGTATGTACTTTACACGTTATTAATAAAATTATGCGAGTGTACTATTATAGTTGCATAATTTAATAATGTATACTGATATAACAGTAATTTCTAACTTTAATAATGTGTACTGATATAACAGTAATTTCTAACTTTATCGTTAAAACCCTTCGTTGCGCGTAAATTCTATTACGTTACTGCGCGTTGCAGTACGACCTGTTATAATAATTATTTGACTAGCGCAATGTACGGCTAGTTATCATTTTCTTTAATTTTGATATACACGCAGTTGCGTATTTCGCGTCGACCTATTACGGTATCGACTGAATGTATGACAGTACGTTCCGACGTTTACATGGCGCGAGGATGGACGACGATGTTATTCCAACGCGTTACAGGATTATATCGGTTGGACGTTCAAAACAAATATTTTTTTCAAATTCGTAAATGATGAGAACATTTTCATCATTTTTTTCGACGTGCTTCCATAAATGACGCAGTTGTAGCTCCTGGATGCGGTTGGTCGGAAATAAACAGATAGCCCGGCCAGTACGTCGCGAGGGTATCAAGATCAATTTATCGCGTCCAGGTAGTAACATTGTAGTCTACGCAGATGATAATCGCGCGCTTGCAGTTAATGCAACATAGTGTTATGTGCGCTTCGATCCAGCCTAAACCTGAATACACAGCAGGTTGTACATTACGGAGCAAATGCTACGGTCCGTTGTGATAACAACGTTGCTTACGATAAACCCTGAGTCATGCGAACTCGTGTTTCTTGCTCACTATTACGCTACATTTTATGCGTACCTTTGCACATATCGTATTCAACGTATATATCTCATACCAGAATTAAGAGGACGAAGATAAACCTTAAATGGCCAATTTTTCTCTAATTTTTTACTCCTTAATGATATCATATATCTGAATGTTCAATGATCAAATAAAAAATAAGCGTAACCCAAGATGAGTTTATCAAGCTCGAATTTGATTTAAGCGTGCAACTTGTACACACGATTACACTTGAGATGCAGTAGCGTGACATCAGTATTAATCAATTCCATGCAATTTCCAAATACGCTTGATTGATCCTGGCTACTCAAGATAATTATAGTCTAGGAAGCTGCTACAGGTGCTTGTCCGTCTACGTTCTCCCTCCCTTCCTCCCTCCCCCCCTCTCTCTCTCTCTCTCTCTCATGCGCGCGTATTCTCCAATGTGCATTCCACAAATCAATGCGCCGTGCGACATGTAGCATGACATAACGCGTGTTGCACACATGCGTAATATCTATCTAGAACAGAATCGTAATCGCGTGCTTTAAAAGATGACAAAAGACATGTTGTAGAAGTGTCTGCGCCCTCATAAAATACCAATTATTAATGATTCTTAGAGTTCGTTGCGTTTGTCCACGATTACATTTTGTTGTCAGATATATTATGGTGGAGATTATCATTATTAGCATTGCTAACAGAACCTCTGCTCTTCTATAATGCAATCACGTATCAATACATCGCCGCGTATATCTCTCATGACAAATGACAGTGCTCGCTACGATCTCTCTCTTTCTCTCTCATTAAACTTTAATCTTCCTTGGAAGTACAATCGGAGCATCGCTATTTGGGATGAATTGCATCTTCGACGTAAAAAGATAAAAATATTACGCAACTTGAATTGATCTGAGATGGTAGATCAGCGTATATAGATGCGAGACAAACATAAAGCGAGAGAGAGAGAGAGAGAGAGAGAGAGAGAGAGAGAGGGGGATCTTGCAAACTCGCATGCAATCTACAGAGATTGATCGATCGCGCTTTCCATTCAAGATAATTATCATCAACCGAGCTACTGTCATCTGCGTTCTACCATTCCCTAATACGAGTCTACGGTTCGGTGAAAGGCAACGTGTTGCACGACACGGTTGCAGTATTGGAGATGCAGTATTGTGGTAATGAATGGTGTTCGCCCTTCAAAGGACTAATGTGAAACAGCTATCTACCAGTAGTTTAGAATAGCATTTCTCGTTCTCGGAAATAAATAATAGATTCCGATAAAAATTTTCGAAGTAATCAATTTGTAATTCTGATGTACAATATGTATCTGTATATAGAAGTTTTCCGCCGCTGCTACTATTAGCTGTTAGTCACGGTTTGAACGTTTGAATCTTCACCAGCCTAGGTAGCAATTTCAATTTGACGATTGATCGATATCTATACCACTCCACGTGATTGCTGCTTTTGAAGTTCACGGAAACGCGTCTACTAATTATGTAGGATTATACCGTAGCCTGCACATTCATTCGTAAATTAAAGAATCTGTGTTTTAAATATCACTTTCGCGATGATCATGTAATATCTTAGTATGTAGTTTTAATTGCAACACTGATTGGACATTCTTTCAGAAATATAGACATGTAATCTCTCTCTGAGATTTAATGATAAAGACGCTTTATATTTCGTCTTCTCGAATTTAATATTTCACCTTGAGAATTTCGACATAATTGATTCAGCTTCCAAAAAAATTGAGTGCTAATTTTGCAAATGCTTCCCGTAGCTCTTCTATTATACTGTAATTATTTAATTTCTTGATTAAATGCTCGAGATTGGTTATATCAGAGAAATACAATCGCGATTGCTATCAGATGTTGCCTCTCTCTTCTTCTTTCTCTTATGACATGATGCGAGTCGGATAACGAATGTAACCAGCTGCCACGGTTCATGTGCACGCCGATATATCGCATTACATTACTCGTGCTATGTATCTGTTTATCCTTACGTTTTGCTGCTTTAACAAGCACGAGACTCGCGCTTGCACGTGCGTACATAGACTTGCTGCACGTCATGGAAATTCGGGTTGAAAGCAAATAGCCTTTGGCGCGAAGCATTAATAATTGATTATGGCGTCAAACCCGGTCGTAGACATATACTAATAATAAGTGTAACAGTTTGGGCACATAGTTTGGATATTTAATTATCCGTTTTGTCGGGACTAAAACGGTACATATTGTACTTGAATTGTAATGAAACGATCACTTCAATGACACTTACTTAGTGATATTATTATTATCTTTATTATGAAAAAAATTGTTTTAATTCTAGAATGTTATTGCTATTGGATGATACATAAATTTTATGTACAGGGAAATATTCCACTCTTAATATAACACAAGTTTTTCACACTTTTATTTAATGATAAAATATTTATAATCTAGACTTTTATATAACCACAAATAACCTAATTATTAATTTAAAAGAAAAGAAAGAATAAGCACATTATTAAATTTAATCTTGAAATGATATAGAGTATGTAATTCAATTGTGTGTTTTTACATATTTAAATAAAATATATAATAATACAAAATAATAACACAAAACTGCTAAAAAATTAAAATCATTTATTACACTATGTTATAATATTGATCACCAGGAAATTTAAACTGATATATACGAGATATATACTGATATATACAAATTTTTAAAAGCTTGTTGCCGCTTGTTCTAGCTTTCAATATGACAGATTGGATCTCTTAATGACCATTGAATGATCTC
Organism: Mycetomoellerius zeteki; assembly: GCF_001594055.1. Classification (NCBI taxonomy): domain Eukaryota; kingdom Metazoa; phylum Arthropoda; class Insecta; order Hymenoptera; family Formicidae; genus Mycetomoellerius; species Mycetomoellerius zeteki. The sequence goes on along the minus strand of NW_017257999.1, from coordinate 2,558,802 downwards.
GCTCAATTGAACGTAAAACATATATTAATAGTATTCTAGGATTAATAGAATAAAAATTTAATTTATTGATATGAAAATTTTAATTTATCAATTTTGACATTAACTAAGACAGAGATTTGAACGAAGGGCGATGATAAATTTGTAAATGATCGTCAAACAACTTGTACACGATCGCGATCTACTTTACACGAGGCATTAAACGCTTCGCCGATGCGATATCGATCATTGATCTTCGGCGCCGTATTTATCGCGATCCTTTCTGTGCCTCTCGTGCGACCGGCTCTGGTGGTCTCGGCAATAAATAAATTTCGCCACGCGACGCTCACAATTCTTCGCTGGGCTACAGAACTCCCAGCACCATTCACTATTTCGTGGATCGGCACCGACTGACCCAACCACCCACACACGCATAGGACATAGGACCACACAACATCGTGCATTTTTGCCCGCATACATCCGGTTGTAAATCAATTCGGCGCATCTCGGAGGTATTTCAGTTAAATGACACATGAGAGTGTTCCTATAGAGCGTTCTCCTTTTTCGTTTCGCTATTCTCCGCTAAGTCTATCTCTCGTCACTCTCTCCTTCTTGTTTTCTTTTCAACCGTACAACCCCGGGAGGATCCTACACAGGCCCGGCTGTAGAATTGAATGCGACGCATTGTACGGCGTAGTCTGACCGTACGATATTACGAGAGCGAGAGGGGAAACGACGAGAGGGAGGGAGGAGACAGTAGAAAGAGAGAAAAGGAAGAAAGATGGGCGCGAGGGTCGAATGGGGTGATGAGGAATAAGTGAGAAGGGCGCCAAGTCTTCCGAATAGAACGAGAGTCATGGAACGGAGCTCGAGTTATATACCGTCCACCCTTGTTCAATGGGCGCGTTAAATTATGCTTTGTCTCGACTAGGACAGGATGCATCTAGACCTTTAAATGCACGAAATTTTCACAAAAAAATTTACAGTTGGAATTGCTGCGTTTTTACTCTGTATACATATAATTACATACAATTAATTATTTAAATGAGCTAATAATGATTACTTAAATGAGCTAATTAATATTAGAGTTATAATTATAAATAATCACATTTTTGTAGCATCTTTTTTTTCAATAAAAACGATTAATTTAGTATTTCTGAAGAAATTCTCTTTAGCCACATTGAAAAATCAGATTTGATTGTTTTTAATGTTTATTAATGAAAATTTATTCATTTTATAATGAAAAACTTTTTCACGAAGATCACTGAAAGTCGTCCATCAGTTCGTTATCTAGAATGCATTAACTTTTATCACTTGTCTGCAACGTAGTAACGTTTGTTCTTCCTTTCTTGAAAAGTGTAAACGACAGTGGAAGACGCTCCATCATGATAAGAAATCTCGAACTGGAGTCTGAGGTCATTCGAGCGCGCTCCCGATTTCCTTACCCCTAGAACCTAGCTGATTTGTCTTATCCCTTTCTTCGCCAGAATTCGTGTCTCGCGTCTGGTAACGAGGGACCAGCATGGAGGCAGGAAAAGGCCAAGTTTTATGGACGGATCGCCGCCGCTACGTTAGGCGGTAGGGAGTAGGACATAGAAAAGCGGACAAGAGAAAGAGGAAAGCGGGAAATAAGGGAAAAGCGCGATCTGGGAATCGCGCGTAATGAGACTCTCAAAATATAGCCAAGGACGATTGTCGAGGGTCAGTCTACCATGCCCTAACTGCAACTGTCCGTTTTTATTATTTTCCTTCCGCTTTGCCTTCTTTCTTGCGTTCTCTCTCTTTCACTGCGCGATTCTCCCCTTTTCCGAAAAGGCACTCTCACTCCCTGTCCATCCCCTCGACGCGTCGCGGTGTCGGTACGGTCGAACGATAAATTCAAGACGCTTACTGCCTGCTCAATGGCGCGACTTGAGGAACGGGATTGAGCGACTGAGACGATGAGCTTCCGAAATATCATATTGAGAGGAAATAAGACGGGACGATAACTCTGGTAGAATTATGGCGCGCCGTTATCTGTGAGAGCAAAGGTCGCGATCCTGAAATTTATCTTAGTAGGTGCCTTTAGTTCCTAGTGCTGGTAAGGTGTCCTGCGCTTTACTTGCAACCTTAAAATCAGACTGATTGATAAATATCATCTTTTTCTTAGTATCCCATATAGGAATTGAACTTGAATCTACGCAAGTTTGCACTTCTTTTATCGTCGTATCTTTTTATCTTCGTACTTATTGAGAACGAAGCTATAAATTATCCACACAAAATATACATCAAATGAATTTTAAGCTGAAATCATAGAACGTTTATTAACATAGCGTTCATAAAATAACTCACGCAGATGGAATACGTGACATATACGATTTGTCACGAGGCTCACGTGTACAACGGTAATTCAGACGTCCAATTCGAGCGGCGTAGCTTATCGTAATAGTTGCCGCGGTAAACGCGGGTCGCAAAAATACGACCCCGTACCACCGTAGGCACTATTCCTACTCGCGGACCCAGACAAAACAGTTGCACGCCAAATTGGCAATATTCCACCCGTGTGTACTCGGCCGTCGCTGAAATTGGAAATGTAGCTCGCGCATCTAGATTGGCCTCGGTTGAGCGAGAACTCTTTTCTCTCTCTCTCTCTCTCTCTCTCTCTCTCTCTTTCTCTCTCTCTGTGATGGTACCATGTGGACGACCTTCGTATGCTCTGTATTGAGAGGTGACATTCGGCTGCTTATACTGCCCTGCGGGTTCTCTTTTTTTCTAGCTTTGGTCAAAGCTCTTTTTGTCTAAACTTTTTTCTATGTATTTCTGTACCTCTGCATAGATTTTAGTGAGATATCGGACTACTTTATTTGTGCTGGCTGTCAATTTTTCTCGAAGCTAGGTGCCTATCGCTACTCTCTGGTTGGTCTGGGCATTTGTTTGCTGACGTTTCAAAGTCGTGTGGGATCAGGATATTTCTGTTTTATCTACTGTCACACGGAACAACAAAGGATTAGACGGAAGCGTAAATAAACGCGGTCTCACTGTACATGAATCTTCTTGCACATACGAGTTATGCCCAGCGAATAGATTGATCAGTTTTATAAGTGCGTCCTTGAATTAAAATTTTAATCGATGGAGATCATAATATTATATTTAAAATATTATTGAACTAAATTCTATCACCACTTATATTGTATTTAAAATAATTTACAAAAAATATTGTTATATTTTATCGTAACTTTGTGTGCACTTGCACTAATGAATGGTCTCCCGTATGTCGCATCTATTTTTTATTTTCTATTTTTGTTTTTGGTTATTAGAATTCACTTATGATCTTTTAGTTTGTAGTATTCTGGTTTTTGTATTATATATCTCAATTTATTTTTATTTTACTCTCTGTACGTTGCGGTTTATTTGTATTTTATACTTTTCTTTCTATTATACATATTTTTTTATTTTCTGTATGTATTATACCTATATGAAATCTACTTTTGTTGTAATCATATGTACATCGTAGCGCTTGAGAGGATCTTTACTTAGAGCGCTGCACAAAGAAAGATATTATATATATATTTCTCTCTCTTCTTTTTCGTTCTCTCTCGTTCTTTTTTCTCTTTACTCTTGCTTGTCTGTTATTGCCACATCACCAGAGAGAATATCGGTACAGACACGTTTTATTAGACGGAATTCCTAACTGTAACAATTTATCTGTGCTGCCACAGATATTACCCGGTTGCACCGTCACCTCTTATTATTTCTCTATCTTTTTCGTTCGTTTTGTGGTCGTGGCTGCATGAGTTCACGGTTGTCAAACCGCAAAAAAGTGAGGTCCACTTTTATTACCGTCATTATTATCGTTATCGCAATGCACGTCCGTGAGGAGGAAGAGAGAGGTATCGTCGTAAAATTCAGAGATATTTCTCCTAATTGCGAATCGTCACGGACAGTCCGTTTCTTTCGTTGTTTTGAGTTTCGCGGGGAAACATAAGATCATTTTAATGTTAGATCGTAGCGTTTTCTTCGTAAAATATAAGCATAGACTTGTGTAACCAGATATCTTCCGACCGATAAGCAATAGAGAAAAACAAAGGAAGAAATCGCAAAACCTCATCATTTTATTCCTTGAAAGTTTTATTGCTATACGGTCTTTAGAGATGAACGAAAAATGTTTTGCCAGCTAATTGCAATATCAATAATCGAGAATATACGACGAGAAATTATAATTAATTATTCGAGGGGTGATATCTTTCGGGAAACACATATTGATAATTATGCTATATTATTATATGCACTTTGATAATAATTCGATGACCCATAATATCAAACGCACAAAGCAAAGAGAAGCATCAGTGAATCAATGTCATTTTCATTTGCACGTGTCAGCCGAATTGATTCCTCGTCGAATCGGATATGATCGAATGATTTCCGCTAGAGCGAAAGAACGAGATCGTTTCTTCGTTTATGTGCTGTCGTTGCCACTGTTACTTCGTCCCAGGGGGGGTCTTGGACGATCCGGTGCAATATCCCGAAAGCGCGATCGGATCCTCCGTGGTCCACCACGGTTCATCTCTTGCTCGTCTCGTCTGACCAACCAGCGTGTTCTCCGGCATAAAACGAGCGAAATGGTTTTGACGTGAAGTGCGGGAGCGACGGCGACGGCGACGAGGGTATGGTACGGGGGCGGCGCGGCGTTCCATAATCCATTGTGTCCAGTGCCAATTAAACGGTGCTGCCATGCGTATGGTCAGGAACTAACCGGCCGTTCTCAACACGGTCACGGATCTGCACGCATACGCGCACGCATCTCTATAGTACGGAGGCTTCTCTCTCTCCGCAAGAGGAACAGCCGCGGCTTGATGCAGGAGGAGACGGAAGAGGGTGAGGTGGACTACGGTTCGATTGGGGAGCATCTGGACCTCTGGATGTACCGGCAATTATCGGACCGGGTTACCTACAACCGTACACCGCACGTTCACGTACGCGTGAATATGTGAGCGTGTTTCAGAGAATAAGAGACAGAGAGCACAGAGCGGGAGCGAGCAATAGAGGAAAGACAATAGGAGAAAGAGAGATAAATAAAGAGAAAGAGAGAGAGAGAGACAGAGAAAGAGAGAGGGAGGGAGAGAGAGACGGGGGAGGTGAGGTATAATTGTGCAAATGCGCGAGGATCCTTGCAGCATGCGTTATAATCGAGATAGTGGATCGCCAGCCGTGCGCGACAGCTCGGTAGAAATCCGTTGATTGGTCTCTGCTACTTGATCCGGAGTTAGATCCTCGGAGCTACCTACTAGTTGAGGACCGATCTGGCCGATTCAGCCACGGCGATGCCATCTCTCCCTCCGTCTACGTGTCTCCTTGACTACTGTGGTTGTACACCCCCGGGGGTGAGCATTTGAACGTGTCGGTTTCGCAATCGGAAATTCGAGACGTTCCGGTTACGGGGAGAACAGGTGATTGTTTCTGACTCGCTTGTCCAGGTGTAAGTGTGGTCAGTGCCTTGATTGGATTGGACGTAGCCACCGACGAAAGGGTCGCATCGAGTATCTCTTAATGACTAGACTAGACGGTGCGAATGTTTTACGCGAATGTTTGGTCATGCTAACGCGGCTTAATGAGGAGAACCGCAATTCTAGAGATTCATGTTGTTCATTAAGGTCGCAATATAATTGCATATTTATACGGAGGAACGATATAAAATCAGTCATACATAAAGATATATGAAGAATTTAATTTAAAATGAGAATTTGATAAGAAATGAGATACTTTTAAGTCATAATTTTTAAGGGATTTATTACAAATGAATATCTCATACGGATGTCACAAATGGTTAAGTTCCTCGGGCTTTAGATGCGCGAGTATGATATCTTTCGCGAGATGAAGGGAGTAGAGGAATGTCTTGACGCTTGGTTTCGAGCACAAACGAGGGTGCTATTCTTGAACTCGCGTTTCTCCGTCTGTAGGATTACTTCGTTCATTATGGCAAACGTATTACGGCGAGCCGCGCATCCCAGCGGGTTGCATGATGGAGATGTAATCGTGATATCTGTGTTTGCTAATGTAAATCCGTCGCGCTACCGGTATTTATAATGCAAGCGGGCATAATCGCGTGTCCGATGCACCTTACGTTGCATACGCATTTATCGTCCCCTCCATCGTTTTTATTATTGATGACCATTCGTATTTCTTGACCGATCTGCCGCAAGTTTTAATGGATATACCCTCTTAATGAACCATATTAGGTACAGAATTGCGGTAATAATTATGCGCGCTGTCAATCTGAGATATAGTTATTGACCGCAGGATACGTGGTCGTTAACTAACGGAATTATGGCAGATCCTTAAATTTTATTTACCAAATTAATTTCGAGATTGTTGACCGTCTTTTCGTGTCTCGTGCAAGTACAATTTTATCACAAGACGTTTTTTTTACAACGATTATAAAATTTAAATCCTGACGATCCTTCGCTTCGTAATAATTCGTTCGTACTCCTACATTTTCAATTTAACTGCTTGTTATTGCTCCTTACATTATACTAAATTTATACTTCTTTGTTCCGTAATTATTAATCGCAGTAATCGAACGTGTGTCTGACTTATTCTTAATATTCATATCACGTTAGCGTGCAGATTTAATTATAAATTCAAGTGCAAAATGCACTAAAGGATCTACAAGATACTTGAAATGCAGGATGAGCCTTGGATTATGTAATCATTAAAATTTTAACGTTCAGAGTTGTCGCGATAACCAAGATGCACTGATTGTGAGACTAATCGAACGCGAGAATCGTCCGAGGTAGGAGCGAACTTACCGCGCGCTGTATGCTCTTTCCACGTGGACACGTGTTCAACCACGTGTGCTTCGACCCCTCGGCCGTTACTTCTGCCTTTTTACCTCTTCGTTTTTTCTTTTGCTCGTTGCTTCTGACTCACTGTAGAGTTCCTCTGTTTTTTTTTCTCCTGCCTCTTGCGTCCAACTACGCTCGTCCTTTTTCCACTGATGCACGTATCTCATGTCTTACATAGGGTGAGTCGATAGAAAGTATTCTCGCATGATACAAGGGGCCGAGAAGTGTCCGATCGCTATTTAAAAATAAGATTTATATAAAGATAATTTAAGATTAAGATATTTTTTAATATATAAGCACCTTTCTAGCTCTCTAGCTTATTGCTTGAATTTAATGTCACTTTAATCAGGCATAGCTTCACTTAAACTCAGCATTGAAACTTGTTTTTAAAAAACGTTGCAAGTAATAGTTCCCTGTGTGACCAGATGCCACAATAAATGACATCAAATTTGTCATTTTTAATTAAACGATCTTGCAAAATAAATTCAAATTTATTTAAAGTGTGATATACAATACATTTTAATACACTTATAAAATTTATTTTCTGTTTATGGATAATGTGTAAGTGAAAAATTATCAGAAACATCGACTGTTATTTGAGAGAAATTGTAATTCTTTAAAACACACTCTGTATAATCTCATATACTACACGTGCCTGTGTGTGCGCACACGTACCGCATATTCATCGTCCTTTTGCTTCCTGCGTGAAGAAGGTCTTTTATTATTTTATTATGGAATGGGTTTGTCAGTATATTGCGATCGCGCGCGCGAATAAGATGAGGGAGAAGTGGAGTATAGCTGCGTCAACAGTGCCACGGATCTCGGATCCTGTGGTAAAATATCGTATGAAATTGATACACGGTGTAGCGAGGTTTAGTGTACGTGCAGCCGAGCTGCGTAATTGACTGCATAAATTTTCCTACACACACACACACACACACACACACACGCGCGCGCGCGCGCGCGCGCGCAAAATGAAATATTTTCCCCTAAAGAGGTGTAAACTGTTATTTCTTTGTCTTGTTTTTTTAACGATATTATCTATTGTGTAAAATGTATAGAAAAAAACATACGATGTTAATAAATGTCGTAGTCTTTGATCAAATCATTTTACCGTCGCCGGCAAATTTATAAGCCATAAAATACATAATTCATTACGCTCCTTTCCTATATTTATTCGGTTATGATGATGTACGTAGTGAGGCGATGCAATATAGGCGATGATAGCAGCGATGGCTACCGCTCCTGTATATACGGACCGCATAAATTCATTTAACGTGTGGTTATCGATGGCCATCGAAAGATTTATGACGTCGAAACCCTCCGTTTTATGATCCTCTTGGCTACCCTCTAATTTTTGTCGTCGTGTTCCTCTTCTGCGATTGCTACTCCCTTCTGTCGTCGTAAGACGTTGCATGCACTTTGACATCGTCAGAGCGAATAGATGCTCCAATCTCACACAGTAATCATCACAGTAATCACTTACATAAATGTCATGAAATAATGAAACATTAAGTCGCGACATTTTCACATCGATACGAGCTCGCGGAATAAAAGGAGGGGTAATTAGAAGTCGCTTTAATCACTGTCGCTCGATGACTAGAATACCACTTCATGGTCGTTAGACATGGAATTACATCGTCTTCCCCGAATCCGACACTGAATACAATTTAATGAGCCTAATGACACTTTAATCCGTTCGTGCAAGGATGTCTTTGAAACGTTGGCGCAACGCTCGAGGACAAGTCAGTTCTTGCTATCCGCCCTAAGGTGAAGCCCTTTCCGCGAAAGTTTCCAGAATAATTAATTAATTTGTCCAATCGATATACTTCAAATTGGTTAAGTTTAGCAGCATACAGCGTATATATCGATTTAGCTGATTAATTGTCTACTAACATGGTTAGTCCTCGACCTATCGGGTTAATGTAACGATTCTCTAAATATCAACTTAACGAATTAATTACTTTGTTGTTTCAATTTGCTGTCTCATATGCTCTCTTAAATGTAACTTCGATTTAATAACGTGTGTAAAATTGAGAAACCGAGGTAAAAATAGAAGAAGGTATCAACATTAGTTCTGAAATACCTGGCATTAAGATCTCTAAGCATAGAAAAAAATGTTTTTTTTTTCATCTCTCTTATAATTTAAATGATATTTTTATCTCGAGTGTGAAATATTTACAAGTTTTGATAATAACGATTGAAATATATCGCTCGATCGAATCCAGGAGTGTATTCGAGATTTTTTTTTGTTGAATAAACGAATTTAACTCTTGCGCGCGCGCGCGCTCTCTCAGTTTCTCAATTCCGATTTAATCGTCGATATGGCATCATACCATATATCTGATAGCCGCCCGCCGGCGATCGCGGCGGTATACCGATTATTTCCGCCATTTAATCGGTAGCGCTTAACGGTAAACGCCGTTTACCGTTTTGCAAAACCAAAATCGAGTATTTGTCGAAGGTTGGAGGAAGGTTTTTAAAGTAAAAAAAAAAGCCTTTGCGGCGGGCTAAGGTCAGTGCCGCGAACATAATATGGTTAGTGACCGCGTGACGTCAGATGAGTGGGAAGGGAGAGAGGTGAAAGGGAGGAGGGGATCACGTGACGACGATAAAACAGATCGTACTGGTGGGGACCACGTGTAGCACGGTGGACAAGCGGGCTGGAGAGGCAAACGGGAGGGAAACTGGCTGGTCTGCCGGTTGCAGCGGGGAAAGGGTGGTTGTTGGTCGGTGTTGAGGGGAAAGGGCGGCGGGCGTAGTACTACGCCTCGTACTACACGCACGTGCGTATGTAAGATGATAACGAGAGTGTACGCATTGGCTCGCGGACGCGCGCTCGCACACGCGCGCTCGCACACACAAGTGCCCGCGCGCGCGCGCGCAAACGCATGTGTGTACTTCGCGTTGATATGCGTAGTGCAGCGAGAATTCGATCAGGGTCGGACGCGCCATCCGGATCTATGGATCGAGAGATGCGCTCACATTTCCGCGGAAATAGAACGCGCAGGTTTTCAACTGCGATAACTGGGCTGAGCAATCTCGATTACCCCTTTTTCCTTGATCTCAAAATATTTTCAGGCTTCGGAGAATTCGGTGCTGTAGACGCACAGTTCGTTTGATAGTAAAAACAACTTTGTTAGAAGAGATATAGATATGACAAGATATAGCAAAGTACAAAATATGTTCTTAAAAAATGTAAAGGTCAGTCTTTTCGTGAAATGCATTTTTTTTTCAACTCTGTTCGAATAAAAACTACTTGAATCAATAATTAATTAAGCACGACTTACGTAAGATTGTCTCAATACGCTTTCTCAAATTATCAATTGTCCGAAATACGATCATTTTTTTTCAAAATTGTGTCCAGAATTATCAATTCTCTACTTATTACAATTAATTTCTTTAATTTTTTTTATCATCGATTATATCTTTCGTCAAAAACATGTATTTCGGAGATAGATGAATAAATAAATAATAGAATAGAAAATTCGGAATTGTTCGATTAGAGAAAGGGGAGAATTGTTCTACGTCGTCAATGCGATGCGATCGATCGCTGATTGATTATGCGTGTCTATTTCAGATTCACGCGCGGATGCGTATTGCATTACGCGCGATTTACATATGTCAGTTCGACGGTCGGTCCGACCCTGAGAGTAATAATGGTTCGTATCTGCGTAACACGTAATACGATGGGGAATACGGGAGAAAGACAGACGCGGACAGAGGGCAGGGAGGGGACAGGGCGAGGACGCTGGAGGGCAAGCGTGAAAAAAAAAGAAAAAGAGGAAGAGCAGAGGCCTGCGAGTGCTTCGCGCACGGTGCAACGATAACGCGTTCTGCAGGATGACTGATAGCTTTCATATCGCAAGAGGATGTTGCGGATGCGTAGGTAGATGCGGGGATGAGGCCACGGACAAGTTTCCTTTATCATGACGCATTACGAATCTAAAGTCCGATGTATACGACAACGAGCGTGGTATATTGTTAAAATACGCGGAAGAGACGTAAAAGATTACTGCTAAAAAAAGACATGTACTGCTTTTAATCTTTCTACCATCAAGAATAATGATGAGATTTATTCTAGTTTCTTGATGCTTTAATTTCAAACAAATAATTTTTATCGCCATTTCACGCATTTTTTTGACTTTTAAAATTTCCAATCATTTTCATCATTTCTTCATATATTTGGGGCACGTTTCTCCTTTAATGTTTACTTTTTTGCGTCATAGATCCATCTTTTGCAACATTTGAAAAATGGAAAAAAAAATAAATCTAATTTCTCAGATATTATGTAGTTCTAAAGAGCACATACATACAAAATTATCATCTCGTCACGATTCCACCACGTTTCTCAATAACAATTTTGACTTGTATGTAGAAGAACGCGAGTTGAAATCCGAGAAGTCTCTCCGAGACTTAGCGGAGTGAAACGTGGATGCGCATCGGATCGCGAGCTTAACGGCAACTCTGTAAAAAGCTACATGCGGGGAAGTAAACGAAATGGGGCAACAATAAACGAACGCGTAGGCGAAAGGGGAGCGGCCGATGGAAACGTCAAAATGTAACACGGTATTACGAAGCACGTACAAACGGCCGGTTGTTCTGCAATAATGCCGGTATTGTTGAGCTTATCAAGCGAGGCTAATTGGACGCCAACAGCTGGACCGAGACTTCGCTGTAACCCGGACTGCAGTCCGCGCGCCGCCTCTACTTTACACTGATAATGTAATGGGACCTATCTGGAACACAAAAGGCCGCAATAGATTAATGGATTTGTCTGAAATTGTCACCGAGTGTCAAAACAAATCGATGGGGAAAGCGGGAGACAGTATTTGCAGCTAGACGGAGAGTTGCCCGTTGCATCGTCGGCGTTGAACTCGTTAATCCCCTTTATCGACCTTTCAACGAAATTGCATGCAAATGCGAAATGCAGTCCGACACGAATCCGACGAGGTTTCCAAAACAAAACTTACAGTCTTATATTCATCTGATCTTTTCGAATTGCTTTTTCATAATTATCTACAATACAATATATCTGTAATTTTTTCTTCATTTTGATTGCAGTTATAAACATTGATTTTGATCTTGTTATCTCGATTTTATGTGTCATAATGACAACACTATCGAGTTTCTTAAAACAATAAACGAGCGTTGTAACTCTTCGCTACTCGAGTTTACGATGAAGCAGAAGACAACGCGACGCGCGCGACGCAGTTGAGGCAGGCGATCGTATCGACTTTCACAACAGGAACACGAGGAGGCTGTGTTTGCGTTGCGAGAATCAACTTCGCGTCTCGGGTGTGTGCGTGATGAACGCGCGCGAACGTTACGCACATCGCGCGTGCAGTAATAATAGCCGGGGCGAGCCTCGATTAGAGCCTGCTCGTACGTAAGTAGTAAGCAGGAGCGCAAGAAACGGTGACGGGGCCACGATGTGTTTCTGTTTTACGAGAAAGAGGCGAGGAAGATTGCGCGCAGAACGTGTACGTATGTATGTCGGATTTTGTACTATCGACCATACGCAGTACGGTTTCCGTCTAATGAAAGAAATAAATTACCGCGTTCTCATGAAAATGGACCACTGTACGTGTTTCGCAATCGGCCGATGCCCTCTCGCAACGCGCTTATACATATGTATATTGACTCGTCCGTATTTACATATACGTATTTCAATCACCGTCGACAATTACGCTGACGTGCGATAATTTACATGTCGACTGTTCAATTTTGCACCACTCTTTCGGGCCATTATCAGTTTTCGATAAACGTAATTCGCGAGAGATTCGATTCTCACGTAACTCATTAATAATTGAACAAGCGTGTGAGTTACTTTCGAACGTTGCATTTTTAGAACAGAGAATAGATACACTGAATCGTCGGCCAATTGATAACTGCTAAAGCCTTCGTATAATGTCAGAAATGAAACGCGAACTATTTAAACCGGATTAAAGTCGAGGGTAGAGAGAGCGAGGCTGAGGTTGAGTGAGGTTCCGTGTTGATTTTAACGAAATCTTCATTCTCCTCTCCTCGCCCGATTGGCGGTGCATCGCGGCCATACTCGAAATCGAAACTTCGCCGCGATTCTCTCGCCTCGAGTTTACCGAGTTCGAAACTAGTCGACCGTCCAATCGGACGAGGTATCGTGCAAAGTCTGTCTCCTGAGACCCGTACTGTCCCTGGGTCGGGCAAAATTAGTCGATAAACCCCAGTTTAAAGTTTCCAAACTTCGACACAGGAGTTTGCCCCCGCGAGACAGTAGGAATTTACTTCCCCGTTGCGGATCAAGGAAAGTAAAGGGTGAGTCAAGAAAAGGAAACCGAAACCGAAGGAAGGATCGAAGAGAAACAGTGGATAATTTTTCTGTTGCAAGCTTATGAAAGAGATTGTTGCGTAAATCTGTTGCCCTTTATTAAGATAATGGATTGGATGAAATTAACCTTTAATAGGTTTTTGTTTAAATTAATTATAATCAAATCTCAAATTATTTATCGTAATTCTCGAATTATTGATAAAAAAAAGGAGAGCGTAGATTTAGAGAGCTATATATTTTTCCCGTGTTTTGAATTGCGCTAGGATTTCATCTCCGACTGTACCAATCAGCAAGGCGCCACAGAAAACGCATTAATGAGTAAACCACTGGCCGGCGTATCGTTCCCGATGCACCAATACGTTTATTTCCCCGAGTTCGAGTCCTCGATAACAACGTTCGTGGAATTAGCGATCGCGTTTCTCGCGCTTCCCGGATGTGCGAATGTTGGCCCCGGTTATCTCGGAGGCGCGACGCTGCTGATTGATTGAGGCATCGAATTTCATTAATCGCTCGTTAGCCGATGCGCGCCTCGTATGTAAATCTCGGTCGTATGATGGCGTGTACGGCTAGATAGCGAGTATATAGATAGCGGGTTATCGGTCGTTCTTGCCAAGTGAATCGCTTCTTCCCCGCGGCTCTCGTCGGAATCGTGACTCATTTATTTGAAAATAATAACGCTCTGCACTCTTCTCTCATCCGACATTTCTAATCTTCCTCCATCCCGTCAGTCACATCTCTCGCTCTCCATTTTTCTATGTCGCGTCGCTACTTTCTTTTTCTCGCGAATCCTTCTTTCATCATCGGAAAATCGCGGCAGTTGCAGTATATTATCGGTCAACGTTCCGCGTTTAGTGCATCAATTAAAGAATTTTTCTTACCTTGACCCTTTCAAGCATAGTGGTAACCCACGTTACCACCTAAACTTCTTCAGTTTTTGGTCGTTTATTCTCTAATTTAGGACGCATTTAGGTCTGGTTTTTTTGTGTTTTCCTGGTGTCTTAAAAGTAGAAAACTATTAAAAAAATAGTTTAGTAGTCCTTATTATTTATTGTAACAGTTTTATAAATAAACAAAAAAATCTTTTTTTTTTTTTTTCAGAAAAATTCATTTTTGGCCAGGTTTTTTAACGTTTTAGCTTGAACTAACTTAACTTTGTGTAGGGGTTTTTGTGATCGCTAATTACTAATCCGATGCCAGATTTCCAAAATTCAAAATTATTTATTCAAAATGGAAGGAAATGCATAAATTGAGTTTTATTTAATCCACCATCTCTTAAATCCGCCATCTTGGATGCAATATTTTTATATTTTGACTTCGGATTTGTAATCAGTGACCTGAAAAACCCTCGTCTACCAAATTTCACAGAAAAAGGTTAAAAAGAAAAATGTATGCTTCAAAGGGTTAAGCGCTCAATTTTTTTATAACATCTAATTAATCACGTGTAGAAATTGCTAAATAATTATACATAATGTACGGTGATCTTTCTTATTTAATCGACAAATGTTTAACAATAAATTTAAAACTTTACAGTGCAATTGTTCACATTGTGAATTTTTTTATTTACCTCTTTTATCTTTGTTTTTCTCTTATTGTACCTCTGCGTGGCAATCCTCTGTGTGGTGATCCGAGCGGGTCAGCTGGTTAAAGAAAGCTTCTTCTAGTCACAGTCGTTCGCGCAGTAACATCGGCCAATGACGATGAAGACGACAGCCGCGATGGGTCTCTACGTTGGTAAATGGTCATTGAGTCAATTACGCGGATAAAGTGCGCCATTGTACGGCGCGGCAGCGATTTTTCTAACCCCGTTCTTCTGTCACAGACGTTCGCGGGGTTAGATGGATAACGACTCGTGCCTAATGACGTACGTTTATTTGATATGGTAGTTAGCGCACTTCCTTGTCGTTCCCCTAATGGAATTAGAATAAGACGAAGACTGTATTGATCTCTTAAGAGCTATAGATTTTTAACTTCCTGTTATACAACTGCGTGTAATCGTTGAGTCGTAGCAAAAGGATGGTTGTTCGATAGAGAAAAATTTTTGCAAATAAAATTCAGTAACAGTTGATTGTATTAAGAGTAATTAAGGCAATTGAAATTATATTTTTATTATAAATAATATTCAGTAAATTATTTATTTATGTATTTCTTCGCAATTTCAATGTTTAGTCCCAATATTATTCGTAATCTAAATGCGTAATATAAATGATAATGAAAATAAACACTGATGAAAGATGATAATGTGCGAGTAATGATATAGTTGGACAACTGTATAATAACAACAGCGTGTGATGTTCAC
The DNA here is from genome assembly GCF_001594055.1 of Mycetomoellerius zeteki. Taxonomy (NCBI): domain Eukaryota; kingdom Metazoa; phylum Arthropoda; class Insecta; order Hymenoptera; family Formicidae; genus Mycetomoellerius; species Mycetomoellerius zeteki. The sequence goes on along the minus strand of NW_017257999.1, from coordinate 2,543,399 downwards.
TTCTTGATAAAGCGATCACGATAATGACACATTATTACGTCCCATGATACGGCGTAGTTACATGTCCATGCTTCTGCATTGTTCTTTTATTATTATTGTTATATCGCTTCATATTTCCGGTCTATGTATCGGCGAATCTATGAGAAATTGGGGTCAATAAATTTTTTATGATATAATGATCGAACAGTGTTTTTTATGTGCATTATATTGTTTTTTCTGGGTTCTATTGAAAAGAAATGTGCAAACGTTTTTTTTATTTTATGTCACAAATTCCAATTATTTATGTACATTTTGCAATTTATTGTTCTAAAGTGTGAGTGAATATGAAATACCGTATTGCAATATCTGTGGTGTCTCGCGAAACAATATATTCGCTTTCTCCTTAGAGATAAAATTTTCCCACAAGTCTCACGTGCTAACGAATGCATCGCAGGTTTCGCGATACCGGAAATTCACTTAGTAAAATGCAATTATCCTATATAACTCTCTCTTGTATGTTAAATCAAAATCCCACGATCGGCGCTGCCCGTTGTACTCAATTATAGCATTTATAATGCGGTATGTCATCGGTAGGGTAGTGGCAGTCACGGGTTATTATTGACAAGAAAATGTGGAAGTATATACTGCCATTGAGGTATCGAGTGTTTCTCTTGGCGCGTGTACGCCCATAATATTCGGTTATTTCTATGCACGTGATCTTTCGAAAGTTAACGATAGGTTCGGTACCACCAGCACGTTTAACCCCTTCGTTCAACCACATTATGAATATCCCGGATACGTGTGAGCGTTACCTCGCACGCCTTCGCGTTTACCCTCTTTTATATTTTATCGATTTTTTCATCGAGATCGAATTACATAATGATTCGCAACCAAGCGCACAAATAAAATCAATAATAACAATTTGATCCTTTTCGAATTTAAGTGTGGTATTCATAGATTACGTAGATCAAAATAAATTTGCGATTAAAGTGAATTCACATTATTCAACTTTACTATGCATTGAAAAAAGAGTTTGGTAGTAGCTACTAAATGTTGAGTGAAATAATTTTAATCAAACGTTTGGTTAATTTAAAACCAAAAATAATTTTATTTTTTTAATATTTAATTATAACCAAATGGTTGGTTATATCATTATGTTTGATAAGAAAAATTAAATTACAATTACGTGCAATTCTGAAAGATTTAATTGCATTATTTTGCAATCAATTTTTTCTTGCTGGTTAAACGACGAAGTTTTCTAGTCTAAAATTATCGTTTGTTAATTATAATTGAGACGCTAGGCGTGTATTCGCGCGCGATTTACTCTCCGCATAAGGACGACGCGCGGGCGTGGGATTACACGTGTTTCAAAAGAATGGTCAGCCGACACGCACGTGAGACAAAAGACGCCGATTGGGCGCCGGTAAATATGCGGGGGCTCCCGGTGTGTTTATTCAAATTCGGTTCGACACGCGGAAAACAAGCGTGCGCATCGCGCGCGACGGACACGCGAGACTTGCGTGCACGTAGTGCAATATACGTTACGCGTTCATCAGCTAAGTGCTCCCGACGCTGTCTCCTGCCGGTTTACGCGCGTACGATTTGTTTTAGCAAATGAAGAGGAAATGGGTACCGTCAAATTCGCTTAATTTCGGCTACGGCCGCATCTACTCAAGCCATGCACGCACTTAACGCTGTTATCGTTGCATTTCACATGTACTCGCGTATCATTAATCTGTACATTTATCATTAATTCGGAACACTTGTGTTGTTATTAGGAAATAATCGCCCCAGCTTTGCGCGATTATTAAGTCGTTTTATTGCAATAAATTGTTCAATATTTAATGTATATTTTCTACGAATAATAATAAAAATATACGTAAAATATGAGAATTATTGCACAGCAATATGTATTTATTGCTTCAGTTTGTTTTAAAATGAATATTATTTTATTTCTAATAACTTTTCGCGCATCAGCATAATGATATATAAATTGAAAGCGTAGCTTTCAGTTTATATACCCGTCTATTCATGTCAAGCCCGTGAAATTCATTTTAGGTAGATGACCGTTATCATCGGATCAATCTTCGTATCAGCCCTAAAACGTGATATAGCGATCTCCGCGGACGCGGACGCAAATAATGTCGTTGCGCGTAACAACCGATGCCAGCTAATGAATTCTTAGTGTCCGCGCACTCGGCTCTCGAGCATTCCCGGACACGCGAGCTCCTCATGGGGAGGGTTAATTTAATACAAGTAGATCGCCCGCAGGTATATCCACCCCGGTAGGTATCTTCCGTCTCCGCCCTACGTCGACGAGTATACCGCGAAAACGATGCCGCGCTGGGCATAATATTCCGTTGTATCTTTCCAACCCCTCGCTCGTTTACCTTTGCGCGCGCGGAGGTTGGAAAGAGTTATATCCACGATCTTCTATCAGCGCGCCACGGTAATGAGAACACGACGATCATTTAAATAATACGCCACGGTGAAATGGGATATGCCACCTTACTTGCGTACGTGTCCCTATTGTGCGCCGAATGAACGTGCAACGTTCTGTCAGGAAATGCAGAGATAATGTAAGTGCGTCTCGGGGGGTAATCACTCTCAATGATAATAATACTGAGTAAATATATTTGGGCGAATATATACTCGTATTGTCGCTCGCGATTATTTATAATTAACAATATCAAACGTGACGAAATTATCAAGAATTGATCTTTTACTAGTTTATGTATTGAATTATTTAAAATTGAGAACTTATAAAAATTGAAAAAAAATTTGTTTATATTATTGTTTTTGTAATAAAAGTTAAATGATTTCAAAAGCATTTTATAATAGTAATAAGAGATTTTTTAGTTTGTCTTGATTTTCTAGAATTTCGTCTTAAATTTAATTTCGTCGCAAATGAATCGCGATTAGCAGCAAATAATCAAGTGCACTTTGTATGTCATCTTATGCATGTACATGGGTTTTTTCATATTCCTTCTTTTTTTGATTTTATTACATTACATATTCATATACAAATGTTATGTAAATGTTCTAGCTGTGCACAATAAGAAATTTCTGAGATTATATACATTGAATGGTCCTTAAAATATATTTATCTTCATCGTCATTTCAACTCAGAGAGATGCGAGTAGAATATATGTGAAGAATCGAGCGCATGGATACGAATAATATGCGCATAGAGACATTTGTAATCAATTCTCGAAAATATTTTTGAAAATAATTTTTTTATATATGGTAGTCGTAAAAAATGTCAAAAGTTTGAATTAAGCACTGGGGATATAGTAAAAAATAATATCATAAATAATGTCATGAAGCACTCTTGAAATCATTCAATTTTTATTTAAAAAATTTTGTCCATCTTCTCTTTATAATTTTGATATAATATTCGCTATGAAAGAAGATAATCGATTTTTTTTTCAAAGAAATGTTTTACCTCCTAAAAATACGTATATGAGCATGTATGAAAAAATGTGTCCTTTATTTTGATCTAGAATACACAACATAAAAGTTAAACAATTTGTCAAAAGGCTCAATAAAATTAAATAATAATATAAAAGAGGGCTACGAGCCTAAGATAATAATTTTAATATCAATAGTTAAGTCATACAAATAAAAACAATCGTATATACAAACGTTTCGTACCCGAGCGGATCATTTTCAATGTTAAAATCGGTTATAAAATTACTTTCATTAAAAAATAAATTGACATATAAATTAAATTAAGGGTCTGGAGTATTAAAAATTAATTGTGTCTCTGAAAAAGAGGAAAGGATCAATTAGATAAACTTTCTAATCAGAATATTGTCTACAAAATTTTATGTGATGATTGTGATGCAAGTTATGTCGGTCAAACCAAAAGAAAACTAAAAACCAGAATATACATGAACACATCTCAGATATAAGGAATAAACAGGTTCTCCTGCTGTCGTCTTAATTATAACTACAATTTCAAATGACCATCGTATTAATTATAACTACAATTTCAAATGGAATGACATTAAAATACTGGATCAAGAACTATCTTACAATAAAAGACTTATATTTATCTGAGATGGTACATATTAAAAGACAAAGACAGGGATTAAACAGACAGGTAGAAACAGAATCTTTGCCAGAATCTAGGTGATCGCAAGGATGTAAACGCTTTGTTAATCCATACAGTATTTGGTAAATTATAATTTAAAATCTTCATGAGCATCAAATAATTCCAAATGAGTCATAATAAGTAATGAGATCTGCAGTATACAATATCCTGTTAAAAATAGTATTATAACTTATTAACAATTAGATTCAAGTGTAAATGTTAATAAGATTTGCAAATTGTATTATGCTAAAATTTAAAAATCAATAGTATTATAATATGTTAACAATTAGATTAACGTGTAAATGTCAATAATATAATATATATACTTTGATAGATAACGCCAAAAGAAGTATTCATTTTCACAAGTAAAGTAAAAGATAAAAGTATATAAATTGGAGCAAACTTGCGATGAAAAAGAAAGTGTATGTTTCGTGACACAAGAGAGTATGAAATGAAGCAATCTCAAGGAACGGAGATCGGTAAGAAAATGGAAAGATAGGAAGGGATATAGAAAAGAAATTATGGAAGGGGGATAAAGAAACAAGGAGGAAAGAGATTATGAAGGGGGGAGAGAGATTGTATGATTCTGGCAAAGATTCTGTTTCTACCTGTCTTTGTCTTTTAATATGTATCATCTCAGATATAAGTTGTTTATTGTAAGATGGTTCTTGATCCAGTATTTTAATGTCATTCCATTTGAAATTGTGGTTATAATTAATACGATGGTCAGTGACGACAGTAGGAAAACCTGTTTTTTTCCTTATATCTGAGATATGTTCATGTATTCTGGTTTTTAGTTTTCTTTTGGTTTGACCGACATAACTTGCATCACAATCATGAAATTTTGTAGACAATATTCTGATTAGAAAGTTTATCTAATTGAGCCTTTCCTCTTTTTATAAATTTTTTTAAAGTATTAGGAATAGTAAAAGCCAATTTGCATTGAAATTTCATGGTAGGAAACTCTCAGATATAGGTTTCATGTAAGGAATTGTAAAGAATTTCTCTTTTGCTTGTAGATGAGCATCATGTGTATTATTATTGTGGATGTGGAATCTCAATCTTTCATTAATTTTAGAAAAAACGAAAGAAAGAGGATAACCGTTATTTAGTAATGTGTGAATGGTATTTACTAAGTTCTTTTGATAAAAACGAGGATGTGACAATTTTATAATTCTGTCAACCATACCAAAGACAATGCTTAATTTATGGCAAAGAGGGTGATGTGAATAAAAACTAAGGAATCTGCCAGAACAAGTTGTCTTTTGATATCTGTCAAACATAATTCTTTGATTTTCTATGATAATTGTTGTATCTAGATAATTTATTCTTCCACAATTTCCAATTTCCATCGTAAATTGTATTCTTGTATGTAAGGAGTTGAAAATATTTAAAACATCATGAATGCTATCATATGGAGCCGCTAAAATAATGTCATCCACATATCGAAAATAAAACAATAAGTCCACTGATAACTTTTCAATTGTTAATGCCTCCATGTCTTGGCATTACAATGTCCGCAATAACAGGGGACAAAGGTGAGCCCATTGGGGAACCGAAAATCTGTTTATAAAATTTATTGTTGAAAGTAAAAACCGTAGAATTCAAAATTAGCCTAACAGCTATCAAAAATTCATCTAACGGGATGTTAGTTTTTTTAGAGATATAATTCCATCTTTTAGCAATGCTATCCACTACTGAATCTGTAGGAACATTAGTGAACAATGATATGACATCCAGAGAAATAAGTACGCAGTCAGAATCGAAATTGAATCCATTAAGTTTGTCAACCAAATGGAAACTATTCTTAATATAACTAGGCGCCTCAGGTATACTCTCATGGATGATTTTACGTAGATATAAAGAAGGGAAGTATAATGGACTATTGATAGAAGATATGATTATTCTTAATGGATTGTCTGGTTTATGGATTTTGTTTAGACCATACGCTCTAGGCATATTGCCATCAGTGGACATAAAAACAATACAACATAAAAGCTTAAGAAAATCGGAAGGGGGACACTTCCGTGCATTTTCTTGTAAGATGTTTCCGCTATCGAGTATACGATTATCTCAAGCGGACTGTCGTCTCTTCAGATCGCGTGGCTACGTGTGGGTGCGGGGCGTTGAAAACCTCATTAGACCGATCGATGGAGTGGCGCGCGAGTGTCCAATTATCATGATTCTCTTATCGAGTATCTCCCTCGGCTCACCACGAAGTGGAGGAAAATGGCCTCCGAAATAAATCAGCCACCGAACTTCCCGATTCGACTTCGTGATCGCGTGTGTAGTCGATGCGTCCGAGAGAGGAAGGATTGGGAATTGGCATAAACTTCGAGGGCTGATTGTCCGTGACGAGCTCATCCGGACCGATTTTACGGCCGTGTAACGTGCATCCCACTTTATTACCGCGACGGCATTTATCGTGAATTTCACTCTCACGTCGCGGAACTCGTTATGAAATGTTCTGGGAACACGTTATTACGAGAGCCGCAGTTGGACGACGAATATTACTGCGGTGTGCAGTTCCGTAGAATTTTCCTAAATTAACGATTTCGTCGTTGCGCGATATAACCTGCGTCTGGTAGATAAACAATGTTATCAAGTGATCACGATACCATTTTCGTTGAATTCTTTTCCATTCCCAATTTGCCAATTACTTGTAATAAAAATGACGATTCCACGTCATAAATGAACACAAAAAGGTCTTTCGATTATCAGACTTTTGAATATACAAAAATTGATTATTAAATATACTTATGTTCGAAACAACTAAAAATTACTCAAAAAATTTTTTGAAATTAAAACGTGTTTCACTTTACGCGTGTAATGGAGTCGGAAGTGTTAAGTAACTACCACCATGGGGTGGCCGCAAAAATATTGGCTAGTGCGCAGTAACATTTTATCTCGTGGTGATTCCAGCGATATCATCGAGCCCCAAATTTTCGAGGATTTTGATCGTGCGAGCGGATCGGCCGATTCGTATCGGAAGCGTTTCCACCACCGCGACAAAGTTGCGTGAATACACGATAGGTTCGCGGCGACGACTATCGATGGTGGTCTCGGGGCGCGGAGGAGGGTTGCACACTCTGGTAACCTAACCTATATCGAGTCGAAGGGTGGGATGGTGCGAGGGGGTGGCGCGGCGGTGATCCACCCGCGCATTCGTCCATCGCGTCCGTACTAATCTGTGGTCCAGTCGTAAACCGTTTAATTCCGCACCGTGATAAACCGCGCCCGCCGTTTATTGCCTGCGCCACCCCAGGTCACTCTACCACCCCCTCGGAAAACCACCCTCACCGGAGGATCATACGAGTCTCTGTGCTCGTGTACTACGAGTTCATCCGGGCGAATGTAATTAATAGATATTATTTATTCGTAGTGCGTTTACGGTCATTGCGCTGATAACCGGTCGAATGACAAATCGTCAGAATAAACTATATCTTTTTGTCAGGTTAAAACCTTAATATCAGATGTTATCACTGCTATTTTATGTCTTTTACTTTGTTTTATTACGATTATATGTCATAGTGGTATATTGCTAACATTTCGTTCTTTGTGTAAGCTTTATTGTTTTCTTATTCTTTTATTTACCAACTTTATTAAATACCGAGCTTATACAATAATATATTGTGCAATAAAATTATTATTAGATATTATTACACATTTTTCTCTTAAATGTTAATTTTAAATGGATAAATGATGATTTTTTTTGCAGCGTGTTTTATGAGATATGACTTAATTAGGTCTTTCTCTCCCATTTGACCCTTCCATTTTTACGCGAAAAAGACGGAGAAGAAAGAGGTCGTGGTGAATGGCGAAATTTCAGAGGGAAAATTTTCATGCCGCCTTTTAATCCTCTTTTGCATTTCACGGTGGTCAAAAGAGCTTTGGTGTTTTTTTTAACTACAACGAGGGAGAATCAAAGAGCACGAAGATCGGTCATCGTCATTGGCACGGAATATATTTAATCACTCTATCAACGTTCGCTCCACTTTGTATTTTCCGATTAGTTGATTTGCTCGTGAAACACGTGTATATTTTTGCCGTATGTTTTCTTGAAGCACCTGATGTGTTGTTACTTTTTCGAGGGTATCTGTCGTACGAAAATATGTAGGAAGTTTTAGTCTTTAAGATAAAATAAGCCAATTTCGCATACGATTTCGCGATTTACGCCCGCTGCTCAGGTATCGCCTATTTAATGCCATTGGAGACATCTATCAATTTAATTGGGCAATGTTAATTCCGTCGACGATGGCCTATAAACCGTGGGTGTATTGCTAACGAGATGCAGCACGGGGTAGTTCGGTTTCCCTGGGTCCAAGCGCGATTACATATATATTGCATATCCTGAATGAAGAGAGAGAGAGAGAGAGAGAGAGAGAGAGAGAGATAAAGAGAGATAGAAGGAGAGTGAGAGAGAAAGCTGAGGCTACTGGCTACTGTTAATCAGTTTAGAGTTTATGTCCCTCCATAAACCCGGGCGGTCCCCGTCTAGATGTCATTAATAAAACCCCCGTTGATAACTCGAAAAGTCGCAAGATATACCGGACGGGTAACATCGTCGTCGTCGTCATTGCCATAGTCGTCGCCCTGATCGTCCCCGTGGTGGTTGTGAAGTGTATAAACTTTTGTACACGTGGAGCGCCCGTTATGCGTCTCGACGAAAGAGAAGAATTTATTGCCGAGATCCGCCTCATTCTCCTCGGAATATAACAGCTTTTTCATTTCGATGATTGCGCTTTTAATTTAGCGTTCCGGATAATTACCTGGATTACATCGATTAGCTTCGTAGGATTTTTATTTTATCAGCCGAGTTAACTTCAGATAAGTAAAGCTATGTATTTGAAAAGGTTCGTTGCGACCATTGATTACGATATCATTGATTTTATTTGTAATTTTTAAATAATTTTATTATTATGTGACTGATGAAAAATATGTGTAAACTTACAATGTTTATTTTACGATTATATTTTATACGTGGCTTATTTTGTCGCATGGCGTGAAGATTACGTCCAGAGTTTCAATTTTTTTTATAATTTTGTTGTGAGTTAGGTATTTTCGATATCGCGCGAATGGTGTATGAAAAAAAGATAGTCCCTTCAAATATCAACGTGCGATAGCCGGCTACGATATCACGATGGCTCTCACACATTTTATGGGATTAAAACTCAGGCACGTATCGGCGTTGTGCGCGCGTTCGTGTGGCTGACTGATACATTTCGAGTTTTAACGATGATCCGGGCAATAACTTCGGGCTTAACCGTGGTGTGAATTGTGGCTTTCGCTCGATCACCAATCATTGTTTATATGCCTTTGGTAATTAACTAATGTTCTTCTCTATGCAAATTACGCGCCATTTCGTGTTTCCGTCCAATACATCGCGCGGTCGGAATGAATTAGTAGTGTCGAGAGCACATCTCGAAGACGCGAAGAAGAATTGCAATTTTTATTTATATGAAATATGCCAATTATTTTTAATGTTAGAAACAATTTTTATTAAAAAAATTTATTGATCAACTTATTAAAAATTTGATAAATTATTTGATATCTTTCGTAGAAACTAATATCGAATTGGTTGTAATCAAATATAAAATTATATAAACTGAATTTTCATCTTATTATCGTACATTTGAACTGCACTTCTAATTGATAAGTTCTAATTGATATAGTTGCGGTACAAACTATGATCAGAAAACGTTGCAACGTAAGCATCCCTTGACTATTCCTCGCCCTCCCGCGAATATATACGCTTCTCCCAACGAACGAAACTCATTTGCATCGTCAGGCGGGTAACGGCAACAACGATGCGACCTACAATAATTATTACGATCGGGAAGCCGTGGAAGGGCATGTAGCATCGCGTACATACGTAGCTGCGTAGCATGAGTAAAGGCGGGAAGGCGATAAGATCGAATGCGTGTGTCCCCGCGAGCACCCTCCTGTCGCCGTGTCTAACACGTGAGACGCAACACGCACGGCCTTACAGTGCGTGTTGGGTGTCTGTTCGAGCCAGTCCTCTCTCCTTCGGACGTGTGAGGACGGTTGCGTGCATACAGACTGACCTTCGCAACAGCGCGTAGGGTCAGTGTCTCTCAAGCTCCTTTGATTGCTGGCTGCAAAGAGAGAAATATTACGATGCTTCAATTTCACGAGAATGAATTTAAAAATACTTGTAGTATACTCTAAAGATACATGTAAGCTACGTTTGCTTTTTAACGATCTTGCGTAGGCGAAGAGTATCTTGGAATTTTAGGCACATCTCTATATTTGAGCAACGCTGGACGTCAAAGAGCCTCGAGGCTACTCGCTCAAATTACGCCACTTTCAATTAATTTCGAAGGCGAATTATCGTGATAAGGAGTACCACTCGTACTGGTTTACTTCGGAATTGCTATTAATTCTACACTCGTTTGTTATTTTAACTGATGTTCTACATATATTGTGAAAGTTTCGCATATCACACGTTTGTATGAAATATATAATTTATTTTATATTATTAATTAATAATTCATATTTTTCTTTTGATTAGTAATTACTGTTTTATATAAGTACGAAATGTAAAAGATATTTGTATCTCTCTTAAATGGTTCTTTTTATTCGTTTTTCTAATATCACCTAAACTTGCTATCGATTTTCGATTATTTATACTTAAAAATTCGTAGAAGGTGCATGCCGTGACGAAGTTCGTCGCGGTATATTGACGCGAAATCGCTTGTGCGCCGTAAATATGTACGACGGAATAGTGCACGGATAAGAGTACGATCCATTAGCCGTAGGAGAAGGTAATATGGCATTAGCACGCGCGAAAGGGCGTGCTGACCTATCCCACTGACGGAGGTCGTACGAAAGGGGAAAAGGTAATGGGTGGAGGCGCCGACCCTTCTTCGTCATCGTTGGCACAGTTAATTACCGTCGACGATTTCACAGACCAAAGAAGAGTCAGAAGTACATACTTATCGTGGACTGTGTAATCGGCAGTTTCACGTATGTAACCCGTTAGGATGATGATGCTTTAGTTATTATTCCCGTGATTATCTCGTATCCATAGAAAAAACGTTTATTCACTGAGAGTTATTCACTTAAATCTTATCATTGGTTTCGTTTCAATGGTTGCCGTTATTCATAGAAAAGGAATAAGTATATATTATATTTTAATATGAGATAAATTCTTAAAAAACATAACATTTGAAATTATAATTATGTATTCTTATTTTTCTTTTGCTTCTTCGTAGCGTTGTTAATTAATTATACACATTTACGGAATATTTTTGTGCATCTCACAAATGCGTTCGTCGCTTTCTCGTCTGTATACGAATAAAGTAAACTAGACCGACTGGCTGGCACCGCCGATGGTGCAGTTTCGGTGCACGAAACGCGAGAAATATGAAATTCGTTTCTTCACGGACTTTGAATTGGGATATTATTCAAAGTATTTTGCACGGTTTCGGCTCAATCTTTCGTTTCTTTTTGTTCAGGTCTTTTCATTGACTATTCATCTCCTTTTCATTTCGTTTTTAATAAGCAGTTTAACTGTAAGATCATTGATATCGTTGAGATTATTATAAACTTCGATATTTTTGTATTAGAATTTCTAATTCTAGATTGAATTTTTAGACGCAATTAAAATAATTTATTTATTATTTCACTAGAAGTGCAATAATATGTGCATCGTATTGTTAATATATGTTATAATAAAAATACTGAAATATCATAACAATTTAAGATACGAAAATCGATGAAGAGATAATATATTATAATTTTATATATTTTAATGGTAAATATTATTTTTAGGAATATATATTTTTATTTTAGATATAAGGTAACATTTATAGATTTTATATGGCATACCTAAGCTTTGCGATCTTTTCTAATTTTTTACTCACAATCGATCCAAAATAAAAAATTGGTGGTCATCAGATTCAAAAGAGGAAACATTTATGAACATAAAAAAAATATGAGACATTTTCAAATATTTATATGGATGCAGTAAAAATTTTAGGAAAAAATAGCATTTAAGTCATATTGAGTACAGGATACATTATACGATTTGTTTATAGGTATATATCAATGATGTGGAAATTAAACGAGTCAATTTTTTTCGATTACTTTGTTTCTATTACTTACGGCGCATTATCGTTATTATTTGCAATTGAGGATCTGTCGAGGCCATGGCAAACACGGCTGTTAAATTTCCGAGGATACGCGGATATTCTGGTGATCCTAGAGAATGTCGGTTGATACGCAACGATCATTTCTCAGTGTAACATTCTCTCGTGTGCACGTACGTATGAAGGAAAGCGGGATGCGGACCGAAAACTTTTATGACTTTTAATCAGACGAACAGTCCGACCGAGTGCCGTGATGCGAGTTCATTTGCGCTAATGAAATCAGTGTTATCTCTTCCCGTAGCTCGTATTGCGCCAACTGCTATTTCGCGCAGAACTATATTATAAACCGTAATGGCTGTTGTCCAAGTGCCCCGAAGGCTCGTAAGTCTACAGTAGAAAGAGAGAAGGAGAGGTGGAAAAGGAAGAAATAATTGTGTATGGAACACATTTGTATCTATTGTATTGTTTCCAATAACGCTATAGGCTCAATAATGCAATAATGTTACTTCAATAGAATCGCGCTGTCATTAAAACTATAATGCTGTGACGATATGACTCGATGATTCTAATAAAGAACACGTGTGAAGATAACTATGATTAGTATAATGATATTTTTTTGGTGAGATTATTTCCAATTACAATAATATTCTGTAATTGGTAATTTTTGTATCTGTAATGTATATATTATACATCTTGCGATTTCTTACGTCATAAAATTGTATTTTTAAATTGTTCGTTCTATTATTCCAATTTCTTTTTGGCAATGCGAAATAGAGGAGAAGGTGGTATTATGGCATCCTAGTTACATTTTACAACTAATTTTTTTTAATTGTCAATAGTCTCAGGCATTACTCCAGCACTTTTAGATTTTGATTCCGGACACTTTGACAAGCGTAGGAAATTTTCGAGCGCACCGAATGAGCGATCGTGCGGGTGTTCGCCATTATTCGGAGTCCTTTCGGATACACGAGTTTAGCTAATTATTTTTTTTTAATCGTCAATGGTCTCAGGCATTACTCCAGCACTTTTAGATTTCCGTTTGAAACGCCTGTACACTAGGCGTCATTAATGCTTTCCAGTTTGAAATTTATAATTTCTACGTCATATCTATACATTGTTAAAAAAAAAAGAAATTTGCTTCCATTACATGTAACGGAAGCAAATTTCTTTTTTTTTAACAATGTATAGATATGACGTGTACGATCGGAGGAAATTATAAATTTCAAGCTGGAAGGTATCAATGACGCCTAGTGTACATACATTGGAAATTTTCGGTCACATGTACATATGAGTGATTTCAATTGTCTGTTATTTCAATGTGGGTCTGCATTTAATTTTCGCTCCAGGAACGCTCCAAACTTCAACTACATCAATACTTTGTTAATAATCAATATTTAAGTTTAAAACTTGATAATTACATTCGTTAAAATGTTGAATCGATTCTGGACCTGGACTCAAAGTTACGAAATATTTATTACTTAGATTACTATTAATAAAAATGTAGCGACATAAATGACTCGAAGAAAAAAATGGGTGATAATGGCTACGTTTACACCGTGCGCTTAGTCCGCGACCTATACGATAGGTGTCTTTGTTTGATATACAGGATAAACAAGGACATCTATTGTATAGGCCGCGGCCTAAATGCACGGTGTAAACGTAGCCAATGTGACCTTCTATAAAAATAGCCTTAAAATATTAGTTTTATTTAGAAAACAGTATTTGATTACAAAATTAACAAAAAAGTAAATCCTTTTAAAATGTATATAAATGAATGTACATACATTCACACAACTTCTGCATATAAGCTGCTCAGTACTAAAATTAGTACACGTAATATAAAAAAAACTATAAATTAACTTATCAATTATCAATTAATTAATCGATTAATTATCAATTAATTAATTAATATCAAATAACATATTAATTCTCAAAATCGAAAAAGAAATATTTTTTTACAATGCTTTAAATTAAGAAGCGCCATAACTGTCAGAACGTTAAGATGTTGAACTATTGTAAATTCATTTAAATGAATTAATTTCAGAAATTATAATTGCGATATATGGTTGTCGGACTTTCAACGCAATCAAATCTGAACTTGAGATGTTGCCGTGCGCACAATAGTGAGAGAATTTTTAATTTTTTTTCAATTTTTTTTGCATTTTAAGATACAGGTTGCAGACCAATTTAATTAATATTTAATTAAAATAACACTTTAATTGCGAAAAAGGTTTTATTCAGTTTTTTTGATAACTCTATCGTCAACAAAATCTCTTGTGTATGAATAATCAAATTTTAAGCATTCTTTAAACATTCATTTAAGCATAATAATAGTATTTGATTTATTTATTTATTTGAGCTCTTAATGTTTTTGCGCTACAATGATATATTATGATGCTTCAAGTTGTAAAATAGATATCTACAACTCGTGAAAAATTCGTAATGTTGTTGAAATCAATAAATAACGTATCCTCGATATTCCGGCATATCTATATATATCCCTTACGGAAATCCCTGACGCGGCGCTTACGTGACTGCGGACGGTAAATTAACGACGAAGCGATTTTGCGACATTATATCGCCGGCTACTTGGCAAATGGAGACGGCATTATATCTCGCGGCACGTGCTGCTTGGTAATCAGGCGGAGTACCTGGCTGCGTGGCAGCATATTGCAGGGTTTCAGGTTCGGGTCCACTATTTTCCGCGACGACGCGCCATCCGTCCGCATATGGCGTGCTACCAAGTATTATCACGCTCGCTCCCGTCGTCAGTTTCGCAGACGACGCT
>NW_017257999.1:2486589-2528295 GCF_001594055.1 Mycetomoellerius zeteki | reverse complement strand
TTTCAAGCCACTCATGTACAGATAAGTGAATTTGCTTACGAAAATAGATATATATATATATATATATAAAATATATATATATAAAGAAATCTATTTTTGCAAGAAAAAAATCTTTTCTTTCAGTAGTTAAAAAAGAATTCAATAATAATAATGTTTGTAATAAAAAAAAATGTAATTGTTATTCACAAAATTTCGAACAAAGAAATAACGAGTATAGTTGAATAGAAATTGTAGAATAACAATAAATGTTTTAGTTGAATAGAAATTGTAGAATAACAATAATATTTTAGTTGAATAGAAATTGTAAAATAACAATAAATATAATTCAAATATTTTGATCTTGAGATGTTATGCAAATGGTGCTATGCATATCTTTAACTTTTTTGTAATATGACGTCTGTATTACCATCTCATTTTTATCGATAAAAAAGTACGTATTCATTTCTGAGATTCTACAGTATGTGTAATATAAATTGTACCAATCTAAAAAATGTAGTAAACAATTGTAGTAAACTAAAAAATGCACATTTAAAAAAATAAATAAAATGAATAAAAATGAGATGTAAATATGGACCTAATCTTTCTCTTCTTCTCAAAATTTTCATGATTTCGATATTATTCTTTAAATACTTTCATACATAGACGTCCGAATATGTTTTTATTATAATATGATTTTTATCTTGGTAAGATGAAATTTTATGATATATATATATATATATATGGTATATATGATTTAGAGAGGACAGTTGGTTCATGTTATTGTTTCTTCTGTTTCATATACCAATTGTATATTTATATTAATCAAATGTATGGAATCAAAAAAAAAAAAAATAAAAAATAAAAATCTACGAGACGAGGATACGGTATTTCTATTCCATCGATGAATTAAAAACCGTCTTTAGGAAGCGTAGTTTTCCCACAGAATAGCCCGTATAAAAGAGATCCCGGTAATAATAGGTTACCGTCAGGACTCGCTTCTCTAGCCACGTCTATTCAACCTGTCATTCGCGTTTTGCGGTCGCTATTGTGATTTGCAATGGTAACCCTTCGCACATCCTGCCTATTGTCGCGAAAACGTTCGCTCGCGCTCCTATACCGCTTCCTGCTTTCCTGCATGTTCCCTATTTTTCTTCGCTTCTTTGCACTTGTTGTGGAATTCTTTATCTGTCTTTTCAAGCTCTTCTCCATTAGTGATTATACTTGCATAATCGTAAAACAGTGCAGATGTAAACACTTTATTACCAATACAGCTCTACTTATAATAATATGTTATTATTATAAATAGAGTTATATTTCTATTTTTTCCCAAAAAACTGAAAAATTATTTTAAACTTTTTCGAAAAGCAAATATAACTGATTGAGAAGCAAAATCTCTATGTAAATTATAAATTTCCATTTTGTTCGATCTTCATTATTATAAAAGAAAAAAAATTGTTGCGTAAAATTGAAAGTATAAGATTCCGAAGTATTTCGATATCTTCTCCATTCACTTTCGAAGTCCTAACAATAAGAAAATAATGTATCGTTATAGACATACAATACGTAGAGTAAGTGAACCGTATAAGTAATGATTATCCCAGGTCAGTCCCGTGAACAATCAGAACGGAACAAATTGGAACGAGAACGATTATCAAGTCCCACAGGACGGTTTTACATTGTGTAGTAGGCGACATATGGTTGATAGTTCATTACTATTTTGTGCACAACTTGCTTAAATACCGTGAAACTTTTTCGTCGTTCGCAATAAAGGCAGGAAGGGGTGGAAGGAAGGAAGCTAGCGCGGAGCATATAAGTAGCATGTAAGACGGTCTCTCTATTCCTGTGCTACTTCTTTCGTGCGGATGTCTGATTGTAGGTTCCGGAATATATCAATTGTACTTTTTGGTTAGAGACTTCTTGGTTTCCGCTTGTACATTGACGTTAGTTCGTGACATACATCGTGTAATATCTACAGTATATATACACAATAAAAAAAGTGTGCATTTGTGTTGGAAACGGTCCATTCGCGTTTGTGTTAACAGTTTCTGTAGAATTTTTTAATATATTCGAGTGTTAATTTAACACATAATGTGATTATGTTATTTAAAGATTTTTTGTGAAATTGATATTCAATGTTTCTTGGTGTCAAAATGACAATTTATGAATAAGTGAACAAGTAACATAAAAATGTATTTTAAAATGTAAATTCTAAGACAAATGAATGAAATATATGTTAATTTAACATATCATAAATATTAATTTTCTGAAAAAAAAATGTTCCCATGGTTTGTTTGCAAACTGTGTCGATGTTATCTTTTTTTGTATTTATTCTCTTACATAATATTTGTGTTACCTTCTAACATATTCATCTTGTGTAAAATTAATTCAAAAATTTGAGTGGATCATTTGGAACATGCGATTTATGTTAAATTTAACACATTTTTTCCAACTGTGTATAATATAATTTTTTTCAACATCAAGCAGAAATGTGACAGTCTTAATAAGTTTACCTATATTCTATCAGAAATACTATTCATCGATTAATCATGAATATTAATTGTTTTGCATTAAAAGAAATTGGAAAGAATAAGGACAATAGGAGTCAGGCGCAGAAGACGTCGCGCAAATAATAAGCCGAAACATGTAAGTGCGTTTAGTAAAATAAAGAAGTTTTACGCTTTGTGGGTGTATTATTTGCGCGACGTCTTCTGCGCCTGACTCCTATTACCCTAATTTTTTCCAATTTCTTTTGATTTATAAGGAATCTTTGTTAGTTTGATTTGTTATACGGATTTGTATTACGGAATTATTTAGTAATCAGTAACTATCGTTAATCGTATCTTTCGTGGAACAGCAAGTTTCCTGTACGGAGTGTTTCCTGTACGTGTTGACTGAATAATTTGCAACTACGGTAACTACGTACATGTGTCAGTCTCGACAACCTGGAAAGTGGTTAATCATTAAAGCCGAAATTCCTAGCTACCGTACACCAGAACGACTGACGGTAACGTCGACGACGCCTCGAGGCGGTGCAGTTGCAGGCAGAGAGTTGCAGCGAGATAGGCTAACGTCATAGGCCGTCCCTAGGGTGCAACTATGCCTTTGGCTTTGATGTTACCCACGGTTACGTCACGTGATCGTCCGCTATATGGTAGTTAATGGCCGGGGCCACATAGGAACGCAGCATTATCGAAGGGAGTTTAAAGGGACCCAGAGTAGGGGTGAATGAAGAGGATAGAGGGACGAGTGAAGCCGCGGGTGCATCCGGCGAGGCGGAAGTCCCGGACAGCCTCCGGATGCTTCGTGGCGCCTACGGTCAGCGAGACACATTCGCGCTACACCAACGCATCACGCGAATGCAATTATCCGCGACGACTCAACCGCTCGCGTCTGCGAACACATACAGCTCGGATTGCATTTTGAATTGTGCTGCGCGATGAGGCGACAGGGAAAGTCATGCGTGAATTGTAAATAAGATCAAGGCTAGCTTTTGTATTCTAATATCTGTTTGATTAGTATAGCAAGCACAAATGAATTACCCATTATAAGCTACTACAATATAAATAGTATGAGAATTGAAGATTTTTAACTTAAATCTTCCTTTTTATTTGAATATTTGAATATTTGATCTTTTGTTGCACAACGTCTGTGAGAATCAGAACACATATTCGTGATGTATGATTTTTTATCACGATAATATATTTACATAAATATAGTTTCTATTTACAAGAACTATATTTGCATAAGTTCTTCTTGTGCTGATGTAAAAAATTCTCACACAAGAATAAAAAACGTATTTTTTTTTTTATATTAAGACACGTACAACACTCTCTTAATTTTAAAATATTTTTAATTTATTCAAACGGTTAACTAAATCTATGTAATAACATTTATTATATTATTGGTATTCAAACATATTATTTGAATATGTTGCGTAAACTTTATTAAATATTAATATTAATGATGATAAATTTGTATTTTTGTAAAATGGAAACTTATATTTCGAAGAATTAATAATATTAATAAAAAGAATTATAATTTTCATTTATAAACAACCTTATTTTGTTGCTGCACTTCTTGTACTTTGATGCACTGTGAGAATCAGAATACATTCGTGATGTATGATTTTTCATCACGATAATATATTTACATAAATATAGTTTCTGTCCAAGAACTACATAAGTAGTTTATATAATCACCATAAATATTCAGAATAAAAAAAGTTTTGTAAATGCTTTTTGTACTACGTATTACGAAACATGTATATATGAATATATAAAAACGAAGTATTTAAAGTCGCAATTTTTCTTTGCTAGCGTTTAGTCGAGTATATGTAGAAGAAACACGTTCGAATCAAAATTATGGCTCAATTGGAATCTAATTATCATGTTTCGGAAACGGCTAGTAAGTTTTAAAAGTATATATGTATATATATATATATGTCGAAGAAATTTTAAATCTTTAAACTTTTTTACAAGTGATATTACAAAATTTTTTTCCGAAAATTATGTTAACTTCTATTATACAGATTTCACAGATACACAAAAAGTAAAATGGTTATTAGTATCTGCACCGATGCCAGTAATTTTTATATCCATAGCCTATTTTTATATCGTCTACATTGCTGGTCCGCAATTCATGAAAAATAGACAACCGTACTCGTTAAAACCGTTTATGCAATGTTACAATCTTCTTCAAATTATTTCAAATGCTTGGATAGTGTTTAATTTCGTGACATATGGTAGACCATTTACTGCTATATGGAGATTTTGCGAGTCACTCGATGAACTTTGCGGTAATTACAGTGAAAAGGTATGTGTTAAACTTTTAAATTGCCAAAAATAAAAAACAGTCTAAATGTATTAATTTAACAATAATATCATTTTTAGACCGCGTATGTGAGAGACACAATCGATAAATAAGAGCCCTATACGGTCGAAGCTAGATCTTAAAATGCTTTAAATAAATCAATCTTGAATCACTAAATATGATATACCTGTATATGTACCTGACATATATACCACAATTGTAGTCTAACGAATTGTGCACCGAAATATTTCTGGACTAAACATAATTAAACCACTTTAGTAATTTCGTGAATTAAATTAAAATTCTAATAATTTCGATGCTCAATCAGGCATCATATTTCAAAGATCATATTAATATACTGAAAAACTGTAATTAAACTTTTTAGTATTAATTTAAATTAGTAAGTACATTTTAAATGTTTGGGAAATATATAATAAATAATTGTTACTCATACGACATACGTAGAAGCATCGATAAATTAAACATGTGAATTTGCAAAGTAAATATGACTCGGCAAAAATTGACACAAGCAAAATGACAATAGATCTAAATATGTTAAATAGGGGCTATTAAGACTTTGGAACGAACGTACATGTGAATATCAAATATAATCAAATATGAAGAAGAACGCCAGTCTATCACAGTCAAAGTTTAAAAACTGTAATATTTTTCACAATAAGTTCTTTACAGTTTTTCTAATTTAATTTATGTAATGTTGGCTATTGTGGTCGTTTTATTAAACTGTATTTGATGTCCTGTTTCGATGTTGTGTTCTGATAATGCCGACTACGTGGTGTGTTTTAGCCTGACATCACGTTAGTGTTCTTTTATCCGTAGATTGACTATTCTCCTGGTTTCTCTAATGTATACTTGCCCGCAGGAACAAGGTATTTTGTATACTCCTGCGGAGCTGAGTGGAGGTCTTTGATCTTTAGGATTTCTTAAGATTTGTCCTATCTTTTTGGATGGTTTGAAGATAGTTCGGATATTGTGTTTGTTTAGTATTCTGCCAATCCGGTCTGTCGTTCCTTTAACAAATGGGAGAATGGATAGGATCTGGTTGTGTATCAGGAACCGTTGTCTTGTTTGCATGTTTATTGATGTATTATTTTGATTATGTCTTTTTTGTCGTGTCCGTTTTTCTGTAAAGCTAGTTTTAGGTGGTTGAGTTCTGTCTGTAGATGTTCTTTGTCAGAGATGGGATGAAAGCTCTATGTACAAGTCGGTTGATTGCTGACTGTTTTTGTGCTGGATGGTGGTGTGACTCGGCATATAGGTATATATCTGTGTGTGTTGGTTTTCTGTAAACTTGATGGCCTAAGGTACCGTCAGCTTTCTTAGAGACAAGAACATCTAGAAGAGAAGGGGAGTTTTCCGTTTTCCTCTATGTCCGTAGTGAAGTGGATATTTTCCTCAACAAACAACATCCAAATATCCACATGCAAATAAGATAACGGTACCTGACACACAACCAGACGAAAGGATCCTATCCATTCTCCCATTTGTTAAAGGAACAACAGACCGGATTGGCAGGATACTAAACAAACACAATATCCGAACTATCTTCAAACCACCCAAAAAGATAGGACAAATCTTAAGAAATCCTAAAGATCAAAGACCTCCGATCAGCTCCGCAGGAGTATACAAAATACCTTGTTCCTGCGGGCAAGTATACATTGGAGAGACCGGGAGAATGATCAACCTACGAAAAGAACACTAACGTGATGTCAGGCTAAAACACGCTACGCAGTCGGCATTATCAGAACACAACATCGAAACAAGACATCAAATACAGTTTGATAAAACGACCACAATAGCCAACATTACATCATACTTTCCAAGAAAGTATAGAGAAGCCATAGAGGTACAAAAGCACTCTAACAATCTAAATAGAGATAATGGCTACAACATAAATAAAATATGGAAGACCATTCTCCCGGTTACTGAAGACCGACCAACTTCTTCTCCTCTCCTCCACCCACAATTTTCTTCTCCCCTCCTACCATTCCAACAAGCAGTGTAATATAAAGGGAACGGCCCGGAGGAACAGCTCAGTATTAGGCTGCTCCTCGCCCTGATGAAGTAGACTGCAAGATTCACGAAACGTTGGTATTCCAAGAATGGATCTGGACACGGAGAAAACCCGCGAAACGCATAATTTTCAAATATATATATTGTATTATTCAAAATATCTAACTTTGACCGCGATAGGCTTGCGTTCTTCTTCGTATATTAAATTGAAATAGATTTACTTTTTTTATTGCAGGTATTTGAAACACTGTGGTGGGTACTAATGCTTAAATTGTTCGATCTCATTGAAACTGTAGTATTTGTTTTGAGGAAGAAAGATCGCCAGATCTCATTTTTACACACATACCATCATGCTTCCACATTTATCTACTCTTGGTTGATGTTTAATTACTTTAATCATAGTTTTAACATGACTTCGATGTTGCTCAATTGTTCTGTACATGTTGTAATGTATTCTTATTATTTTCTGAGCACTTATGGATCGAACATGCAACGAATACTTCTTCCAATCAAGAAGTCGATTACTATTATACAAATGGTAAGCATTAAATTTATAACAATTAAAATTGTAAAAGACTCCAAAGATTAAATCAATAAAGAAGAAATAATGCCAAGAGAGGCGATACAGTTATACATGTGTAATCTAAATATAATATATATGTCAATCACCAATTACAGACGTTTTGACCATAAGATTAGGTCCTCCTCAGTGTATAAGTAATAAATATCAGAGACAAGTTAATACGTTGTAAAAAGATAGGCCGATACAATCATTTGAATCATCAGGCTGTAGTAAAAAATTAAAAACTTCATCGTTAGACTATAATCAAAAATTAAAAATTTCATTGTCGTTTGTCGTATTTAGCTGGATACTCAAACCAAAATTTCGTAATTTAATTAAAATCGAGTTGATATTTGAAATGCTTTGTATAGTCGATAAGTTAAAATTAATGAAATTAATTAAAAAACTTACATTGTAATTGTGGTGATTGTTATATATATTATATTTAGATTACACACGTACAATTGTATCGGCTCTCATTGCCATTATTTTTCCTTTATTCACTAAATCTATATAATTTCTCGATATATTTCTCGATATTAAATATTGCTTTTATTAAAACAGACACATATTGCATTCATAATGATAGTCTCTATGCAAGGTTTTATACCCAGTTGCGGTACCAAGATGGTGAAATACTACTCTACCATAACATCTATTAATTGCTTAATAAACTTGTTATTCTTTTCCAATTTCTTTTATAATTCTTATAACAAGTCGAAATCAATCTAATTTTGAAAGTACAAATTTGTTAAATGAGCACTGTTCAATAAAATTCATTCTTATTTTGTAATAAAATATATTGTAATAAAATATTAAATACGTATATCTATGTATGCGCATGTGTTTATCCTATTATTATTCCACAATTTTCTATTTATCTACAACGGCGCAAGTAGCATAATAACAATGCCATGTAAAGAGTTGCGTCTTGCATGCTAATATCTTGAAAGTTGAAAGGTAAATAGTTGTACAGTCTGCGTGCACGTGCTGCACACTGCACTATCGCACACTCCAGTCTTGTCGGGCAGGTGATGGTATCTCACGAGTGCGCCTTAAGTGCTAATTTCGCGAGCGTCACATTTCCCACGTTTGACACGGCGAATCCTCGGGAGATCCCGCGCGTCCACGTCGATGTCTACACGCGCAGCGGCGTACATAATTCTGGATTTAGTGTCGCGTTAGGCCGTCTGAGTTTGAGGATCGTAGTCCCCCGAGTGGCGCGAGATACCGCATGGCCGGCCGTGCAGCGTGATTTGTGGACGTCAATACGGGGGTTATGCGTGACGTATCTCACCGATCATAATTACATCCTGTTACTGGAGAGATCCCTACGCCACGGCTCCTCCTTCCTCCTTCCTTCCTTCCTTCCTTCCTTCCATCCATCCACTCGTATCGCTTGTACTGCTCTACCATTCTCTCTATATCTATGATGACATGTAGAACTTTCTGATTTATCGATTCTGTAGAGGAATAGCTTAATCTTTCACCGTCTTGTTGATAAAGAATCGCGAATTTTATTAAAGGAGAATATATTTTCTACAACGCCCAACAGTTTCAATCATAAATTAATTTTTAATTATGCATGACAGATATTATTTGGATGAGATAAATAAGGGGCGATTTTAAGTCGATTTTATGCCATGCGTATTGAAGAAGAATCATAAAGATATTTTTATATGGATTAGTCTCGCTTTACGTTTATTGCCTAGATGATTGCGAGTTTTCTTTTTCTGTGGACAGTGATATACGATATTTAAACGGATGTAGTTTAATTTCTGTCAACACCTAGCTGCTTTCGAATCTGTATTTCGACACTTCCAAAAACTTCTGCTCCTTTCGATGTTCTTTGAGACGGAAGTCATAATCTTACGTGGCTGACAGGTAATAGCCGAACGTTATTGTCGCCACCCTTTAGTTCGCGTACATACGCTATTGTGTTGCTTTTTTATTTTTCTTACCATCGCGTTTAATAGTGACAACATTGTCAGTAAATCACACCTAGACCTGTGAACCTAGCGCAACTCTGGGCGAGGCTATTAGTATAAATACGGTTATAATGCAGGCCCCAGGGGTTGGAAAGGGTATAAACAGCTAGTAAATCAAGACCTGCGACCCTCCGGCAGCAGGGGTCTGCCACCGACTCGAAATCAGGGCGAACGTTTAGCGTCTCATAATAGCGAGTCTTTCCTAATCGGCCGTTTTTGCCCGCTTGCTGCTCTCGCAGGTCGTGTTACACTGACATCACTGTATGCATTAATACAAAACGGATCATATAAAATCGTTTCGATGTAAATAAGAATATAATAAAAAATTATATTATAAGTTAAACCACATTACAACGGTAATATACGTGTTTTATTTCCACTGTAAAAAATTAAAATATTATAAATACGTAAAAAAAGGTAAAAGCGAATTCGTATTTCCATTAAAAATCACATAAGTGTTACTGGATTGCTTATGTAATTTTAAGAAAGATGTATTTATCAACACAATAAAATTTCTCTCTCTCTCTCTCTCTCTCTCTCTCTTTCTCGTTTCTTTCTTTAATATCAAAATAATTTCGTAACGCATCATGATTTACGATTCCGTAATGAAAGTCTGAACTATTTGCTTTACTACTTAGATAAACATTTGCTCAAATTTCCACCTGAAGATTTTCATGTTATTTTCAATTGATCATATTTTCTTACAAAATGAAAGGGGCCCCCTAAGAGGAAGAAAGTAAAATGTAATTATTGTAATTTCAATTTCAAAAAAAATTGATCCTCCCCTCACTGGACATGACAACAGAAAAGATCGCGGGCAGGTGACGGGAGACACCGCGAGCTCAACTTGTACGAGTCTCTCACGTAACATCGAGGACGTACCTCCGCCGAATTAATCCGCCATTAATATCCGCGCACCGAGGCGGAAGAGCCGGTCGAGTGTGTAAAGCTTCTCTCTAAACAAGCGGTTCTAACAAATGGCGAGATCGTCCGCGTCTCCCGACACGGCGTGGCGCTCCTAATGCCGCGGCCATGTATGCATACGACCGGACGGTGATTAATGCCGGCGTGGAGGGTCAAGATCCTCGTCGATTAATCAAATTAAGGGTGGAAGCGCGAGATAAAACTCGCGCCGCTGGAAAAGTCCGACGATGCGGCCGATGAGAAATCGTCACCGTGCGCGTTCGCCCGTCCGATATTGCCGGTGTGACCGTTGAAAGAGGGAAGTCTGGGGGAGGGAGCCTAAGAGAATCGCACGAGTGTTGAAAAATGACGGACATGACTTATCTGTATCGAGGATTGCGCCTGGCGGCCGTTTGGAAAGAGGCGTGACCACTGGCCCTAAAGCTTCGAGCTCTTGTACATTCTGGACTGAGAGAAAACTGGACGTTCTGGTCGCGTCGCAGGCCAGAAGGTAGAAGGGGCTTAAGATCTCTCGGGTGTAAACGGAAATGTGAAATATAGTCCTGATATGATCTACCCAAGTTAGCCTGTCTGTTCATCGTTTTCCAAGTTGGTTCATCGCTCGTTCATCGCTTCACCCGTGCGAATGAGGGACGGCTAAACGCGTCTGATGAGAATCAAATACGGCACCTACGCGTAACTGAATTTACGGGTCGTCGGACGTTCTCTCAGTACCGCAGACGAACGTTATAGAATATAGATGGACCTCTTTCAGCGTCCGGCAACCCCGCAATTACCAATGCGGCAGATCAGCGAGTCTCTCGAAACGATCAGTTAAGTCCCGCGCACGAATTCATATCTCGCGCATCGTTTGTCTCGAACAGAAGCTCGCAGGCATTCGTCGGGGACGTTTGAAGCGATGAGCTGCGGAGCGAGAGAAAGAGGGAGGGTTCGTCGAGTTCAGAGGGCGATCGCCGTGTGTGTACGAAGATGGGACAAGCGGAAAAGGCGGGAGGAACGGGAATGAAAGAGAATGAGAGAGATAGAGAGCAGCCTCGTATTCGCAAACACGCAAATTTCAAAAGGCACTCGACTATGTGATGTCGCGGCGGGCATGAGCGACGGGGCTCTCCGACGACGTATGCAAATACAGATCGAGCATGATAAATTGCTCTTGTCAAGCCACCCGGTATTTCGCACGAGCCTATAGAAACCCGTTTATCGTCGAGGTACGGATTCCGCATATAATCTCGCCGACGGTTGAAGCAGCGCCGCGACGTGTCACGTCGCGCATCGCGACGGACGAAACTTTCGCGTGCGCTTAGTCGGCGCCATTGCCGATGACGACGACGACGGCGACGACGACAATGACGCCGCGACGGAGTGCTGCGGCCTGGCTATACCTCCGACGTCGTTATCGTTCGCCGCCGCCACCGCTGCGAATTTTAATGGAATAGTTGCGTTGTCGCCGCAAAACGATTCCGCGGCTCGCGATTTGTCACGCCGGCAGAAACGCAAACGATCATTTCGTCCTTCTCTGCGAATACTCGACAAAACTTTTGATATGGCATACCAATGAAATTAGACGATATTGTAATCTTGAAAATTCCGCTGGCTGTCTTTTATTTTATATCACTTCCTTTTGATGAACTTAATTGATTATCGGAGTTTTAATAAAATTTGAAAAATTGTTTGATTTATTTAATCCTGCTGATATATATATTTGTTTGAGTATATTCGCGCGATATAATATATAATCCACAATATAATTAATTTTCTTATTAATATTTTATTTAAAAACTTTGCTCTACAGTATTTAATGACGTTATCTGTTAATGTAAGATTTTTTCTGTGACAATTTTTTTATTTTTAGAGCTTTTTAATCATATTAATTCAAATATGATGATATGATCGCGTATACACAGTTGGAAAAAATGTGTTGAATTTAACATAAATCGCATGTCCCAAATAGTCTACTCAAATTTTTTAGTTAATTTTACATAAAATGAATATGTTAGAAGGTAACCAAAATATTATGTAAGAGAATAAATACAAAGAAAGATAACATCGACACAGTTTATAAACATACCGTGTGAGAACATATTTTTTTCAGAAAATTAACATTTATGATATATGTTAAATTAACACATGTTTCATTCATTTTCTTAGAATTTACGTTTTAAAACAAATTATTTTTATGTTACTTGTTCACTTACTCATAAATTGTGTCACTAAGAAACATTGAATGTCAATTTCACAAAAAATTTTTAAGTAACATAATCACATTATGTTAAATTAATACTCGAATATGTTAAAAAATTCGAAACAAACTGTTAACACAAACGTAAGTGGACCGTTTCCAACACAAATTCACAATTTTTTTTACTGTGTAGTAAATTTGAACAGATCGAAACTAATGGCAAGTACGCAAAGTTAGACTTGTTACTTTTTCTAACGTCCACTGCATGGTGATCATCAAATTTATTCCTAGTTTGTGCGCGAGGTGATATCTCAGCTAGTTATTACGGGGCAGAGTCAGCAGCTGAAGTCTAGGGGGTTGCGATATTACCTTTCCCTTATGATTGCACAGAGCTGTCAACAATGTCGCTGCACGAACTTGAAAAGGCTCGTGACGTTCTTTTGGACAAGAGGATCAGTCTTTATTTCTACCGGTCGCGAAAGAAAGCTCGTCGGCACTCGATTTAGGTGTAGATTCCGCGTCTAAATCGTTTCATTACAAGATTTCGTAGGGGGTCCTGGCACATCTGCATTAAATGCAGCCCGAAACCGGTTCACCAGCTTCGTATCAACCTATTAAAGTATTTCTTTTTTCCACGTCGATTTATTGCTCGTCACGTCGTGAAAGATGTCGACGAGCTCACCACGGTTTGAGAATTATTCTCGATGGAATAGCGGATATTGTGATAATAACCGGTTCTTGCAATAATCCCAACGGATTAAATGTACAGTTTTTATTATGCGCATTCATTTTAATAATTATCAATATTCTAATGTTAATGAGACACTTACGCTTATTATGTAAGTATGAACACATAATAATTAGCGTCTAATCTATTTTTATACAATAATCCCAGTTTTTCGCATAGGAACATTTAAAGCTGTTAATTACCTTTCGAAAATATTCCCATGCGAAAAGCCATTTTTTTCTTTTGTCAGAGATTTCGTTTTATATTTTTCGACGTAAATGCACTAATGTGCTTTCAGTACATAGACTTATATAACCATTTCAGTTTGACGCATACACGCGTGATTATCGCGTATTAGGGTAGTAAATAAAATGCTCGCTAATGGAACCCTGCAATTCCACTCTCGCACATTTCTCTTTCTCTGCATTATGTTGCCGTCGATCAGCACGACATGTATCAGGAATTCCAATTATCCGTATATTTTGAGTCATATAAGCGTCGTCTCGTCTGTCCGCACCTAAAAATTATTAGATATTCCTTTTAACGTAAGGCATGCAATTAATTCACAATTATCCAGATATTTCCATTTCAGCTTTTTTACACAGTTATCTTTGTACGCGTATTGGCCAACAATATTAAAGCTTGGAAACGCGCAGTCATTCTCGATATCGTGTATTCGTAATAACGTAGAATTCGCATCGAATCTACATCGATGTACTCGTTGTATCTCGCATATTGCATTCCGTCAAAAGGTGTTCTTCATTCAGTACCAATCATGTAGAAGCGGAGGATACATATGCGGAATATTAGATTCGCGTTTCCTTTCGCGACGGCCGAGATCGCCGCCGTGTCACGTCCCGAAGGGCCATCGCGGTAGGAAGCTTGAAATGTGAGTCAGAACGAAAGCAAATGTAGTCGATTCGAGAAGTGATTCGTCGGTGGCACCCACAGGCACCCACGCCACGCCTTCAAACCGGATCCCACTCCGTCGTATTTCCACCCAATCCACTCTGCCTCTTTTCCTTTGACCGTGCTCTGCTTTTCACGTCGCTCTGGAGAGAGTTCTCGCTCGATGCGTCTCGTTTTCGAAAAGCGCCGTTCCGCGTTCAATCCGACCGCTTTAGGGGGATGAAAAGGACCTTGGTCGACTCACACGCAACACACTCGTACACGTATACACATTCATTCGCTAACGATCAGTCATATCTAGTCGGAGAAATAACCTCAACTCAAGAGATTATGATATTGAACTCTCAACTCTATTATTTTTTTCCGCATATAACTATTTTGAAATAAATCTATTGAAAGAAATATCATGTGATAAAAAATTCCATTTATCGATAAAAATTTTTAACATAAAATTTATTAATATCTAAAATAATATATAGTATGCTAAATTTCGTTTATATTTGTGAATAGAACTTGAGTTTTCGTGGTATCTCTATTTCATCATATGAATATGATGATATCAGTAGATGCACCTGTTTGTTTCTCAAAGGGTTCAAATTAAAATCGGTGATTGATAAGATTCATTTAAGCTGGGGTAGATTTATCGAGGATTCCACGTCGGTGTTTAATCACGATTATAATCGAAACGATTATAATCGTGATTAAACAATGAGATATTAATACGCAGAGACAAAGATACGAAATATTTATATAGATATATTTTCTTTTCGCTCTTTTTCCTAATATGATTTGTTCTCAGCGTTTGCATCTCAGGCCGTTCATTATCCAATTTGACTTTCACATTTTTCGCGAAAATCTTGAAGCAGGACGAGTTCCGTCTTCGTTCCGCTGTTAATACGTGACTGTGTTGAGAACGAGTTAAAATAAATACTACCGTAACGATGTTGGACTCTGCGCGTCCCGTCTTGCATTCAGATTTCAAGGAAAGAATAATTACCTCTCGTCACCTAACCTATCGTGTCGGCGCACGGAAGCGTCATGCCGCTTTCTTCGGTCCGGCAGAAGCGTATGTACCATTGAATAATGCAGCCAGCAACGAGCGCGATTCCGCGCACGCACGTGACGCACCAACTGTGGTGAAGCGCGCGCGCGCGCACACGCTTTTTTCTCTTTTTTTTACGTCGCATCGCGCACAGAGAGAGAAGTGCATTCACCGGGAGGGCGCAATATCTGGAGGACCGCGTTTCGCCATCCCTCCCTTCGTTCACCCCTTTTCCACTCTTCCGCCCTCCACCTCCGCTCCCTTCCCGCCAGGCGCATGGGTCGTTGACCTGACCTGGTGAAACACATACGGGGATCCTTACGCGGACTCTGAACCGTACGCAGCGTTCAGATGAGAGGATTTTACAGAGACTCCTTTGCGACGGAAAGGGGTAGGCGGTAGCGAACGGCCGGATGAAAATATGAAAGCGCGGAGGAAGAAAGAGAGGAAGAGAAGCGCTCACTTATATGCGAAAGGAGTCATATACGCATTAGATTGTCTTTCTCTCTCTTTCTCTATTCGAACAGTCTTTCTTCCCTTCTTTCGTTATGTGCACTCGCGAAACGTCGTTTATTCGCACCGCGGGCGAGCCTCTCTTTCTCCGTTGAATACGTCCTTCCTGCTCCTCCTCTTCCTCCTCTTTTTCTGTCTTCTCCACTCTGGAAGCATCGTTCATTCGCACCCCGTGTTCTCGGGAATATAGGACGTGCGTAAGCCTGGCACCGAGTCATGTGGTGATGTATGTCCCGTACCCGGTGATTTATATGTATAATCGTGCGATAACGTTGGCGCGCTGATTAAATTTTTCTCGTCCTGAACGAAGCACAGACTTTTTCGCTCATCTACGATTCTCTAACTACTTCTTATGAGTTTTCATCAGTACGCGCACGATTACAAATAGACACAGGCCGGAAATTCAATACACATGCGCTTGCAAAACCGGTATGCGATTTATATGATCTATTATTCGTAACCGTATGCCCGTCGGGCTTTGAACCTTCCTGACATTTCAGGAGGACACGAAGAGGAGTGTGCGAATGAATAATTTAATGGCGATCAAATAGCGGCGGGTTGCCCCCGAGGAAGTTCGTTCAGTCGTCTGAAATACTTCACTGGGCTTTACTCTTTAATATTATATCATTTTTTATTGTCTCACATATGCAGACAGTGGGTAAACAAACGTCTAACAAATATTTTATATTTCCATCTTTTATGTTTCCGTTTTTCGATTTTATGAAATTTTTCCTTTATCAAGAGACATACCTGCTTTTACAATCGAGAAGAGATGGAGTTTTTGCATTTTTTATATGAAAGTATTTCATTTAAAACATATAATAGAAGAGGGCGCGTATGTGTTTATATCTTTTATTACTACAGCAATTGACAAGTGTCAGAGAAAATCGGTCAATGTACGACAGATATCAAAGCGTAGATGTAAATATTGTCGTTGAATACTGCAACGAATCGTCACGCGGCGACGTGTCAACATTCGCGCGTAGCCGAGCGCATTGACCCTGTCAATCCGGCTGCCGCGATGAATGCGAGTAAGTGTAGTCTTACGCAATACGTACGAGAAAGGGTGGCGTTGCCGATGGTTGGAGAGGTCGGGATGTAATACCGAACCGCGGGTAGGGAAGGAGCGAAAGATCGTAGCGTCGAGCGCTCACGGTGGGAAACGCATAATATAGAGAGGGAGGACGGGCGTTGTGCATTATGGATACGCTATTCACCCCGCTTATTACTTCCTACATACCAGCCCTCTTACCCAGGTACGCACGAACGCGCGTACGAGCCATCGTCACATGCGTTTCGTTCTCAAGGAACACGCTTCAATGGCCGTTCGCGTGCAGCGACTTCGCGGTCAGTCTGAGGAAGAACAGGGAGGAGTATATAAGGGAAAATAAAAAGAAATAAGAAAAGAGTATCGAATTTCCAGTCGGAATTTCCTGAATTTGTCTCATTTCGTTCCTCTTTGAGAGTAAATCGGTAATGGTCGCGGGGTTTGTGCGCAACAACGCTTGCATTTTTCACAAGCGTGTATACGGGTAGCTTAATCATGGGATACGATAGCTTGATAAATAATAAACCGGCCTTTTTCTCTCTCTCTCTCCGCACGTCGCAGGTCAGCAACCTAAAGCGGCAGCAACGTCGTCGAGGATAGATAATAATCAGAAGGATACGTTCAGTCATATCGAGTCGATACTGCATCCACACAACATTTTTGATTAAACGAAACGAAAATATTTTCGAGTTTAGGATATCTAACATTATTTTACCCGTCACAAAATTTCGTGTGTGTGTGTGTGTGTGTGTGTGTTTAAACTTATTTGTGTCATTTATGTGAAATTATCTTAAAGAAATGAATCCTTATACATTTCTTGAAAATAATCTATATATTATTGATTTCATTTTGTGTAAAAGAGTGCGTAAAGTATGTACATTTTATTACAAAGATAAATTTTATGATCGTATTATTATTACATAATCGAAATATTTACTGACTAGTTGAAAGTTTACTTTAACAATAAAGCTACGAGAATTATCCTCAACCAACAAACATCTCGAACTATAGTTTTACATCGGTGGATAGCTCATCGATTTCGAATTTAACTTCGCAGCGGGAGATGGAGCAAGTGAGAGGACAAGAGTCTATGTGGCGTAGGATTAACAACCGGATAATGAAGTCAGTGTTTCATGCCCTGTGAAATTGCGCTCACTCGGACCGCCATTCGATTCTCGCTTTGATTGCGCCATGGGCGAAAGCACAATGGCTATAAACCGTCCAGCGTTGAGCACCATTGCTAGTAACCCTGCCTCCCCCCTTTATTCGATGGAATTTTCGGACTCTAGGTTTCCAGATTTTTCAACGCACTCGTCAATGCTTTGAAATCGCGCGTTAGCCATTTCGCCAGTGCTTCGATGTTCACGACTCCGTTTTGTGAAACGAAAAGCTGAAACAAACGTAGAATTGACCGTTTCGACAGGAATTCTATTAATCCCTTACTTTGCTCGCGAGAAAACAGAGATTTAATATACTTTTGTTATTAGATTGAAATAGGTTCTTTGTAAGCAAATAGGTATTGTAAGATGAATAAATATTTTTATTTGCTTTTAGAGTGCATTTCAAAGGAAATGTCATAGCAAATATAGTCATTCTTTTTATTTTAGAATAATACAGAGTGTTAAGTATGTTGCCATACTCAAGCGATTCTTTGGTTTATTTCAAGTAAAAAAGTCCATATAAACATGTGTCCTAAACGGCTTAGTTTCCGAAATAAAAAAATTTAAACGTGTAGTAATAATCTATTTATTTGAAAGAAATACAGCTTGAATTAGTCAAAAACTAATCAAAAACAGAAAAAAACAAAAACAGGCTTCAGTTCTTCTGATGAAATAAAACAATTAGATGAATTGTTGAAAACGTATGTACAAGCTAACTGACCTGTAGCAACATCAGAACTGAAGTCTATTTTTGATCTTGTAACTTTGACTTTGATTTTGTCACTTTGTTTACGGTTGTGTGAATGGTAACTCACGTGAAGCAAAGCATATTTATGCAGGAAGATATCTCTAACGCAATTTACCGTTCCATCAAACATTTGCGAACATTCACCTGTATTTCGGAAACTAAGTCGTTTAGGACACATGTTTATATGAACTTTTTTACTTGAAATAAACCAAAGAATCGCTCTGTTGGATATGGCAGCATACTTAACTAACACTCTGTATTATTCTAAAATAAAAAGAATGACTATATTTGCTATGGCATTTCCTTTGAAATGCACTCTAAAAGCAAATAAAAATATTTATTCTTAACTAACATCCTGTATATTTGAAAATATTGTAATAGGATTTATGTCGAAAGCGTAATTTAAAAAGAATTTATGAAATTGAGCTACGTTGTTGCATTGTTGTATTAAAAAATCTATATTCTACTATTAAAAAATCGCTATGTACAAAATATACGATCCGAACGCTACAGAACTTGATCAAATTTTTCTTTAACTCTTCAGTTTAATGGACGCTGCATTTTTCGCGTCGAATTTTTCCAGGTTTCCTGACGGTCGTCCACGCGCCGCTTTCAAAATGGCATCCACTATTTCACCCTCGCGAACTTTCACGGTGTATTATCGGAGTAGGCCTCTCTCTTTTTTTCCTCTGTGTTTTTTAAAATTCTCTCTAACGCCATTACCGTGGACGTATACTGGCTATTTTTGCAAGCCGACGCCTGGAAAAGATTTGCCCGACGTACCCTGCATACGATCGCATGACGCGCCTGCTCGCTGTCGCATTTAAACACGTAAACGAATTAACTCGAATTTCAATAATCCGTTTAGCCCGCATCGGGGATTCTCGTCCCTTGGGCTGTTTCGGAAAACTGCTCAGCGTATGGAGCAATTTTGTGCACCGTAAACAAAATTATACGAGACGTAGCGGTGCATTTCACGGGCATTTTTAATGTACTTCCTTTTTTCTTCTTACAAAAACTTATATAACATTGTTAGAAAAAGTTACGTTTTGATATTTCAATGAAATATCAAATCTTTATCAGTTATAATTTAATAATATTAAGAATATATAATTTTGCGATAATTTCCAATTATAATGCGACTGTGTAGAGATTCAAGTGGCCGCTGTGCAAGGCGCTGAAAATGTGGTTTCACCACGTCCGCCTGTTCGATGAATCGGGCGACTGCAATCACGTGGCTTTTACGCCACGGCGTCCC
This sequence comes from Mycetomoellerius zeteki, assembly GCF_001594055.1. Lineage (NCBI taxonomy): Eukaryota > Metazoa > Arthropoda > Insecta > Hymenoptera > Formicidae > Mycetomoellerius > Mycetomoellerius zeteki. Next base: position 2,508,418 of record NW_017257999.1, on the reverse strand, counting down.
TCGCTGAAAAGCAAATGAGTGGTTGTTGGCCGCAGAGACGATGATGATGATGACGATGATCATCATTACCGTGGTGTCCCGATACGATGACCCCGCTGCTGCGATGATTCACGAACGCTTATTAGCTCCCGGTTCTCTCTTACCCACTCTTTCTCCCTTATTATCTTATTCTCTCACTCTTTACGTTCTCTCTTTCTCCCTCTTTCTCTTTCTTTCTCTCTTTCCTTCTTGTCATCGTCAATGTGAGATAACGAACGGTAGATGGTCGCATACAACAACCGAATTGCGACTATCACTTTCACAATCTATTATTTACGAAACTTAACTCTATCGGACGTTCGTTAGAAGCGGCTTTGAAACCGATGAAATAAACAGGATTAATGTTTTCATCTTTTCTGCATGGTGTAACCGAATGAAAGTATAAATCAAGCCTCATGCAATCATCATCGTCCACGCCCCCGGGACACAATTGAGTAGGACATCGGATCCACGTGCAGAACGATGATGATGATGACTATCATTGCAGCTCTCGCTGATGATCTCGTTAGGCTCGCTATGGCTTCCGTCGTGGATGACGCATGCAACACAATGCAATGCAACGATGTTTCAAAGTGGATAAAGGTATCAATGAAAATGATGATGTCGACTTTCAGGAAAAAATTTTTCCTGACAATCAGCATTTTTTAAAATATGTTGGAATAATAAAATATAACAAAGATTTTATTTTACCGATCACACACACATCCTCGAGCCACATGAATTGATGATCCGGCATGGCGGTTGATCGCGTCCTTTTCATCTCTCGTCGTTCTCGTTCCCGTCGCGACGGAATCAATATGGGATGATGAACTGCGTGGATTGAAAGCGATCGCTGGTGTTAACAGCGTTATAACATCCAAGCCTAGGCCAGGATCTCTCTGTATTGCCAACCGATGCGGTCATGATGTCCGCGGTATTTTGCACGCTGTGACCCCACGTTTGCGAAACCCAGCATTTACCTCTATCTATCACAATCATTTGGTGGTCGAAGTCGCGGCGAAAGCCTCGGTCACCGTGGCCACTCGACAGTTTCGATATTCACTCGAATGTTTGATCCTCGATGTTATAAAGTAATCTACGATCTACGCGTCGATCAGATTCTACCCTAAACTGAAGAATTTTTTTCTATTCTATTCTTTCTCCGTTTCGTATCTTTCCTATTATCTCAAGCTTTTGGGGATCAAATATACCGCGCGTGCACTGTTCTTCTCCATGCATAACGCATACGCTCTTCTGGATATCGTTTGATCTACAAGCTTGTTTATCCTGTTACGCGAATAAAGCTGCATCTGCGATTGGATCCACCGCGCCAGTGTCTCGTTTCCGGTTCAGCGCGTTTTTGTTAAACGAGAGCAAGTATTTACTTTAAAAAGAAATGGATAGAAACGAAAAGTGAACTGCGCCATCGTCATGCGACTAACGAATGATAAAAGGTTTGAAGTTTATTGAGATGAGTATAACGGAATTATGCCCATTAATTGGACGCGTTTTCCAAGTAACGATTTACTCTTCTCCTCTTCTCCATGAAGATTGCTGCAGCGCAGACTGCATGGAACTGACATTAAGCACTGCTTTTTATGGAGCGCTACAGTTAGTCGCGCGTTTTATGCTCGCATACTCATCGTGTCGGATCATGATGATCATTTTTCACGAAGGTTATGAAAAGTAGTTTAATTGACTTAATGTTTTGTCTTTCTTTTAAAAAAGTTTATTTCTTAACGTAAATATTTAAACTCAAATATTTCTCCACTAATGGTATGAAATTTCTGTTCCTCTCGAATTTTTGTTTTCATGTGAAATTCAGGAAATTGACGTATGCCACCCCATATTCACGGAACGATATTATATCCAACTTTATTATTAAACCACCGAGTATTTCTCTGAAAGTAATTTCTGCTGAAATATACCACAATTATATATCTCTCTTGAATGTCGTGGAAAAATTTTCTGAATTTTCCATCTGCGTACTGTGGGAAAATAATAGCAAAAGGATCCAAAGAAATCAGCATTTGGAATATCACGATTTCTTCGTTTTCTTTTGGTAATAACGAACCGATGGTACAAGCGCTTTTTACTTCCGGTTTTGCGTTTCCTGTGTCCAAATGCGAGATTCTCTCCCGCTTTCTAAACCGGAGATACCGATAAATGTACGTTGCTCGCGAATAAAAATATATGCAAGTCGTAGACATGGCGGAAACGATGCGCTTTATATTCCTTTACCCGAAAAAGCGTATAACCTAGCTGCTCGTCTGACCCGTTGGAGATAAGGAATTAAAAATGTGGATTTTGCTTGGTTTATTATGAATTAAACGTAATGCCGTCGGCCGTGAAAAAGTGTCTGCCGCTCGTAAATGCAAATAACTTGTGTGCGTAAACACGTACGTATGCGCATGCATAGGTCGGTTGGATTAAGTAATACGCGGTGGTGGAGGATTTTACCCTCCTCGGTGTTCTTTTATGATTTCGAGGGCTTTCCTGTTGTGTGAACGTTTATGTGTGTGTTACTCCTGAAATGTTACTCGTTATATCACGTTATATCGCGCTGTGCTATGTTTTGGTTCCGTCATATTATTTCACGATCGATAATTGACATAGCAATAAGTATATAATGCAAAATATTTTTAGAATGAAAAGATGAAATTATGAGAAATCGAAAAACAATTTTTAACAGAACTTTATATTAATTATACAATTAAATTGTATACTAAACTGAAATATTTAATATAAATGAATGATCATAGTAACTTCTTGTTTCATTTATGGAATTTCTCATTCATGAATTATATTATTTACCAAAGGTGCATAAGAGAAATGAATGGAATTGCCCCTCTGTTGTCTTCCTGGAATACGCATCGCCATACGCGTGTAAGTACGAATAATAATGCAGCAATATACCCGGTGTTTAGTACTCGTATTATCGTAGCCCGTATTTGAACACGGCTTGCAGCCGTGGCTATTTGCGCTGTACGCATCCGTGTAGATTGCACTCTGGACGGATCGTGATATCGGGACTGATGTATCGTTAAGATATCGGACACAATATACCAACGTCAAACGACTGCGCCGTCTATATCCGGTAACGACTTCGAACGAGCGATTTTCGGCGAGAACTCGCGCGGGCTTTATGGATAAACGAATCGAGGAGGGTGCAGAATTAGTCGAGATAAGCTTCAGGTGAATCCCGAATGCGCGATCATGCCGATCGAAAATCTGACAAATCCAAATATGAACAATATATAATATCGTGAATATCGAATCTTGAAACAATGCGTCTTTTTAAAAAATAATGTGAGCTTTTAAATTATTCGCTTAACGAGTAGATTGAATTGTTGCAATACAATTGGATATACATATATATATATATATACATATACGAGAGCAGTGTTCAGTTTGGCTTGCATGCGCATAAAATGCTATCGCTGTCAATGCACGAGAGACGTGAAGTGGTAAAAAAACAATATTTGAAAACGTCATATATACGATATAATAACGCAACGATTCGATTTGCTACTGCGAATTTCCGTCGGCGCAAATAACGAGAACTCCGCGAAGAATGGTATTGACGTCATGCCACCGTCACGGACGGATAAAAATCTCATCCCCGACGTCGATCTCTTCCGAATCAGTTAGAAACGTTATTACGAAAAATACGGCCGGCACAACGACGACGGTGAGATTTCGGTTGCATCACGAATATGATTTTGCATTGCTTTATTATCGGGTTCGGCAGCGCGTTGCGTACAAATTGCCTGGGCGATCCTCGAAAACCGGGAAATTTTTACGTAGCTGTCGCGATCGTTGATTGCTACCGGCGAGGGTACCCGAACTGACGGGCGACGGGGGAGGGCTGTTGGGAAGCGGGGGTGCTTTTAAAAGTGGCCGTTCGAAAAAAAAGGCCGTTCGCGCTCCAGCGGATGTGTATACGCTCGCATGCGCAGCCGAGATACGAGGCCTCTTTACGAGCAATATCTAATGGATTGCATCGGGCGAGCGCAAACGTTAAATTTGACGTTCACGATTATTGCAGCCCTCCGGGGAGATTTGCGCGAGGCCTCGCGGAGTACGGGAGGGTGGCGGAATAGGACGATGTTTGACGTTAATTTTATAATCCTTGCGAAAAAGTTACGATCCGGTAGTAGCCCAAGCGATTCTTTTTCTCTCTCCCGTTTCGCGTCGGTCACCGTTATTCGTTGTACTTCTGTTTTTCATTTCAAATTTTTCTTTGTCGTAATAATTCCTTCTTCCGTTTACGGGCGAGTTTAATCTCTCGCTGTGTACCTGTGATATTTTATGCATTTTGTGCGCATTTACTCTTTCTCACATTCTCTCTCTCTTTTCAATTTAACAAAGTTCATTTCAATTATGCGAAACAGGAAAATAATTCTAAAAACGCCGCTCCGTTACTGCATAATTAATTAACGAAATTCTTTTGGCGATGAATTAAAAAGCGCGTAATAGAACGGAGCGTATAACTCGCCTATTTAAATTTCATTCCATTAATAGTACACAGAGCGGCTAAATTTTTTTGCTCTTTCTTATCTTAATTTTCGTTGCTTCCGCCTCTTTGTTTCGCACTTTAGAAATCGGCTCTTTTTTTCTTGCCTTACAAATTACTTCAACGTCGCGTACCAAAAAAGGGTTGTTCGCTAAGCGGCTTGCTGTTGCCACTTCAACAACCAATGGTTGTTAAGTTTAGTCAACTTGCACTTTAACGACGCCTTTTTTACTTTTTTATGTTAAAGAAAGTTGTACCGGCTATGGAGAAACGCATTCGAAGGCGAGGAGTACCGCGCAAAGTTTAAAGTGTTCCGGACTGAACTTTATTTTTCATGGCAAGAGCAGTTTCTCTTGCGCGACTATTTCCGAATTACGTGTTTCCTTGAATTTCGCTCTAATTTAATGTCATGTATATTAATTATGTAAGAAAATTGAATTAATTATTCAACTGCGTTTCTATATTTTCGAAAAGACGCAATATTTTTAAATCTTTTCCGATGTTGAGCGTGAAGTATTATGGTTTTCATAATGAATCCGTCATGGAAAAATCGATCACTTCTGATACCGATCTTCTCTCTCTTTTATATTAGGAAAGGACGTATTTACGCCGTAATGAGGAGACTTTTCAAGTCAAAGAGGCTGCGCTTTATCTATAACGCATGATATGGCTTCGTGGGGCCGTTCGCTTGTCATTGTGACGTCGCGCGTATCCTCGTTACGCATCTGCGCGAAAGCGTTCGCGTTCTGCGAATCAATCCGACGTATAATCAGTACGACAAAGCGAACGCGACGTGGAGATAGGTCGGAAATGATGGTTCCGAAGAGAAAGAATTTTCTCCCTATTCCTCGTCCTTCTTCGTTCACCGAGATGAAATGCACAATGCATCGTACGATGCAAATCGTAGCTGGAATCCGGCGACGATGCTGCGACATGTTGGCTGTTATATAATAAAAGCGCATCTAAGTAATAACTTGGGATAATCATCAAAGATACCCCCGTATCATTACGCACAGAATGCCATAGTGTACAAAATGGAGCACGAAAAATTCATGTGCATATATTTAATCCTTCTTTCATTCTATCAATGCGTAATTTTTCACCTTTTCACTATGTATTACAAGGTTTCTAAAAATATTACAGTGACAACGAGATGATATTTGTGTATAAAAATATAGAAACTTTTTTGAAGGATGAGAATTTAAAAAGTCATAACAAAATTCATAAAAAAATATTAACATTTTTACTATTTTTGATTCGAAATGGGTATCCAAAAATTGACAGAAGGTTTACGAATATCTTTGAAATTTTATGCGGATCTATTATTATACCTATATACGTATTATGTAGGTGTATATATCTTTTACACATTTATATTCGATATCGAACATTGAAAAAAATATACACGGAACACCGCGTCAAATGCACGCGCGAATGGAGCACGATGATGATCTCGCATATTCGCCTTATACTCGGTCTTTCCTCGATCGAAGGATGACGTTCTGGTTGTAATTACGCAGGATGAAAGTGCGTGTCGCGCGCGCGAGTTGCGTGCACGCGCGCACAGTTCCTTTCTCGTTTCAACGATGCATTATGCGTGCGTTCTACCGCAGTCTCTTATGTTTTCTCTGCCTCTCATCTGTACGCTTTGTGGTTCGTCATCGTCGTGGAGATATAGATATTTTTTCTTTGATATTCCGATACGCAGGATGGAACGTTCATCCGAGAGTTTGTTGAGAAAATATTGCCCGCGTCAATGTTTTACTTCTCCGAAATTAATAAAGAATATTATTTATTTCACAATTTACAAAATTGCCTCCATTTTTTATATGTGTAATACTATATTTTACGTTGAAAATAAAAAACCTACTCTGTGGACAATATCACGAATTTTAAGGAAGTGCAAGAGCGACGATAAACTTTTATCACCTCGTGCCCAAAACTCCGATTAGTCTAGTAAACGATAACGATTCTTCTTACGTAATATTTTTAGAAACTGTGGTAAACCCCAATGAGCACTTTGTCCCAAACGGTACCAGTGGTACAGTAGATTTGCAACGACATCCGGCAAAAAGCCCCCCATCTACGACTCGACTTTGATGGCGACAGCGTCACAAAGAAGAAGCGCAAATTCGCCGTTCTCATTCTGACCCAGTTCAATTTCGTGTTTGCCGACGCGGTACTTCCGTAATACTCCATACCCGACGTATATAATTTACCTTTAGTGGAAAAGTTTAAACGGGCTTTCTTCGAAACGCCCAGCGGAACTCTCCTAGCTCGGTTGCTCGCATTTAAACGGAGGTCGTTGGCCTGAACATTTACGTGGGTTTGATAGCACTGCCAGTTGCTGTTTATCCTCATCTTGATATCTCATATATGTCAAGAGATTTTTGTAATTTAATCACATGACTGTATTTTTATACTTTTATAATAGACACAATATTTTTTAACTTTATATCGAACAATAGTATTATTAAACAGACGACAAATTGCGTTTTAATTCAGATGAGCGGTTGGCGTAATTTTATTCGAAAGATTAGATCTGCGAAAACGTTACATATAAAAAGATATATTTCACATTGTAAATCATAACTCAGACATGATGGTATTTGATGAAAAAGATCAAACTTTATTATCTCCCCTGAATTTCATTATGTATCTGAAGTCTACTTGCAAATACCTCTTCTCTCGAAATCGAAAAGGATCGATCAGATATGAATAATGTCGATTCATCAGAACGTTATCGCGATAGAAAATTTAATCGTTCGTATCAGAATTCAACGACTTGATCCCTCGTCTTTAAACTCAGGACATTGCCCCCGAACACGGGTTAAGGGGTTTGGTACCACTGGCATAGATGCATAAATGCACGACACGCACGCACGCATCACGCTTGCACACATACGTGTATTCGGAGATGCGTAGCGTGCGTGTGCACGCGCAAGACGCGCGTACCTACAGTACATGCAAATAAATATGCCATACGAGGGAACGGGGTGCAAGGAGAGGACGGAGGGTAAGGAGAGGAAGGGAGTACGGATCTACCAGCGGGGTGCAACAATAGGTCCTCAGTATAGTTGCCATGGTAACACCATCAATCCCTTAGCAACAGCTTGAGATCTTAAAGCCGAGGCTTCGCCGCGCTTTGTGCGATCATTTAATGACGGTGGTGTCCGGGAGAAATCCGGGATCATGATGGATTTTCCCTCCGCGAAAATGGCGACCGATATGGGATAGCATAATCAAACAGAACGAACTACCTTCGGAGAGAATGAAGACTGACGTGTGGGAAATTTTTGAGATATTAGAAATAAAATCGAAGATCATTAATAGAACTCATTTTGATGATCGTCACGAGTAAGAATTTTTGAAGACCGTTTTATATTCATTAATATATTTAATCAAGAAAAATTGAGAAAAACTCAAGTTTCGAAGCTCATTTTTTACTGAATACGTATATTTATTTGAGTATAGTTGCACTCAGAGTTTATAATTGATAAACGAGTAGGCAATAAGTTAATAAGCGAAAGTAATTTGTTTTATGAAAGTGCAATAGTTCAATATTAAACAAAAGAGAACTTTAGAACATTGAGATTGCCAAGTCTTATAATAGATAGCCATATGGCTAATATTCATTTATACTTTATTGCGTCGTAAATTGTCAACTGCAGCGAGACAGGAAATAAATATATGCAGTTGGCGATTTTTGTTCTAGATTGATTGCTTCAAATGGAGGCGGGAAGTTGCTAATTGAGTCGGAATTGCCTTTCTTTAACAGTCTCGTTTTTTTATTAACGCTGGAGGATAGAGGTGAGAAATGAGAAAGTGATGATGTGGATCTTCAAGGTGATCTTCAAGAACGCTTCAGGATAAAATTCTTTTTCGATTTCTTCGTAATTCATTACACAAACTGCAGAATGACAGGCAATTAATTTTGTCGAGCCATTTAGAATGAAATTTGATTCTTACTATTAGACGTGTGTGACATACAGTGTCAAATGGTTCCGGTCAATGAATAATTTTTTAATGTAGTTTATAATAGTATTTAAAATATCGAGTTTATTATAATAAAAATTTTATTTAATTCTAATATAAATTGAAAAACAGATTATAAAAAAATATCATGTTAATGAAATTATATGTTGACCGAAAATTTTAGCAGGCACTATATATATTACTTTTAGACATTTTATTCACGTAGATCAATTGAATTTATTTTATTTTACAATTACACTGTGTCCATCGCGTAAGTCGGAAATCGTTCTTAATTGCTTTTCCTTCGTCCTCCCAATTACAGTTTGCGACTTCCCGACGATATCAACCTCGTCTGTAAGACTGCCGTCCATTCAGCAGCCACTCAACGTCTTTCATATCAATTTCTACCTGCTTTAACTCCACCGGCTCATTTTCTGCGCAAGCTAAATAATAAAACGAAAGCTGTGGGCGTATGGCCAAAGTCGTGACTAAGTCCAATGCCGCGGTAGCGCAAGTCGAGCCAACTGCGAGGGTGAGAAGGAGGCGACAGTGGAAAGAGGACCGTTCTTTTATCATTCTCGTCTTTCGCCGTCTTCCTCCGTCAAATTTACCATTTTTCTTTTTTTTTCTCGTAGCCATCCTGTGTGCGTGTCGCTCATCCTCGGTTCTTCGTTCTATCTCTATTTTATTCCGGCTCTACCTCGGTGATTCACTCGTTGGCGCAATTACATATTTAACACTCGAAATTTCAGCCCGAGTTTGCGTTTCCTCTTCGGAATTCCCGTGCGAGAAGAGGACTCACTCTGTCGTTGCCAACGCACCGGATGCGGCTCGCTCTATCAGATCCAGCTTGATCCAACCACTCTTACGAAGCCGACGAAATTCTTGGTTAATTAGATCGCATTCAGCGAAACGTGTGTGTTTCAGACAGCCCGTAATATCTAACTCGTTTCAGTTACCTTCCGACAGTGATTCCTATATTTCACGTAGTAGAGTTCCTTTTGTAAAAAAAATTACCTTGTGTCTATGTTATGCATGAGTTTCTATTTCTCATAAAATAATTTTTATAAAATGCAATCATATATTTTATTATACGTTTTACTTGTGTGAGGATCATTTTCTTAAAAGATTCGTCTAATTTTTGTTATTGACTTGTTAATTTATATACAGATAATTATTGAATGTTATAATTACAATTCTTCTTAAATATAATAAATTTATATTATTTATATTTGTTATTTTCTGAAATATAATAAATTTAATCGCGCAAGAATTATATACAATAAACACATATACGAACATGCTTATGAACATTTTGCAAACAATTGTAAGCGAGAAATTGCTTTGTTAGCCGATAAATTGATTGATTTTCGCTAATTGATTTGCACATGATCGAGTATTCGCTGCGACAAGAATGTTTCAAAATACGAAGGGCGCAAACATTCATTCCAAATGCCGTGAATACATGCAGATTGATTGATTTCTATGCGTTACAGGCATCACCCGCAATCCTATAAATTGATTCTTAATTAACTGTCAAGCACTGGACACTTGAATCGGCGTGTCTCGTAAATTGTATTGATACGCAAATATATTCCACATGTGAGATCAGGAATAGCTGTACCATTTTAAATGTATATAAAATAGAAAAACCGTAATTTGTATACTTATGTATTTGTAACTATAATTTGTATCTTCTTATTTTATTATTATCATTTTATCGTTTTTACAAATTGCTTGAAAATTAATCCGATGTAGTTTAATTAGACTTTTAATTAAATTTTTGCTAAATAATTAATTGGCAACAATTTAATCTGGATTAAAGGGCGTTCTAAATTTAAATTAGTGCTAAAAATAAATCGTATATTAGGTTTTAATTCATCTAAATTACATTTTACATGATACTTTCGACTATGTTAATGAGAATTTGATGCCATCCTTTCAATTAAATGAAACAGTTTTAAAATGCTTTCATGTTATACACACATGTCCACAAACGTGATGCTTTTTTACTAATTGCAAGCTGAACAAGACATTAAAAAAGAGCATAGAGATCTCACAGAACGCGAAGTAAACATGATAAGTGGATGAAGCTACGTAATTAACAATTTCATTCCTAAGAAGATAAAACGGAAAGCGTGTTGAAGCTATCTAACACGTGATTCGACAGAATGCAAAGAAAAGCAAAAAAAAGAAAAGGAAAGCGGAGAAAAAGAGAGGAAAACGATGTCGCGGATATCTTTATTCTCGTCGAGTCTGATATTTATAGCGGGGATGCGTCTCGACGAAGTGCTACCAGGCACCGGCGCAACAGGTAAATCGAGTGATCAAGCGTTGTTGAAAGAAATCGGCACCATCCGGGCATGGTGACGTCACACGGATATGATTACGTTACTGTATCGATCGGCTTGGTGGCCGACCACTTTTCATACGAGGGCTGCTTTTGCTCGCCGCTACTCTAGACGTGCAATCCGGTGAATGCATCGCAAGTGAAGAAAATCAACGCAAGCTGTATGTACGCAGATGCAATTTTATTACGCGAGATCTAAGATTAAGTCTTAAGTTAATGCGGTCTTGCTGGCATATGCGATATTGGCGCACTGATAATTAATTTTTATAGGACCTGATCACATATGAAATTAGGAATTGTACCAAACTTGATCAGTGCTTGGTCGATACTAATTGTACTCTGACTGACAGAATCGAATTGCGAAAACGGGAGGCTCGCGTCATCCCCAGACCAGCCGCCTTCATTTCCATATCGTCAACGTAGCGTACCTATCTTGCTGTTTTGTCCATGAGGGTCGTCGTCGAGGGCGCGACTTCGAAATTGGCAGTACGCATCGCGTACTGTGTCCTAGGCATTGATTAATGGCGCGCCTGTTGCAGCCCCGGTTACAATGCAATTTGCTTTGCGCGGGCAGTGCAGCGGCGCGGGCGGGCGCGCGCTATCCCGGTTCGCGCGATAGCGCGCGTCTGCGGCGCGGGACACGCGTGTGCGTGTGTGCTCGCAGTGAAGTGACAAAGCCGTGACAAGAGTGACACGGTGACATGGAACGCGCGACAACTAATTAATCATCCTGGCGCGGTCGAACGCGGCGCGTTGCATCGCCGCTGCACTCTGCGCGGAAGGGTAGTAATGTACGTGTACACATGCATGCGTGTGCGTACGCAGCACAATGAATGCATCGGCATGCACCTACCTACCGTCCTTTTGATACCATCGGGTGTCCTGTGACACGAGCGCTGCCGCAATTGCGTGTACGGTCGAGCTTTGCATCTTTGTCCAATTTGCGAGCGCTCCATTCTGCTTGAACTCCTTTCTCCCTTTCTCCTTCTCTCCCGCTCACTGGTTACCTCCCTATGTCTTCGTTTCTGTCTGTCCTGTATGTAGTTGCACAACTCAGAACCCGTGCCCTCCCAAATAGCGATCGCCATTCGATTTGCCTATCGGCACTGTTGCAGATACACGTTGAATCGCGCGTCACGCTTACCGTTGGCATGCGGTTTCATCAGGGTGGACGTTCCCATTCGGTTTCGGTAGAAAGTGCGCGATCGCGCGTGTTGGTTTAGCATTAATTACGGCCGCGGCAAGTGGCCGAGATTAATGGCTGCGGTATGCCGTGTAATATGTAATATCGAGAACACATTTGGCCGGCATAATGTATTATAAGCGCGTACCCGGCAAGTAGATTACCATAGTTTCAACGATACACTCTGCGTTACTGGACGCTAATGGATATTTTTCATTCACTTATCGCGATAAATGGGTTTGTTATGTTTTACGGGTGGTGCTTTTAAACAAGAGTATTAAGGGCTGTGCAGGTGCATCATTTAAGCGTATTATTATAGCGATGTACTATAGAACATTATAAACATTTTATAAACGGTAATAATTTCATTTGTCCTCGTATAACGCAGCACATTTATTACGATACAGTAATGAGTTAATATTGCAACGTAGTCATATAAAGGATAAGTTATATACTATTACAAGAGATCAATATAGAGCATTTGTAATCCAATCTCTTAAGTTAAATAACATTTTGTTATTTTTAACTTTCATGTGTACAAAAGTATAAATCAATCCATTTCTATGATTAATTTCAAAGCACAACATCCATATTAACGTATGCACTTATTGTTAGTAAATAATAAACTAAATATTCGAGAGTAAAATTTAATATGTTTTCTTGAATTGAATTGTTTAACTCTATTGTTTTAGTTAAATTAATTAGGTATTAAATAGGAATAGTGGCGATTTATAAAAATAACAATAACGCAAATTGAATATAATTTGATATTATGAATTTACAGCGTAATAATTTTTCTTACTGTTTCGCATAAGATTAGTACTTTGGGCGTCTGGCGTCGTGAAACATAAAGCAGTAACAAACAAATAAATATCGAAGCAGTCTGGAAATCAGAAAATTTCCGAATGAGAACCGAACTCAAGATCTTCGACAATTTCGTTAAACTATTGAAGTCAACTACACCCTCGAGTGCAACCCTCGCGAGCTACTCATTTCTTTCCTCTTCGATTCGTTGTCGCACATACGTTCACTCATACTCATGCATCTCGCAGACGCGTTCGTACACATATACGTAGCCGTAATACACTTCACGCTGTTATTTTCTCTTTCATCGATTCTCTCTTTCCTTTCTTTCTCTCTGTTCGTCTTTTTTTGCATTTTCCCGGACCATTAGCACCGGAGGAAGACATCAGCTTCCACTCAGTGATTACCGGAGAATCGAATTTGCATAACACACGAGTCGCGCGCACGTACCGCCATTTACATTTTATTTTAATCGCGGTAATCGATCGATTCTCCTCCACATCCCTTCAGCCTGCCGGAATGAAGCGGGAGCCGATCAGCCATCCAGCCAGTCGAGCAACCGGCGACTGAGACGGAGGGGTGTGGCTCGGGCACTTTAAATAAAAATAAATGTTGTGTCGTGGGTGCGTACGGGCGGACGCATTAGCAATTGGGGTGGAGGCTGCGATATTAGCTTTAACGAGTTGGGAACTTCTCTACTATTGGAATTCGTCTGTGTGACCACGATTTTCAGAGTACTTCAACGTCCGCAATAGTAAATGGATCATGCGAGAAAGCGATTGGACTATCGCAAGACACATTCTATTTCGCAATTCTTTTTCGCAGAATGGTATTTTTGAAATTACGAATTGAATTCCTCGATAAAAATATTTACGTAATTAAGATGATAAACATCCGTCTTATAAGATTAACTCCAAATTGATTGTTTCATCTATGCGAAATGCATCTATAAGTTTATCATAAAATTGTTCTATCGTAGATTTCGTTCTCCGAAGAAAAGGACAAGATGGGAATAGCTTTACCGCACAGTATGCCATATTTGTGCATTACGGGAATTGGTTGGACGTTGCCGGCGGCAGTGTCGGTTCGCACATTGCCTACGGAAACCCTGAAGTAGCGTCGCTAGGGAGGCGCATCACGACCTTTGAGCGACCCCGAAATACCGCCGTCGTCGCCGCAGAATTCATGTATTTTCTGGATAATAATTTCGTCGGATGTGCGCTTCCCTCTTCTATTACCGGCCACAAATTACAGTGGGTGCACGGACGGCAATAGTTTTGATATACGGGTCCATACTCCTCCGCGATCAAGCGCGATTTATATGGTGCAACAATAACGTTTGCCCTCCGTACTAGAGTCCACCCGTGTATTTCATCGGCGACAGTTTTACTGTGGCGACGGACGTAACGGGAGCGAAACGTTGACGCGCACGCGAAGTAAGCGTGTATATAATCACCACGGTGGATTATTTGCACTTGCGATCATCTTACACCGCGCATTAATATTAATTCGAAATATTAATACCTTGGTTCACGAGTAACTTTTTCCTAATTTTCATTAGTTGATAATTTATTTTTAAATATATATATTTAAAAAATATATATTTTTAAACACACAGATATGAATCCCGGAAAGAACGATTTTACCGAAATATTCTAAAAATTTAACTAGAGACATCTGAAAATAATTTTGTTAGATCTTCAAAAAATAGTTATGTAGAATGCTTAAAAGTTTATGATAATGTTGCAAAAAGTTTTAATATTTTAACAATCAGTTTGAGTGTCCTACATCATTATCTTCATGGTCGAAACAAAATTATTTTCAGATCTGCATCTAGTTAAATTTTTAGACGCTTCAGTAAAATGACTTTTTCCATATGTGTGTGTATATCTATACAATATTTAAAGATTAAATTTTAAATAGATTATCTTGGATTATATGTCACATAAAATGTATCTCATTCATCTTTTTGCCCTTTTAAATATACTAGTGAAAAATATTTATTCAGTATCAACGTACATGTAAGAATAGAATTAATGATGCAGAAGCTCATTTCCGTTAACGTAGCCGCTGGGGTAGAATAAAGCATTTATTCAGCAAGTAACAATAGCGCGAGTACCAAGAGACAGACGTGAATACGTTGTTCCAAAAGGTATCCCTTTCGAGACGGGCCGTATGCATTGTTCTAACGCATTTCGATATTAATCGTAATTGAAGCATTTAATGCCCGGTAGCGTCGATATTCCAATAATTCAACCCTCCCCCTTCTGTCACGGGGTGTAATGGTGTGAGGTGCAAGGGTTCCCGTTCGATTCCCGTGGGATCTGGTCCTTCTCGGTTCTGCGGCAATGCATCACTCTGTCCGCAGTCCCGTAACTCACCGCGCGACTCACGCTCGTCTACACACGCATAAGCACACACACGCACTCATATGCACGCACACACGTCGGACACGTATGGTCAATAAATACACACACGCACACACATAGACGCATATACAGTCGACAAATAGGTGTGTGTACACACGCGGCATAGCGATGGAAAGACGGGGTCGAACAGATATATGGCCCGAAGTGAACGACGTATCTAATCTAACCCTTCTGGACAAGATACTCCGTGATGGCCGAGGGGGTTGACCGACCATGCGTTAACCATAGCCCCTGGGCAACGAAGTGTAATCTAAAATTACAAGAATCCACCGTGGGCCATTCCGTCGGGCTGCCATTTGTCACGCGCTGCGACAATTGTTATCGACAGCATCGCCCGCGAAAAATATACACACGCATACATATATGTGCCGCGAGAAGTATCGCGATCCATTGACGCTATCAGCATCCGACGTAATCCTAGGGATACTCGACGCGTTGGTTACTCGACAGTTCAATCTGTCAGCTCCGAACAAAGTTATATCGTTGCGATAACTCTCGCTGAAACAGCTCATGATGCCCTTCTATCTTCCAATCTTAATGCTTTCTTCTTTTTAAAATAATAGAACCGTTTACAGCCAGTGGAATGAAACAGTGGTAAATTTGCAAAGTCAGTAAATATTTAATCGCAAAATTAATATACTAGACAAGCTCGGAGTTCGTCACAAACTTTCAAAAAATTAAAAATGATATATCACCCGGACCAAGATCCTTATGATGCCTTACTACGTAGTAACAAAATTTAGGTGCATTTCTCATATTTCTTTTTGACGCAGGTAGGATGCTTCATACAGGATGTCCCAAAAGGAAAAGTCAATATTCTGGAATGTGATGGTGTCAGTCCTTTTTAATAATAATGTTCATATGAACGTATGTATTTCGAACAGTTTCCGAGATACTTTGAGGAAGTGGAATTTTTGAAAATTTATTATAAATTTTAAAAAATGTCACTTGAATAATGAATTATTGAAAAAAATATGTAGTATCTTTTTTGCAACTATACTATATTCATTTTGGAAACTGTTCGGAATAGAATATATGTTCATATGAACTTAAATTTTTCTTTGCCCGATTTTTAAATGCCCGATACTGTCATCTCTCTGAATATTAACATTTCTTTCAAGAACACCCTGTAATATAATATATAATATACATCCGAAATATTTAAATCGAATAAACCAGAAAATCGAAGATGTAGATATATAGGATCTATTCTTCCTTCTGTCAAGAAAAGCAGCAAGGCGTAAAAAGAAAAATTGGAACGGCGCGGCGACGCGCGCTCAAAAGTTTTGGCTTCTCGTATTTTTCTTCTGTCCGTCATCCCCTAAGTCGCTCTCTATAGGAGCGAAAACCATTAGGCTTGACACAATTGCACCGCGGGTGTCATTCTAGGCAAGAATGACTAACGTGAAGAGAAAAGGCGGACACGGAGATCAAGAGACCCAGCAGTCTCTCAACTGAGAGGTGCTTTTTCTTATCCATTACCGGGGCTGGAGACTTGGTGAAAAGTGAAATGATAACCGCCAACTAGAATAATGATCCAAAATGGGCGTGACCGTCATAGATGCCATCGGCAAGATAGTGCCCGCATAGTGGCATCTGCTACGTCCACTTTTGTCACGGCGTAGCTGTAGGAGCGAACGAGATGCAGATTTACCCGATAAAAATGATTGAAACACTGTGCGTGTTGGTGCGTGAACGCGTGTGAACGCACCGTGCAACGATTCGCAGCTAGTCGGCTAGAGGGAAAAGAGGGAAGGGGAAAACGCTCAGATGCAAGACTGATGCGTAAAGCTTCGTCGCGATTTCTCCCACCCGTCGCGTCGCGTCGTCGCGTTCTCGACATGAATGGCTCTCGGCACTGACCTATCCAAGAGAGTTCCGGAAGACTTGCTATCTCCGGAAAATGATCGCACCCGTATAGTGAAATTATGCCACGGCGTAATAGCGTACGCTAATGAGCGTACGCGTGGCCCTGGAAAACGAGTACGGCATATGTCGAACGAAGGGGGCATCATGCGAGACGTGCTCCGAATGGAAGAAGTATATAATCTATATTTTGTGCAACATATGAAAAAGGATAATAATAAAGTAGATTAATATTTTTCGTAAAATACAAATTATGACCATGCAAATGAACTTGAAAAATCAGGGAGAGGATGTAGGTAACAATAGATGATCTTGAATACTAATACCTTCCTTTTTCCTTTGAAAAGCTATCAACTTCTCTCTCATCATTACAATACTATTAAATTAAGCAGAACGATATATAGAGTAGCAAAAGTAGAATTTTTTAAATAAAATGCAAATCGGTCATGGTCATAAATAAATTTGAAAAATCAAGGAAGAATGTGATCATAGATAAAAATAGTGCCCGGTCGACGTCAATAAAAAGTAACATAACATCAATGTTATAATTTCGCACTCAACAATGTAATTGTTATGTAGTATGTGTTACACTTATATTGTTGAGTGCGAAATTTTAACATTGACGTTATTTTAGTTCTATCGACTGGGCTGCGACCTTAAATGAATGCTAACATCTTTTGTATTTAACGAGCCGTTAGTAATATCTTTTCGCAGCATTCAAATACCATTAAATTAAGGAAAATAATATATGTAAAGTAGTAAGGAATAATACTTTTAGTAAAATGCAAATCTTTAATTAAATAAAAATCACATAGAGGATATATAATACATAACTGAAGATGATAAAAACGATCTTGAATGCGAATATACCTTTTTTTTCTATTTAATAAACTATCAATAATGTCTCTTCGTATTCGAATATTATTATTAAATTAAGGAAAGTAATATAGGGTGCCGTATTGTAAAAAAGAATAATTTTCTAAAATCCGTTACGTCCGTTGCACGTTATTGTCGTATATTGGCCGTAACGTAACACACCTTGATGACTTCCACCTTCAATTTAGAACGACTTCAATATAGTCTCCCCTACGACGATTAACCGTATCGACCATGGGAGCAAGACCAGTTCGAGGATAACAGGCGATTCAATTTTCGCTGTTCGCCGCGTACAAGTTTCGCGTCGGGGTAACTTCCTGTAATTAATTATATCGATGGCGTATGAGGGGCTCCACCACAGTCGGAAACGGTCCGGCAATATGTCCGTGACATGATTTTCATAGCGTATCGCAGTCGTACTCGAGTCGCAGGCAAGTCGAGGACTCGAGCCGGCGCAGGAAGTGGTGCCGCATTAGTCACAGGCCATTTTGCCACCAGGCGTGACGGGCGCGCTCTTTTATTTTCCAGCGTTAATTCGTGCCGCCCTTACGGCGTGTCATCCGCGTGCGTCCTGCTTTTTCCCGCGTGTTTTAAAATCCTGCTCGGGCCCCGCGTGGCTCGCGCGGGTTGAGCAGCAGTCACGTGGCGATATAGGGGTGCATCATAATGCACTCGTCGACGTCTTTGTCGTCATTAGAATCGTCGTCGTCGCGCCTCGATCTCGTCCTCCTCCTTGTCGTCGGCCCAGATGCATACATAATTAATGCCATCATTAACAGGGCTCGCTAATGGATCTAACGGCGCGTAAGCGGTTGATTTTTACGTGCGAGTGAATGCGAAGACAGTCAGAATGACGATGATGATAAATATTGATGAACATTCGCTGAGTTATAGATATTATCTAAAGGTAAAGAGTGACGCGATGCGTAGCGAGATTCTGACTTAATTAATTCGTTATAACGTTAAATAAGATGACTATGCGTCTGTGCATTAAGTGACAAATTATTTCTGTTGAGAGGTACCGCGTGCCGAAGCACTGCGATGTTTACGAGATAATATTAAGTAGCCGAGCGGATCATGTATGTGGGACAAGCTTAGATTGCTACAATGATTTGTTTCAATTAAGCGCGCAATAAAACTGGTAGGGATAATTGCACCTATGGAGTAGATAAGGCCGACTGCATGGCTGCGTAACGCCTCGTTCTGCACGTCACAGGACATTCGTTGCGCGTAGCCACTAAATATAAAGCTCATAAATAGATCTTCTTATCATCACCATAATTGTCATCTATTAAACTGATTGAAATATAACACGATATATAGCGTTATAAATTCTACGAATGATAGAAAGAATTGTGGACTATATACTGTATAAACTTGCGAACCAGTGATTGTGCGCGATGAGTAATTAAACGAATTAAAAGAATGTGTGATTATTTTTATTTACATAGCTAATCCACTCCATATGCGTCAAACAGGCAACAACAAATTCCGCTAACGAGGCGAGCCGCGTTCAAATATTTACGAAAGCGGCGACACAAAGGCAGAGCGTCGCGGTACGAGAAGCCGGAAAAAAGGGGTGCGCCATCACCGTGGGGCGCGGTATCGCCGCGATGATCAAAATGATCGAAAGGTGGCGAGCGAGCCAGCAAAGTCGGTCGTGTCGAGGGGGGGGCGGGGAGTAAAGCGAGTATCGCGAGAGCAGGGGCGAAACCGTAAGCAAAGTGAATCTCATTAGTCGTGCCCCGTTGCATGCCGGCAACAGAGGCGCGCGAGAGGGGCGAGGAGGAGAGGGAGGGAGTTACTTTGATGTCAAACGAGGTGCCCCGGGGCCGCTACCTCATAGCACGCGCCGTTATTGTTATTACGAGCCGGGGTCGCTTCTAATTATCAAGAAGGAACCGGAAGTCGCAGTCTGCGACATCACCGAGGTTTTGCAAGCATCGCGAAGGGAGGAGACAGTGAGTATCAACCGATAGGAATGATTCTGCTGCGCGTCGTGAGATGACAGACGTACCCTATGATTATGCCACCTGCGTTTCTCCGATAAATACGTTTGCCAGGCATATGATGGATTTTCGGCTTGAGCTAATAGGACGGATATCGGGATGAACGTGAATTATGCGTTCTCCTTGCGCGCGTGAGTGCGCGGATAGATTTTCACGGATTTCAAGTGGTTGATTAGTATGAAAAAATAAAAGCGTAATATATTTTATAAGCTAATTAATTATATTGAATAGTAAATTTTAGAGAGCTGTAATAAAGGAATTCAAGTGTATATAATATCTATAGACATACTAGGGACTGCGCATTTCTTGATTTTAGCAAATCTGTATTTTATGTAGAAAGAATGAGCATTCAGCACTTTTCTTCAATTCAATACTTTAAAGAGAGAAAGACAGAGAGAGAGAGAGAGAGAATTTCGACACAGTTTATAGACTCTTTCGACGATCACTTTTAAGTAGAGATGCAAAATTAATAAATTACTATTTTACTGTAATTTTATCGTAAGTAATTGTCAAATTCAATTTTACAATTACTTACGGTAAAATTACGATAAAATAGTAATTTATTGGTAATTTTGGTAAAATTTGTTGTTTCTCATAGTTTTATGCACAAATAGACTGTATTTTCGTACTTATGTATTGTATAAAATTATACAATCATTCAATATTCCTAATAGGATCTATCTATCGCTGATAGAATAAGAGGACTATTGACTAAATCTAAACGTACTCTATTGAAAAAAATTACGTCACAAAGTTACATAACGAAATCATGCAATTAAAACATGTAAATCACGCAATAAATTGTTCCAAATCAGTACGTGATTTTTTAAAATCACGTAATTTGAAAAGTTACACGATGATATATTTGTTTTCTTCTATTTTTATCATTTAATTTTATAAGTTTCATCATTTAATTTTAAGGTATGAAAAATATAGTTTAAGATTATTGTTGTATTGTACCTGTCACACTTTTTGTTTTAAAAATTTTAATATTTTATTTTAAGTTTCTCTAGTTATTACGTACCTACATAGTTTCTTAATTATTATATCAATATGTATAGTATCAAAATAAAAATTTAAATTAAATAAAGTGTTTTTAAACTTTTTAATTTAATGACTAAATGTACTCTTATTTCAAATTACTTTATTTTTATAATTTTTTTAAATTACCATTTTACCAGCCTCCATAAATTACTAACTAATTTACGGTAAATTACCTAGTAAATTAAAATTTAGTCATTTTCATCTCTAGTTTTAAGATGCTTTATATTGATACGCAATTAACATACTTTTCATCTTGTATAAATCTATAAATTCATCATTAAATTATTACACAATAATAAAATAATTAATAACTTTTTTAAATAATTTTTTTCTTAATTTAAAGCAAATACTTTGGTATATAAACGGTGGATTTATTATCGTCGATATTCTGTTTCAAGACATTATCTCTGCACTTAGTAGAGTATTTTCACGTATGTTGCAAACGGATTTCACGAAGAAAGTTCTATGCAAAGATCCTATTTTATTTCAGTTTTCGTGAGGTTCGCGAGTTCCGCGCATCAACGTCGCGTCTTTCTTTAATTCTCGATCCAATTGCAAGTTAATCGCACATAGAGCACGACACGGGGTATAAATTCCCGGAGCGTATGTCACATTGATTGCACATCCGCTTCCGTCGGTGCCACGGCTGCGCGCCATTATAAAATCGGCCCCACGAAAGAAACGTAATATTTATTGCCGGCTTCCGTTCAATTAGGGGTTGACACGGGGCAAGAAGGGGTCGACCTCTACCAGTTCTCG